>NC_134396.1:44705682-45057178 GCF_035582795.1 Mycteria americana
GGGACGGTGCCCAGGGCTCCTCTGGGTGGCCTCCAGCCACGCACCTGGGCATCCCTTTTCCGGGACCACCCAGCTCTCCTCCAAGCCCTTCTGCCCTGGGTGCGTCAGGAGCTGGGGCTGATCTTTGGCAACCAGCCTGCGCGGGCAGCCATAGTGGAGGACCTCGTCATGCCCCTCCTGGTCCTCTTTGGGCTGGATGAAGATCTTCTGGTCCAGCTGCTGGGGGCCTCCCTCCAAAACCACGCGGCGACATTTGTGCGCCAGCTTATCGACGTTGCCGTGCAACGATACAGCGGGGAGGCCCGCCGTCTGCTGGGCCTGGAGGACGGCCACGCTGCCGGGGGGCGGGAGGGCAGCCCCGCGGCTGCCCCCGGCCCTGCTGCCTCCCGAGGAGGGTCTCCCACACCTGGCCCGGCCCCCTCCGGCAGCCCTGAAGGGACCAACGGGGACGACCTCCCCAGCACCTCAGCAGCTGCCCTTCGTGGGGGTCCCGGCAGCCCTCCCTCTGCCCCCGTTCCTATCCCCGGGGAGCAAGAAGAGCCCCAGGAGGAGCCCGAGGAAGTCGCGGCACGTCCGTCTACTTCCAGCCGGGGCAGGGAACGCTCCCCTGGGGGGCCACAGCGACCCGCGAAGAGGAGGGCCGGTAGCCCCGAGGCCTCTTCTCCCACCAAGAAGAGGCCACCCCGCCGGCAGCACTAAAACAACATCCCAGGTGCTGCTGAAACCAGGGCTGGGCCAGCAGCTGGGGCACGCACTGGCCCTCAAGGGCTCCCGACCCTCTCAGTCTAATTATCAGGCAGTAAAAGAAAATAAAGGCCTGAAAAGTGCAGAAAAAGTCTTGGTGTTCCTACTAGTGCAGGTGGCGTTGCTGTCGCCACCTGTGCTGCTTTCTTCCCCTTTTTCTGGGGCTATGCCCGCCGTTTCCCCTCGTCGTCCTTAGCAGAGCGCCGCGGGGCTTCTCCCTCTGCTCTTGCACAGCCTCGTTGCCCTGCTTTGACTACCACGGGGCTGGACCTGTGCTCTCGGAGTGCCTCCCTCCCCAGCGCACAGCGCCATTGGTCTTGGTCCTCTGCTCTTGCAGGGCCCCTTTCCCTTGAGCAAGGTTCCATTGCACCTGGCCCTTTGCTCTTGCAGGAACCCTTTCTCCTTATTCGAGTGCCGTGGGGCCTGGCGCCATGTACCTGAAGGACCTTTTTCGCTGAACTGAGTGCCATTGAGTCCTGTTGTCTGGTCTTGCTGGGCCCTCTTTCCCCTCATTGAAGTGCTACTGGGACACAAGCCAAGAAGGATGGACGTGCTGCTGCCCTTGAGCACAGGCTTTATTCCTGCTCTTCCAGATGCAGCCTTGGCACTGGCATTTCTTCTCCTCTGATTGGAAAGGACCCCTCTTCGGCAGATGGGTGCTGTCAGCTCCCTGTTACCCCTCACCACCGCTCCCACCCCCCCTCCCCATCGCATTCTCTCTGCAGGACTTCCCCCAGCAAGTGAGCCCTGCAGAAAAGGCAGCGCATCTTCTCCATGCTCCCCAGGACCCCTCGCTCTCCTTTCACACACCGCTCCATGACCCCTTCTGCAGCCAAGCTGGCCACGCAAGATGAGGGGAGGGACAGAAGGTGGCTGCTGAGTTTGGCACCAAGAGCTGCTGCCAGGCCCCAAAGGAAGTCCCAGGTCCCAACGGCAAGAAAGGCCAAAGCTCAACTATAGTTGAAACTGGCCAGTGTTGTGTCAGACAACAAGAAAGGACTTTTTAAGTATGTTAGTAGCAAGAGGAGGAAAAAATTGGACTGATACTTGATGAAGATGAACTGGAACTAGTCTATTCTAGTCTATTTTTTTTTTTTTTTTTACTATCTGTTGATTGAAGAGAGGAATGGATAATTCATCTTTTAACGGTGTTATGCTGCATTTTAAATACAGTATTTATTAAATGTCCAAATAACAGAAACCATGCAAGGTAATGAAAAGCATATTGTGATATATACCAGATACAAAAACTTGAAGCTATACATTAAGTCAAAATACCAGGGAAATAAAAAAGATGTCTGGAAGAGAACCTAATTGAAGGCCATTGGCAACAGCAATCCATCACAACATGAGTTCTTTTTAGTCCAAAATTGTGGAAGCATGTCCATACTTTACTTAAGAGATATACAAAAAAAGATAGGAAGACTTGTGCAACCATACGAGGATACCTATGCAGCAAATTTAACCATTGAGCCATAACTGCCCTTGATATTTAAAGGCATCCTATGTGCCAGAATGAAAAATAGGGTGGAGTTGCAGTAGTTTCAGATCTCAGAACACGTTTTTAAATAGCAAACTTTACAGCAAACCATTTTATTCTTAAGCACAGCAATAGTGACGCATGTTCTAAGGTAATAACTCTTTCTGCATCTGTAATATTTTTCTTCTCAAATCTCTATGAACATTATAGAAGATTCATCACATAACTAATGTATCAAAACCAAAGGTAATTTTGTGCTGAACTATCCACAATGGTGTACCAGAAACCTGCCAAAAGAAACCCCTGGTCAATTACGAAGCACTCTAAATAGTAAATTCTCTTTGCAGAACTTTGTAGTATAAGGAATCTTTTTTTTTTACATATTTATCCCAGACTATAAAGAATCTGGTTTAAGGATGAAACCAGGACACACCAGATACACCTAAACACAGAACAAATAAAAACAAGTGACAACATAACACTGAAATCTCTTGAAAAATATTTTTCTCTTGCAGACATCACAGAATCAAATGAATACCATTCTGAACAGTTACCTTGGCAGGGCCAGTTAGTGGTTTGGAACTGAGTTAGGCAACATGACAGTCACACTGAAATCAGGAAAGAAACACAGCCAGAGCAGCAATTCTGGCTTCAGCAGCAATTCTTGGCTTCAGCAGCAATTCTGTTTGAATAAACCGACCAGTTTGGGAACTATGTGCCTATGTTCTCTAGGTTCCTTTGGGAATTCTAGACACAGATCCCAAAGTAGGCTAGACTTGGTTTTGGAGTGAGATGGATAAAACTAATCTGGGACCTGAGATGTCAAGAACATGCTTATCTCTTTACTTACCGCTGCTTTTCAACCAGCCTCTGCTGAAATTGCCCTCTCCCTAAATGTCTTTCTTCCACTCCTTCTCCGAGATTAAAAGCCGGGTGGGAGCCAGTTCAGTGATTCCCTTGTGTGAGGCTTGACAGGTCTAGCATATAACAATGTCAAACGCCAAAGTCTGATACTGGCTTTTCTGATTCTGACACAAAAATGAGCAGCCAGTGCCAGCTGCCAACGTTACATCTCTGTTCAACAGAAGGGATTAAGATAGTGGTTGAAAATGAGTCACTAGGATCTGGAGCTGACTAATCCTCATGTTAGTTTAGTCTGCTAGTTAATTAGATATGTCACATCAGCAGGGTAAGACTGCTCTCCTGGAGGGCCTTCCCACTACGTGCTGTTGTACTTCTCAAAACACAGATGAAGAGGGAAAGCTGACTTGAGTCTATACCCTGGAAGATTTGTGTCCCATTCTCAGCCTAGGAACAACTACAAAAACACAACCAAAATCCTGACGGAAATATCACAACTAAAAGAACATGAGCCTACATCTTTCATTCCCCAGCAGTGAACACTTGCTATTTTTTACTTAAAACACTTTTCTGGAGAAAGGAAAACGAAGACACCTGGCAACTAAAACACTGCAAGTAGTGAAACAGAGCATCAAGAGCAAAGAAGAAGGGCACACTACACATTTCTTTACACAGGGACCCTCTCTTGTGGTCAAATATCTGTCACAACGGAAGGGACAAAAAGCTAGCAGTTTCAGACAAGAATGTGGCAATTCATTTCAGCAGGGAAAGAATTCTCCCTGAGACTGTCAGCTTGATAACTTCTTTAAATTAATCTCTTTTCTGCTTTTATTGAATCCCATTGTGTTAATTTGAGCCTATGTCCAATTTAATTTGGATTTATTCATATACGCCAAAATATTCTTGTTTGATCCTAGCTTCATATCACCCACTAATTTGCTTAGCATACATACCATGTAATGCTTCAAGCTGTTAATGAAAATAGTAGAGTATTGCGTTTAGAACGAATGGCTGTAGTCTCCCACTCTTTTTCCCAATGTTACGCTCAATCATGACTATACTTGCTGCCTGAATTAAATTTTAAAAGGTAAAAATTAAAAAAGCAACAATCACATCTTTAATAAAAATCTATTTTGTCTACATTGCTGCTGCTTGAGTCATAGGGAAACAGAAAGCCTCACTAAAACTGAAATACATACTGTCAAAAAGATAATCGAGGTCCATTGCTTTCTTTTATTACATTAAACTTATTGCAATTTCAAAGGAAAGAAATTAAATTAAAGACCACTTACTCCATGTGAAGCCAACAGAAGCAGCATGAGCAATAGAATTACAGGATTGGCCCTTTCCTTAGGGGAAATTTCTGCCTTTCTACCTATGCTGCCTACAATTTCTCAGTGTCTTTTCCCCACACCTTTCTCTTATGATCCCTGTGTGCTTTCATTACTGTGACCCTTTGTGGTTTAATGGTACACTCTAATAACGTGGGGTTTTTTTTTCTATTATATCTAGAGGTATTCCTTTGTCAGCCTGAGTGGGTGGCCAAAATCCAGGTCCCACACATCCATCTGGGATGGAGAAGATGACGAGGCAGCTGGCTGCTTTTTGATACACAACAGAGCACAGGGAGTGGGAGAAGCAGGGGAGCTCAGTGCGGCACAGGGTCGAGGATGCAAGACAGAAACCCTTCCCGGCAGAAAAAAAGAGGGGCCCAGTTCTGGCTGAGCTCCCAGCTCCTGGAAAGCCGGGCAGCGCCGGCTGCAGGGCTCCTCCGGCCCGGGGCGGACACCCGCAGGAGCCAGGGCAACCGCCTGCCACCGAGAGCTGTGAAGAGCCGCCTCTTGGAGAAAGGAGGCACACCCGGAGAGGCAGAGGCTCCGGGGGGAGCTGGGAGCCCCCAAGTCGCGGCTCCGGGCGCCGGCACGGCCTCGCCGCAGCTCCCGGGGAAGCCCCGGGCGGGGGAGGGAAGGGGGCGGCGGCGGGGCGGGGCGGGGCGGGGGCGGGCGGTGCCGGCGGGCGACCAGCAGGGGGCGCCGAAGCGGCGGCGGGCGCTGCCTCCCGCCAGGCCGGGCCCGTCGGGGCTGCGCGGCCTCCCCGGGCGGGGCCCCGCCTGCCGCCCCGCGGAGTGCGCCGGGAGCCCGCGCCGCGTCCCCGCGGGGGCGGAGGGAGGCGGCCGGCAGCCGCGGTCAGGTGGGTGCCCGCAGCCCCGGCCCTTGCCGCTAGCCTAGCCCGGCGCGCGGCGCCCCGGGAGCGCCCCCGGCCCGTCGGGGTTAACGCCGGCTGGTGCCGAGCGCCGGGCTGGGCCGCGCCGGGCCGCGGGGCCAGGGCAGCGGCCGCAGGGGCCTTCCCGGCGCTGGCGGTGCAAGCGCGGCGGGCGCGGGCCTTGCTGCGGGCCGAGCCTGGGACGCAGTCCCCCGCCGGCGCCGGGCCTGAAGAGACCGCCCCGGGGGGCAGAAGCCGGGCGGAGGGAGGCGGGATGGCGGCGCGCTGGGGCGAGCAGAGCGCGGCGCCGCTGGCTGAGCCCTGGAGAGCCGGCAGTGGCGAGTCTCTTGCGGTCTCTTTTTTCTTCGTGGGCTTTGACTCTGCCTGTCTGTAGAGGGCATTACTGCTTTAGAAAGTATCTTCAAAAGAAATCGGGCTTTCTCATTACAGGAGATAATGGGAAGACCCCTGGATACTCTCTTTACACGATTTGGCTCGCCCCTGGCCCTTGGGGGGGAATGGATCATTTAGCTGAGAAGTTTTCAAATGGAGATGTTTAAAACAGGCTTTTAAACGCTATTATAATTTTACTTTATGGTAATGGTCCATTGTATATGCAAGGTCGTTAGTCTTCAGAAATGGTCTTGTGGCCATTACAGCAACCTATTGGATGTTTTTTAAATTGTCTGAAATTTGGAGTACGGGCCTCAGACCAGAGTCTCAAATAGATAAGATACCTCTGGAGCAATCACTAAACAAAATTTGTTGCACAATAGGATGAAATTATACTTTTAATCTTTTCTGGAATGGAATGCAATGGGTTTGTGGCATTTACCCCAGATTACTGTAGTTTGGAGGAGAAAATGTATAGAAATATGCATTGATTGATCTATAACGTCACCTCACAGAAACAAGTGGTATTACTGACGACGTTTTTGAATTTTGAGTTGATGTAAGAACCTGATTCTTCCCTAAAGACCTTTAGAGTTACGTGTGTTTGCAAAAATAAGTTCAAGATTTTCCTGTATTTTGCATGCCTCCTCTGAAAGGCTGGTGGGGTAAAAGCCTTGTGGGGGTCTCAACTCCTACAGGATTTGGTGTCTCTACTCATGCATGCTCCTTGGTCTCTTGCTGTGGCACCGTATTTTCTTGTTCAGCATTTCCCTGGTAAGTAATCAAACTGACAACAGCAGACTGCCAGCAAGTGTGCTTTCCTTGATGACCGTAGCTGGTTTAGAATGAGGGACAGTAGAAGAAGGCTGGTTTAAACCACCACTGATTTAGGCCATCAGCATCTATTCTTCCATTTGCGTCTGCTTGCTTTCCCCATTCTCTTTCAGCTGATATTCCTTTATCATACTAGCATGAGGATTAAATGGAGGGTAGGAGTCATTTTAATAGACGCTTACAAAGTTTCTTTAAGTCAAATACCTAGAAAACGCTTAGGACATTTTTAGTGTAACATTTTCCATGTTCCTGGTGTGTTACTGCTACCTTGCAGAAAGAGATGTGATTTGTCCAGGTAATCCCCATCCTCTGTCAAACTCAGGTTAGGGTTCCAAAATCAACTACTAAATGAGTGTACAGTGTGTACAGACAAATGCCTGCAAGTTCATAATAATTTCATCCTTATGTGTATGTATACAAATCCATGGAAAACAGGACATAATCCCGTCCAGACAGGTTGATAATTATGCATATAAAACATTCAGAACCACAGAATAAGAGTATATTGGTGGCTTGAAGATGAGATTATTTAAGAGTATATAGCATTATTAAAAGGTACATAGTTGGAGGAAAACTCAGCCATGCTTGTCTTTCCTTGATTGATGCTAAGATAAGGCTTCTATAGATAATTATCACATCTAAATAATGGCTAGTTTTAATGTTACATTTTATTTTTCCAGCAGATGAGGATTTATTAGGTGATGGACATTCTGTTAACAGGAAATGAGTCCAATTTGGATTTGCAAAATACAGCATGGGCCAAGTCCACACTTACAGGCATCATTTGTTAAATCATTCTGTGACATTGTAATATAGGGAGGGTAAGTTCTAAAGAAGTCATCGTTCTTTACATTTATGTATTAATTTTGTTCCTCAAACAAATCTTTATAATTACTTGGGGGTAGGCTAAAGAGAGCTCCAAAATAATCACATTGAAAGATTTTGTGTGTGCTTTTAGTGTTTTAGTTTCTTCATAACAAAAGACAGATATGATACAGATGTGAGCAGGACGTGAATGCCATGGGGCATCTGTGCAACACTTTCCTTTCTTTCTGTCAGTGATGATACTGGCATGGAAGTGACCTCTGAGGTTGGAGCTCTGCATTCCAGAAATGTTGCTCAACTTAGCACCAGCCAGTTTTGGGAACCCGCTTGTTCACACGGTGGTAGTGTGCATGCACTAAACGCCCGTGTGGCTCTGGGATGCTGTTCAGACAAATTGAGCTGCTGCAGTAGATTTTCCTGATGAGTGATTGGATATTTCCTTTCATCAGCTCCTGATCAATGGCAACTATACTTAACTTTTCACAGTATTAGAACCCTTCAATGTTTGTGCAAAACCACTGCTATTTGGTTTTATCCGCGACCTTTTTACTTAATTCAATAAAATAAGGTTGGTAAATTCTACTGATTTAAAAGCAGATTTCTATGGGGGCAGAGCCTTAGTTGCAATCCTGTGAAGTTGAAGTTACACCATGCTTTAGTCCAGGTTAAATGCAGCAGGTCTGACTGCTCTCCTTCCTAATTATGCTGTCTGGCAACTGTGGGCTTCAGAAGCATAGGGAAGTCAAGCTGTATCATCTGTACTGTGGGAACATGATGCCATCTGACAGTATCTCACCCTCCCTCAGGGCTAGATGTCTCAGACTGCTTTATGCTGATAGAACAGGAGAGCATGACTGGAGCCTGGATGGAGACTGGTGGCATTTTATAAATCGGGATTAGCCCTTCGAGTCTTTTTGTAATTGGCATTACAGTATGGCCTTAGTATCATTCTACATAGGTGAATAAATTGACAGCCAGGACTCTGTTTTCCTTAGCTTATTTATAAAAACATTCAGCCAGTCTTATGCTAACTCTGGAAACAGCAGACTCTTGCTTCAGTAGTAGTACTGGTCAATGAAGATTTGCTCCTGAATTCCAAAGATAGTGTTGCTTATCGTTATTTAAAATTGGTAAGGAAGTAAGACGCTGTACTGACTTATTTCTTTTTGTGAGATCTTGAAGCTTAGGTACTGATATTGTGTTATTCATTCCCCTTCAGTTGATGTTTTGGTAGGAGTTGTCCACTGGACTCAAACTTACCAGAGGGCAAAGGGATCCAAAAATGTTGTATAAAGGAGTGAACCAGAGCCATTTTATACACGTGTGTATGTATGGGGAAATAAGTTACATGGAAATCTAGGCTTTATTCATTCTGCTGTTCACAGAACAATTTTGGGGCATTTTCCTTGTTTTGAATGCACAAAATTTGGCTTGCTAGGCTGGCAAGAAAAGCATTCATTTAAAAACTTGCCAGAATGCAAACTATTTGTTTTGGTATTTTTATCTTGCATGTGAGCAGGCTGACATGCAGCAATTTTTTATGCCAAAAACACATCCATTCTGGGCACCTATTTACTGTGGACATAAAAATTTCTAAGTGTGACTGAGACTATTTACTGTCGTCCGGATTTGCATTTTTCCAAAAGGTTCCAAGCTTATTTTTGTATTTGTTATGTAAAATCCTGGACAATTACATTTCCACCTGGCTAAGTAAAACAAATGCAGTAGCTGCCAAGGACTATGACCAATGGCAGTGTGTGCTGTGCCAGTGACCTGCAACTTTGCAGTGACAGCAAGCATACCGCTCCACCCCTGCAGCTGACTCTTGCTGGTATCAAGCCTGACCCGTACAGATGAAGAACCCTTTTGTCCCATACTAAACAGTAAACCCAAAGCCCATTCGTTGCAGGTTACTCTATTTTAGACAACTTTATTTTAAGTGGTCAAAGAAAAAAAAATCTGTTTCTTTCCTAGTATCTGAAATTTGATAATGTAGGCTATAATTTTCAAAGGGTAATACCTTTTCTTCTTATTTGCTCTGTTGAAACTTCTTCTAGAAACATGGCAAGTTACCCTTACCAGAGTCCTTCGGATAAAAAAGGTGTCTTTGACAGTGCAGTAAGGCTGGTGGAGCAGTGTCATGTCACCCATTTTATTTTTCTTGTGGTTGTTGCTTAGAAACATAGCAGTTCAGTAGCCTTAGGTTTAGAGTCCACTGCACTGTTTTGTACTTTCTTAGCGCTTATGCTGGCTAGACTGTCTCTCTAAAAACAGAACTGTAATATTAGTACTGAGAGATTCAGTGAATGCACTAGGCTCTTTTTTACTGAACAACATAAAACATGCTTATCAGTTGCAACGTAATCCCGCTCACACTTAAGTTGTTTAAGCTTGTGCCATTACATTGTGTGTTTGTGGTTAGATGTAGTTAGTAGAACTACAGGTAAGTCATGCCTGAACAGAAACCGAGCAGAAGCAGTTTGGCTTTATGTAAAAGGGACTTGATTTTCCTGGTGTAAATTCTGATGTCATGTCATGTCTGCCAATAGTGTCCATGCAGACTCCCTTTTGTTTCTGGTTTTTACTTTTCAGTCCTAAAATGCCTTGTAAAGGTCCCATTAAGAAACAAGTTTGGAGGAAGCACTGTTGTTATTAGTGTTATTATGAATAGGTGACTTCAAGACTCCAATATGGCACCCTTCAACAACATTAAATTTACTTAAACTCTCCCAAAAAAATCACAAACCCATCAACATTTTTCATAAATTAATTTGCTGTTGCAGGAAGGACTTGGGGCAATATGCATACTTTTAATATTACCATATTAAATCATCAGAAAGCATTATATTAATATTCTGATTAGGTACAGATTATTTTTTTGATGGAATAATTTTGAGTAAGTAGAATATGTCAAGCACTGCAGCAAGATTACTGAGGTTCAAAGCACAGCACTTTGCATTTTGTTAATATGTAATTCTTACTAGCATCTAAGCAGTTGAAACAGTGTAATGCATTTATGTCAGCATTTGTGTTAGGGAATTTAAAAGAGTCATTTCAGCAAGAAAACATAGATTTTTTTCTTTTTAAATGGAACTACAGTTTTTGAGCTATGCGGTGTTTCTGGCCTGCTGCATAATAAACCATTTTTCTGATTAACATGTTGATACTGTGAACATAAAAATCCTGGGAAAATAGTTTGATTGTGTGTATTTTAGAACTGTGACTGAAGTATCACATTTATCTTAACATTAAATTTCATGAGCTATAACTTGCCACAAAACAATTAAACATTTTATTTTTGCCTTAACAGGATGATGGTGCTTTGTTTTCTGAGCAGAACGCTGCAACTAGCAAGACATTCATTCAGTCCACTGGGGAGACAACTCTGTTCAGCCAGCGCAAATAAGCCAGTGTTGACTTTATTCACCAAGGTAAAAGTTGTTTACAGAATAAAGCTAGGCAAGACTGTGTATTTATCAGCTTTGATATACATGAATCCCAGATGAAATGGCTTGGCCATGCTTTTTGCCCCTTTCAAATTTGTGTAGTATTGGGTATTTTACTTTGGGGGTGTCTTTTACACCAGTGCTTTACAGCACAGTCCTACTCTTACTGTAGCAAGCAAGTAGTTACATCCAACAAATGAAGATTTCAAGATAGTTGGGTCTCAGTGGCAGTGCGGTCCCTTTACTAGTTGAAAATTGTTCTCTAACTGCCAGTGTTCCCGTAATCTGCCCATGACAGGCATCAACAGCCAAAGTAGGCTCTTCAAAGCACTCATGTTTAATTTCAGCACTACCTGTGAGACTGAAAATATATCCAGGTAATGTTGGTAGCGCATGAGGAAAAAGTAGATTGTGCTTTACCCTCTTTTTGCTTTATTGGGTGTGTAATGCTAACAGGAATAAAATGCAGGCAAAGGTTTGTCTGTGGCATGAGCAGATAGGATTCTTAAGTATATTTAGAAAACAGATGTGATGAGCAGGAATGGTCATTTGTGAACTGTCACCTTCCATGAATTGTCATCGAGAGCCTGTGTTATCTGCAGAAGTCTTCTGCACTTTTAGATAGGATGGCACATGGCGGGCTATGCTGCATTGATATGGTTGATGTAGCCTTCAAGAGGAGAATAACTAGAAATGCAAAGTACTAAGAATGTTGACATCAGTATGGTGGTATTTGTTGGAGATGGATGCGATTAAAATAATTTCCTCCCCCTGCACAATGTTTGTTCATTCCATCCCTAGCTGTAAAGGAGTGTTTAACTGTGTAACATATGAGTAGGTTAAAAAACGAAAGGTCACCATCTGTTTATTCATCAGAGCAATGCATACTATAAGAAGAACTATACTTCAAAGTTACAGCTCGCTCTCCCTCTGCCTGATTCAGCATCAACTCATTCGTAATCCAGATGTGATAAGGCAAGGAATAATGAGTTTACCTTTGGGTTAATAATTGGAAAAAAGCTCTTTGTATGATTTTTGTGCCTTAAAATTTCTAATTAGTAAGACACTGTATGAAATCAAATTTTCTAATAGCAGAGTTCCATGTAGTTCTCTGAAGTGGTCTTTTGTTGAATGTATTTTTAACTTAAAATGTTTTTCATGTCTGATACCACTGGCAATTGCAAAGCAAAATGCAGACTACTTTAAAATAAATCTAATCTGCAGTCTTAGTTTATGCTAATTAACTCCTTTTTCCCTCCTTCCTTTTTTTAAGAATAAGGAGAAATAGGAGGAGAAGGCAGGAGGGACCTATGACTTCTGCAGCCACTTCAAACTGATAGAAGCTAGCACTGCCAAATGGTTTTCCCCTTGGAGGCTCCTTTTATGCCGACACAAGCATTCGTGCAACAACTGCTCCAGGTTAAAAAAAAAACTTTTTTTTTTTCTTTTGCAAGGTTACTATTAACTCAGATCAATTCTCCTGTCTAGCTCTACTGTGCAGCTGTTCGAGTGCTTATGCCAGCACAAAAGAAGCAGTGACAGGAAGATGCGTCTGCTTTCTTCCGCCTCAGTACCAGCTTAAAATGACCACAAAACTGCAGTCTAAGTATGCAGCATAAATAGCAATTATCTGTAGAAATAAAACTGTCCCACCATGTGTATTGTGTAACAGATCTTGTGTAAGCATATCAGCACAGCATATGACACTTTGGGAAGGGATTTTTACTACCTCAGCAGTAGGAGCCCCTTTTGCCACTGTAATATACATCTCAGAAAGAAGGTTGTCCAAGACAGCTTTATCCAGGCAGCCCTATTGCAAGTTAACATAAAGCAAGTGATGGCAGAGACCTACTGTTGAACTGTTCTACTGAAAAATGTGTACTAATATAAATGGACCGTTTAAACAGATTTCACTGCTAGTTGAAATAGTTCACTATCTGATTTTAAACCAGTTCCAATCTTACTAGTACCATGTAGTGCTTAAGCTTCCCATCAGAGCAGGAGTAAAAACATACTCTTTACTAAGAGCCAACTTAGTTTGTCAAACACTTTTATGTGACTGTTATGTTAGAAAGCTCTCCATAGGCCTAGGGGAACCGAGTATGTCCTACTTTAACTGTAAGGAGCCTGGCATGTTACAAAACTGATGTGCAGGATTCTGGGACGATCCTTTCAGTCACCAACATCAGGTATATCGGTCCCTCCAAAAGCGATGAGAACTAGCAAAAACACAGCACTGTTGATCTTTAGCGTCTTGCATAGGTTTTCAGAGCATAAGGATTTGTCTGTGTGGGAAAGACAATTTAGATTAGATGTGAATTAAAAGTAGAGTATTTAATCCAAATTAATTCACACGCAGGAAATAAGAAGTAGCTGTGTCAGATTAACTCCATGTTTGAACAAGCCCTAGGAAGACTTTAAGTGGGAGGGATAGGAGAACGTCTTTTCCAGCTGTGAGAAGTATTTCATGGCAGAGGGACAGAGGCATCACCTTCACCACTGTATACTTCGTGAATTATACGCCAAATTCTGCCATTACAAACACTGAAGCAACATGCCTTCATATGAGTCACTTCTTCAGGTATGCACTGCTCTAATGGTCATGATGCATGATCAGCAGAAGTCAGCTGTATAACTGTAGTGGAAGACCAGGAAGTTTTCAAAAATGAGAGGTTTTCTTTGACCCCATCACAGGTCAAAACACTGCAGCTGTTTGCCCGTTCTCCCTGCTGGAGGTTACTGTCCTCCCAGGTCTGCAGGTTGGAGGATCATGCTTAATTCCTTTCAGGCAAAGTCAGCCAGGATATCTTAAATCACCTTCTTTTGCTATTTGAACTGACCCAAGTGACTCCATCTGAAACAGATTAGAAATTACTCATGTGACTTCCTCATTCCCCTTCTATCAAAGGAAATTCTTCTATCAGGAATGGTACCTGCAGTTGTTTTCAGCTGGTGATAGCTATGCTTTGAATATTCATTGCTGCTGACCAAAAGAAGGGGTCTGTGCATGATGTTCCAAACCATGCCCTTGAATCAGCCTTTAGAAGAGCCGTTGAAAACTGGTAATTTGCACCATGAGGAAAATAATAGCAAATGAGAAATAATTAAATTCTGTGGCTGAATAGTTTATTTTCTTTTCATCCATGCTGCACTATAAAGTAAAGATTTAGAAAGCAGTAAGACAGGGTGGTACAGGGGAGGGAACCCACATTTACAGTAATGGTCACTCCTGTCTGTGTGTGTTACTTTACAGTACAAATGATCTGTGTGTTTTACTGTATGCTTTAAGCTGGTCTGAATGTTTTCCTTTAGAAACCATGCCCTCTATGTGACGAAGCAAAAGAAGTGCTTGAGCCATATAAGACAAGGGTAATGTATTGCAATACTGTATACATTTTCTATATAGAAAGAACAGTTAATCAGGATTCTTTCTTTGTAAAAGAAAATGGCTTGGATTTGTTTGCATCTGTTATTCATTCATGGATGACCTCTTCAAGACAATTTCAGCACTGGTTTCTATAAAACTCGTTATCCAAAAGTATTTTGCGACAATGCTACTTAAATAAGTATTGGCAAACTAAACCAATATACACCTTATTGCAATAGTTTTTAAAACCACTGCTTTTATAAATACTATTGCCTTTTCTGATAGAGGAGTTTGCAACTTTTATGAGGCAGGTAATTATATCATTGGGGAAGGATGTTAGTAAGTAGGGCTTCAAATATTTGAACCATATATCATTGCAATTTTTGCCATTCTTCAGCCAAGTTTTGATCTCTTTCTTGAAGGAGTAAACTGTTAACAGAAGCATTAAGAGGTGTTGCATTCTGCTGCCTAACAGGCAGCTTTTGTGTTGCCAGCTGCATATTTGTTTTGGTTGGTGCTCACAGGAGAGTGGTTCTGCACAGAGGATCAAGAAAATTCTCCTGGACTAGGGAGAGAGTCCTTTGTGGACATACAGCCAAGGATTGTGGCTGCGTACATTTTGTACCCACAAAATGGGTAATTGTCTACAACATGGAAAAATAAATCCACAAGCACCAAGAAGAGTCTTGCATTTCTAAAAAAAAGTTGATTAAAAGACAAGCAGGTATTGTTTTTCAGTGTCCAGTAGGTACTAACATATTTCTTTTCTGTCACAGTTTATTTTGCAGGAGGTGGACATTACCCTTCCAGAGAACTCAGCGTGGTATGAGAAATATAAATATGACATACCTGTTTTTCATTTAAATGGGAAATTCCTAATGAAGCATCAAGTAGACATTCAAAAGTTTGAGGACCAGCTTATGAAGCTGGAGTTGCAAAATGACGGAAACCAGTGAAGAAAATGCAGCTGCTCTGGTGTGGATCTGAAAGGACTGTGCAACATAAATTGTGTGGAAAAGCAGTATTCCTTATCTGGCCTTACGTTTCTTAGAACGTATGGTACCAGTGTCCTAACAAACTCGAGTGACTTGTATTCTATTTTGTATTAATTATCCAGCCCAGCTGCACCATTATCAACCTTTTCTGTACCATTCATTTGCTGCTATCCTAGGCTGGCTTTTCATTGACAGAATAAATGCTGCTCCATAACAGCAGATAAAGTGAAATGTGTTTCAAGATTGCTAGTACCTGTAAACTGTAGGTCTGTAAGAGACTTACTTGGAGAAGTCTAGGAGTCTATCCTAAGTGCTCATTTGAAATGGAGAAGAGGGCATTTACTGTAAATGAAAAAGACACTTGATTAAAGACAGCACTCTCTCACTGAAGCAGAGTCATATTTATAGGACAATCATCACCATTTGATACAGCTGTACTAACACACGAACACTGAATAGTTTATTTTTATTCTAATGGGATGAACATATGTTGCACTTGTCTATTTTATCTACTACAGCAAGCTTTGAGCTCCTTAATACTTGAGTTACTCCCAGTCACAAGAAAAAATAAAAAGAGTGAACTATAATTGAGCCAAAAGTACTGAATCTGTAATGAAAACAGCATTTATTAACTACAAACATGTCTCTGTGAATGCTACTAATTTCAGAGTATAAAATGAAAGTAAGAAACCCTAAGAGTGTCTTTAAAAATTTCCTGGCCTAAGATATGGGACTTGTCCCTTAGATTCCAGTTATGTTCTTAAAAAAACCCTGTGCTAATATATGGTCTTTTGCCCTGCTTAGGGATGCTTCTGGCATAATTTTTCATCATTAGAAATCCAGTGAACAGAGAAAACGTGTTTGTGTGATATTATGGGAACAGTGCTTGGTCCTATGGACTGGAGTTCTGTGATAATTGAGTCCAGTCGTTATGCTTTCTGGCAGAAAGGAATCATGTTTCACTTCTGTCTGCAACACAACTGCAAATCCATTTATCATGTGGCAAGAATACCCTTTTATCAAGGGTTACTGCAGTTCTGTTAGTGCATCATTGGCAATGTAGGGTTGTGAGGTAGACAGGCAGAATGCCTCAGTTAAATGTATTTTCAGGAGGAGGAGAAAGATTAAGGAAAAGTCAGCTGTTTTAAGTTGAATAGTCTAATAAGCACTGAAGAAAGTTGTAGGTATTTTTGATCTACTTAATAGACCCTTTAACACAGAAACTAATCCCTACCTGCTGCATTTCTGTTCATTCTACCATGGTGGTATTCAGTCTTCTCTCATCACTAGGAATTTAAACAGGAACACTTGACAGATGTGTCTTCACAGGGGGGGAGAATCCAGACACAATACCCAGTTAGAACAGCAAACTGAAATTTGCTAGGATTCATTACGGACTTCAGTTTTTGGAGTATGGTTCAATAAGAAGCCAGCTGATCTGCTGTGATGAAAGCAGGCAGTTCCTATATGGCCCCATCCTACAGTGTCTAGCGTTTGACAGACCATTTGCAACCCAATTCTGATGTATTCTGCAAGATGAAAAATTCCTGGGCAGTGGGGGGTGAGAAATTAAAACTTCCTTCCAGTTCAGCAACTTGAGTCCACTCAGGAAGGGGTCTGAAAGTATCCAAGAGTTCCCAGGAGGGAGAGCTGTGCCCTTTTTATAGCAGAGAGCTTTAGGTAAGTTCAGCCACATCATCTAACGATACCCTGCTATTTATAGGACTTCAGAAACTCCCATTTCATAGCACTTCACCCTCTTCAAGAGGTCTGCAGAAAGAGAGTGGCATCAAACAGGATGGATTTACTACATTTGCAAGAACTAAAGAGAAGCTTAGAAGTTTAAGCATCTCCTTAAACCCATTTAAAGCTTTTCATCAGCAATTCTGTAACTGTTTGATCCAAAACCAAAATTACAGCCAACTGTTGCTTCTAAAGGAAAACACTCATCCTGACTTTAAGTAATCAGTTTATTATTTTTGTAGCCTTACTTTAGCTTTAGAGCCTGCTGCTTTACCCTGATGTGGTCATTTACATTGCAGAGGAAGAGTAAGTTGAGGAGATGGTTAAAAAAAAACAAGCTGAAACTTCTCAGGAGTAAGTGACTGAACTTGAGTAACCTGGCAAAGCGTTAAGTGTGATGCTTTCCCCAACATGCAGAAAAAGAAAAAAAAGGCAAAACTTGAAATAGCAAGATGCTTCTTGAATTCTACATTGCAGCATAGCTTTGCCCTATTCACAGTGCTTTTCATTGCCATTGACAGAAGAACAGAATCCTAGAGACAAAAACTTCTCTACTTCCTGCAGTTCATAATGCTACAGTCAAACTTCAAGTTACTCTGAAATAATAGGTCTGAATTACCTCTGCATCAGCAAGCAAATGCCACTTGCTTTCTTTCTATAATCTGAGATGGTTTCAGAGGGCCCAGGTTTTTCCTTACTGAGGTTTTATAATAAGAGAACTGGCACACAGCACTTCTCAACCATAGTTCAAGCGCTTTCCTAAAACGTACCATTATTATCTCAAAGATATGGAGGACAGAGATCATGTGGACTTGCCCCATTTCCCAATATACATCACTGACTGCGGCTGGAATAACTATCAGAGAGCAATTTGCCTTTGTTTTATTTTTACTAAGGTCTGTTTTGGGAAGAAAAAAAATGGAAGATAAAAGCAAACTTCTTAATCATATAGGAGATGATGAATCCCTTGTTCCTTATTCATTCAGACTGTGGAGGTTTTCTGTAGCCAGTGCCAGATTTTTTTCCCCCCTTTATTTTGTGAAGTGAATGATAACGGGATTTTTATAATAGCTTTTGTCTATGGCGTAGCCTTTATCAGTGAGATGGAGGTTTTCCATTAGTTCTGGCTGTGGGTGCTAGTTGGATATAATGTACAGAGAAGGGGTGGCTGCTTCTTCCAACTCTTCTGGTGTACGATCAAACACAACCCTGCATTGTGCTTGCCTCAATCCTATTTTCCTTGTCAACACAAGTAGCAGATTCAGGTGTGTGAGAAAGGTCATCGTAGACCCATGTGCAAGCAACAGGCCTGGACTCCAGCGTGAATGTTCTATGATACAGAAAGATCACTGCCAGCCACTTCTCTCCAACCACCACCCTGTCCTTCCAAAGCCAAAACATGGCATATACTGCCAAAACCTTCCAGCGGTATCCAAGAAGATGTTACTGTTCTACTGTTTTAAGGTAGTGGAAGCCCTATTCTCATCAGTTTGGACACAAAGATAGGAGGTGGAAACATGTCAATATGGAGTGTTGGTGGCACACCTCAAAGGAGCTGTGCTACAATTGTTTCCAGATAAAAGCACTGCAGAACAAGGTGATGAGCAAGAGCCTGACAGTTCATTTTGGACCATAGGTGCTACTGCAGGTTTCTCCTTGCAAAATTAGGTTGTGTCAAGGTTGCTGAAGATGTTATGCCCTTCTCTGTTACCTTCTCTGAGGAATACAAAATACTGAAGTAAAAACTCCAGGAGGCCACCTTCTTTTCTGAAGCCAGCAGCTCTGCTCAGTGGAATAATAAGGCGTTCAATGACTATCTTCACATGTGAACACTAAGAGTTCCTGTCTTCTAAGTAGCAGATCAGACAGGGAAGTGTTTCAGTGTCATCTTCCATTTCCCTGCCATTATCAGTCCTAAAAATAGTCATATTAAAAATAGTCAAATAGTGTGAATTTGTGATCCCCTAGGCAAAATAATTTATTAACCTCAATTGCACCAGAATTTTAGCTCAAATAGTTAAATAGTTGCCATTTCCTTTGACATGTGGGGAGACTAAACAAGTGCTCGTGTGACTTAGCATGACTAGCAGGTCTGCCACCTTCATCTTCCAAAAACAAGAAAGGATGTATCATACATAAATTTGAGGGTTTTTTCTTCTTTTTTAATATAATAAACGCAGCAGGCTCCCAGCACATGCATCTCTAATCAAATGTGTTAAAGTATAACCTTAAAATGAGAAGGCATATGCCCCTGCTGAATATATCTTTATGGAGGCATGTGCAACTTTGTGAAAACTGGCAATTTACTCTTTTGACAGTGAAGGCTGGCAGGAGTGCAAAGCTCCATAATGTACTATCCCTGTAATGTAAAAAGACCTTGAATACAAGATGAACTTATTTCCTATTTCTGGCCAATTAAAAAGCACATACACAATGTTATCTTCTTCCAGTAACTATAAATAACAAATACCCCCCAGGCTTACTTGCTTATATGTTCTACTTCTCCAACTCTTTATTTGTGTCTTTAAATTACGCACAGTGCATAGAAGGGATTATCTTATTTCTTTAAGCATAGCGCTCCCAGCACAGTGTCTTCCCATCCAAACTGGCCTGTGATACAAAATCTCAGATTCCCTCCTAACTCCTTAAAGAAAGCTCTTCCCGTAAAGTATGATTCTCATTTATATTGTATTTTTTATCTCTCTTATTAGCATCTAACTTGCAAAAATAATAAAAAATCTGCACGTAGGCTTAGCCAATTCTGAAAGTATTGAACTCTATTTCAGTCTTGTGCATGCATTCATCTTTAATCCCATGGCCATCTGGATTAACTACGGGTGCAGCAACACATGGGAGTAAACAAAGCCACACGTGCAAGTGTTTGCAAGATCATAGCTCACTTTTTTGCTCAGTGACAACTTCACTTTCCAGTCAGCTTTGCTCTATACTGTACCAGTATCATGCCTGTTTTCTATCACGTCCTGCTGGCCAGAAGGCTCCATCCCATTCTTGTGAAGTTGCTGGACCCTGGATACCCAAACCTGAGTTCTTGCAGGGCAGAACTGGAGCTGTGAGAGACACCTGAACTGGAAAGTTTCAGCAATTAGGGAACTCCAACTGAATACTGACGTGTGCTGCCCTGGCAAAAGGCATGGTAAGAACAACAAAACCACCCTCCGTCCTCCCGCCTCACCTCTCGTAGCATTTCAGGTCAAATTCTAGTTCTTAGTCTTTATCTTTAGGTGATACATGAGACATGCCCAGGATATCCAAAGGGTAAAATGAGTTCCTCCAGGAGAAAATACTCTCAGGTGTCTGTCTTGTTGGTGGAATGAACTGCAGGGACTGAAGGCACTCCAGACCTTCCACATTTTTCCTTGATGTTGCCTTCTGGAGTGCATATGGTTGATCAAAACTCTATGCACAGAATATAAAATAAATCCCCCCCAATCATACACACACACACAAATCTTACTGCAATGAGACACAACTACACCCACTTCTCCTGGGGAGAAGGTGAAAGAACATGTGACATGCATTACTGGAACGCACCTAGCTGCTATGGTGTTCAGTGCATATAAAACTGTCAGCTGTAATTCAGAGCCTTACTATAGGCCATATATTTTTAGCCTGTCTCCTAAAGAAATTAGACTTGGACCATGTAATAGTGTATCAGTCCAATTCTTTTCCTTCCCCTCTCCCCTTCCTCTCTGACTCCTTTCTAATAACGTTTAACAAGGGACCAGTTCAACAGAGTGATCCAGCTGGGTTTTTTTTTTTCAGCTGTTACATTCCTACAAGTTTCCTGAAGATGTGCTCCTAGGAAGGCGACAGAAATCTCTCCATCCACGTCCCCCAGTGGGGGAAAAGCATGCTGAATGAAGCCACCATGCATGTTGGCCAGCTGGCTGCTCCCAAGCAAACAGCAGAAGGGTAGCTCTGTACTGACTGCGACATTTAACATCTCTCATCCAGAAGGCTGATCACGGCAAATATGCCAAGGAGTCACGTTGCTGCAGTGGAAGGAAGTTTATGGGATAAAGGACACCAATCCACTGGTACCCAGGCTCATTAATTTTGTTTCTCACAAAACAATCTGTTTAGTTGGAGACAAGTGCTTGAAAAGCATTACTGCAAAATTCAGATGCTTAAAGAGAAAAAAGTGGTCAGAAGCCACATTTATACACATAGATTTGATGTGTGTGTAGGTCTAGATGCATATTTAAGCTTCTCCTCTAAGAGGTGAGGCATCCATTGCAACAAGGTCTCCAGCAAGGTGGGTAAGGGTTGTCACTGCAGATCTATTTGCAAGGCTGGGTTCCAAGCGACTTTATTAATGTTCCCACTCCAGTGAACATCGACATTTCTGCTTAATTTAACCCACCTGCCTTCTGCCAAGGTTTACTGAGTGACTCCAACAACCAGTGTTGGGCCCTCTCCTTTTATTTTAATGGACAGGTAGCACCTGTATGCAGCTTCCATTTCCACCTGGGAGAGTGCCTGTGTCAAGGGGGGCAAACACACAGCCAGGTGCAAAGATAGGTGGGGTTTTTTTCTCCACTGACGGGAAAGCAAACCAAAGGCAAAACCCCCACGTGATGAGGCTTCTAGCAAAACTTAACTATATCTTGGTGTTTTAATGTGCGGTTGTATCAAGAGAACGCAGTGGTTTTACAAAAATATAGCAAAATAGATACTGTCTCAGCCCTGCAATGTTCATTTATGTTTGAACAAAGAAAGCAAGGTTGTTTGAGAAAGGCCGTGAAATGGAGAACTATAATTAAGCAAACAAAAATATGAGCCTTCAGGTTTCCTTTAGGTTATTCATTGCTATCTTAGGAACTTGGAGCTGTCATTTTAGAGACAGCTTTAACTGAGTTTCAGCGACTTGGGCGTTTTCATTGACACCAACACGAGCTTCACAGGCGCTGAGGTGCAGCAGGCTTCAGAAAAGCTTCTTCTCTCGGACTACCGAGAAACAGGTATTTTGAGGTGTTACCTCCTTCGTGGCACGAAACCGATGAATTGTTTTTCCATGTTTGTTTCTGGTTTTGGGTTTTTTTTTCAATCTAGGCTTGGGTCTCGCACTGTTCCCGTTAACACCAAGACTTACTTACAGACGGCCTTCCTACCTGGCGGCTCCCGCCCAGCCAGGCGCTGGGCCCGGGGCGAGCCCCCGTTGAAGGCTGGCGCAGGTGCCGGCCGCGAGGCAGGGGAAGCCGCGGCGCGGGGAGCGCCCGCGGGGGCCGCCGGCGACCGGGCCTTTGTCCCGCGGGGGCCGCCGGGCCGGGCTGGGCCGGGCCGGGCCGGGCCGTGCGGGCGGCGGCGCTGCCTGGCGGGGGCGGGACCGGGACCGGGACCGCACCGCGCCGCCGCCGCCGCCGCGCGGGTCAGTGAGTTGTGAGCGGCGGCGGCGGCGCCGCGCTGCGGCCTCCCGCCCGCCCGGCTGCGCGGCGGAGGGTGAGGGAGCGAGCGAGCGAGGGGCTGCGCGGGGGGCGGCGGGGCGAGCGGGTGCCGCTCGGGCGCCCCGGCTGCCTGCGAGGCACGTCCCGTGGGCGCAGGTGGCCGCGGCAAGTCACGGCGGCGGGAGGAAGCGGCCCGGCGCGGCCGCGGGAGGCGCCGGCCCGCCGGGAGGGGGGCTCGGGCCGCGTGCCCGTCCGCGCGTGGGAGGCGCGGCGGTGCTGGACGGGGAGCGCGGTGTTCCCGCCGGCCCGCGGCGTGGGGTGGCCGTGCCGGGTCCGCGGATCTGCCGCGCCTCCCTGCGGCCCCGCGGGGCGGCGGCATCCGCTGGCCCACGCCCGTCGCTGTTTTCCCGAGTGGGCACCGCCGCCTCTGAGAGCCCGGCTGCGCCACTGAACTTGGCGAGCGCTCGCCTCAGCGCCCGTCCCCGCCGCTGTTTTACAGCCCGTCGGTGGAAAGAGGCGGCGTCCACGCCAGGGAGAGCAGCAGAAGGAGAGGACGCGTCCCGTCCCCGCGACGGGGAAGAGGAGGAGGAGGAGGAGGGGGGCAGTGCGTGAGCCTCTGCCCGCGCGTGGCTTGATGGCCGCGACGTCCTGTGGCGCCGGCCGAACCGAAGGCGCGGTACGTAGGTCGCTCGGGGGTTGGCGGCTTCTGCCGCGGCTTTGTTGTTGTTTGCTTGGCTGTTTAGTTTGTGGTTTGGAAGGACAGCTGAGGGTCCGGGGGAATTAAGTGAGTGTAATTGGACACACGCGAATAAAAATGCCTGGCTCTGGGAGGAGTGCGTTATCTAGACAGAGATGAATTACTACTTCTTTATATTTTTTTTTCTGGTTGTATAGCAGAGGTTTAATTTTAACTCTATCGTCAAAAAAAAATCAAAGCCCAGTACCAACAGTAGAAATGTCCAGGCTACAGTGGTCTAGCTGAAGACTCTTTCAGCCAGAATTACCTTCAGGACTTTCGGGGTGGGGGGAGACAAGAAACAGCTTCTTTCTGTTACAGAGGTTGTGACAAACCCTAGCCATTTCTGAGATTCAGCCTTGGATTTTCATATCCTTTTGCCCTTTTTTTTTTTTCTCTCCTTTTCCTTTTAATAGCCAGGGCTCGTATGGCTCTTTGCAGATATAAGGGATTATGAAATTGCTCAGTAATAATGCCCGCATATGTCAGAGGAGTTTAACTTTCAATGTCAACAAATTTTTAAACTTAATTTTAGCCCTGTGTTGCACTCATCTTTGGACGTGGGCTGTTGATACTGTGTGCAGGAGGTGTGCTGAGTAATGTCTCAACTCTGACTGTATGGAGTAATCTAGCCATTTCAAAGTCATGAAAACAGTGAAAGCAGAGGATATTTATCTATTAGAAATGACAGTTTTTGGCAAGGATATCTACAGCCTATCCAGTGCCCATTGAAATAAACAGAAAATCTCACTGATGATGACTCATGTCCGTGGGCTTCAGACCAGGCTGCCAGTGCACGGTGTTGGAAGCCGTCTGGTGCTGATCCCGAGCAGCACTTACCTGCAGGAGGAGGAACCGACTCCTGTAGGTAACCCTCCTACAGCCCCCATGGTTTGTAAAAGGAAGGGGAGAAGGTGGAGAGCGGCAGCAGACAACAACTAGCGGGATTATGGCTTGGTTTATCTAAGTGTATTTGCCAATTCTAAATAGTCTGGGATGTGTGTTCTTTAGGGTTTTAAATATCATTGACCTTTAATTAATCGCTAATGGCTGAGTCTGTTGCTGTCTGTTAGGCTGATGAAGCAGCCGACTAGCAACTTGTCTTTCTGTGTTAATGACTATTGTGACAGTATCTGGGGGTCTGCGATGTCTGCTTTGAAACTTCCAGACGATGGAGTATTTGTGTGCGGTAGTTACAGGCTTACTCGGGTAATAGACTCATCTGGGAACATACGGATTAGCTGGTTGCCAGATTTCCCAGCCAGAAGGGACCTTGTCTATCGTCTGTTCTGATCTCTTGCTTGTTATAGGCCACAGGATTTCACAAGTAAATTCTGTATCAAGCCCATAACTTCTGTGTGGTCTTCACTTGCCGTTAGAGACAGGCTCCATCCACAGCAGGAGTTCAAGCATGTTTCAAACTGCCTAGCAGCTCACAGGCTTGAGCTCTAAATGGGTGAGTAACATCTACTACTTCAAATGTCTGTAATTAGGATGAGAGCTATTTTGGTCTATCAAAATACGATTTTGCATATAATGCTTATTAAAACGCATCAGGATAATTACAGTTCTTGTGGCATATGTACTGGCAGAGCCGCCTTCTCCTCTTTGCATGAGGATGAAACACTGTCAGGGGCTCCTCAGAGTGACTTTGGACTTGCTGTTGGAAAGTTCTTTATTCTCTGTGAGCTGTGGTGCAAAAACAGTACCCTGGTTTCTGCTGGTTTCTTCTGCTTTCCTGACTTTGCCTGTCGTGCAACAGTCGGATTCTGGTGGGGCTTTGTGCCTTACCCTGCCATGGCTTTCTGCAGAAAGAGGAGAAAATGCATTGGGTCCCATCTGGACTTCTCAGCCCTGCGTAGGGTTGGGAAGGTGGGTTGCCTCTGCTATCCTGTGGCGTGCTGATGGCCATTGTGGCTTCCTGTTAGGTGCAGCTTGTAAGATGTTTCCCACTATTTTTCCCCCTTGGATGAACCTTGCTGTAGAGCATGCATAAAAGCAGCCAGGGTGATGTAACACCACCTCTGTGTGAGCAGATAGTAAAGACTTTTGGAGCATGTCAAAATGGCATAGGGCAATGGGTATTACAGTAATGAAGAGAGCTCGTCCAACGATAGCACAGCTAATTAATGCAGGTATGATAGCACATCCTGTGTCGTAGCTGCAAATTTTCTTCTAAAATTCCTCCTTCCGCCACTGGTTAGCTGCAGATACTGTGGATACTGACCTTCAGGACCCTGCCCAAGACCAGTCTGTCTGTCTGCAGTGGCTGGACAGTAGAGAGGAACACTGTTTATTTTGCATCCTCCTTTGACACTACTGGAGTTGGATTAGCTTCAAATGTTTCTTATGCGGTTGAAGATTAAAGAGGTAACAGCAGCTATATAACACGGCCCTCTGGCAGAGTCCTGGCAAACAAATGTCACAGCCTACTGTCACGCTGTTGCAGGGGGCAGCCCTGACTGTGTGAGAGACAGGAGGAGAAAACATGGAAAATAAGGGGGAAATCAGGGAGACAATTTTCCAGCTTGCTCAGTTGCTCTTCCCCACAGCTGGGGGCCAGTGTGGCATGTGGATGAAGTAAGACCTCATGGAGAGAAAAAAGCCAGTCCTGCTTTGCCAAATCTCTGGCTGCAGCATTAGGTAGAGATGGGCAAGCTTACATACTGGCTGTGCTTTTACCATGCTCTTCACACATGCAATTTATCTTCTGTATTAACGTGCCTACACTGTTTCTGGTGCCTCAGCTGACTCCCGTAACACTAGTTGTAATGTGTATGTTCACAACCTGCAAGGTTGCATTGGAGAACATCAGAAGGAAAAGTAGGAGAGAAAGAGAAAACAACAGAGACAGCAGGGAAGAGAGGAAATCTGGCATGTTGCTGCTGAAATAGGCGGCTTATCTAAAAAGAAAATCGACATATGTCTGCTCTCTCTTTTCCAACACCTTCCTGAACTTATATAGAGTATTACTTGTTCCTTCTCTGAGTAGATACAAACTCTTTCAGAGAGGTGCGTAGTATTAGAAACTTCATCTACATTTAAAAACACAGCTAGCATCTGCATAGCTTGTTCCTTGCAATTAGTTTGTTCTCCAGGTCCCTTGATGGAAATTTTAGAGGGGTTGTTTTTGCCAACCTTCTGAATGGATTCATCCTCAGACCATCATTGATCGAATGATGTATTACCCTAAAGATGACTCTTAGCTAGCTAGAGCAAGCCCAGAAGAGCCATTGTAGGCATCCTTAATTTAAAATAGAACATACATTATAGACCGAGGAAAAGTATGTGAGAGCATTACAAAGGTAGGCACAGCAGATTTCCATTGCTGAGGGGGTTGTCTTCCTTTCCTTCTGGAAGCTGGCGGGAAGAAATACTGCTGCTGCTTAGAGCCACAGTCTTAAAGGGAGGAAAAATATTAATGACACTGTGCGGGAAGGCTTGTCACAAAATCGAAGTACTGAAAATCACCAAAGTGATAATACAAAGTAGAACACTTATCAAGGAATTCTAGCCTTACCCATATGTCATCCTCGCTGTATCAGGCCACTCGGTGCTGTGCTGTAGTTATTCCTCAGTTCCCTTACACCCCTTCCCACAGCACAGTGTCGTATATCTCTCTCTCTTCTGATTACTGAACCTGTTTTCACATGAATATAAAATAGCAGGAAGGGAAAAAGAGCTAGTATCTCTCACTTTGCTCACAGTTAAGCTCATGCAAGGCACTGTAGACCAGAATTAATTATTAATTCCAATTATATTTTGTGTCTTGGAGATATTGATGATATTTTCAATTCCAGATTGATGCTTCTCCAACTTCCTTTTTTTCACTGCAGCAACAAAGCCAGCGAAGCTCTTAAACACATGCCTATTTTTAAGCCTGCCAGCAGTCCCTTTGACTGAATTCAGCTGAATGGCCCAGGGTGGCTGAGGGCAATCGTTTAATATAAAATTCTTGCTGGCCTGATGGGAGTCTAAGTTGTTGTGGTTTTGTTGGGGTTTTGAGAGAGGAGGAGGGAGGGAGAGAGGGAGGAGCTGTTTCTTCCTGAAGACTAGCACGACTCTGCCACAGCTCTCCTGGGTAAACTCTCAAAATAGGGATTCTTGTTATGTTAAGAATTCTGGTATCTTGGTACTTGCTTCCATCCTGAAATTAAAGTCTTTAGTGGAAAATTCAAAAAATTTCCCCTTGGAAGCATGGAATATTTTGTTTTGGCGTTTCTAAGGTGAAACGTTTAGTTTCCAAACTTTGTGTTTGATGTCAGCACTAATCCCAGCACAAATCCATCTCAGCCCAACAGGGTGCTCCTTGGTCTCTTGAGCATCCTTGGTGTCCCCTCCTGGTAGAGCTCCCAAGCAGAGCTGCCTCTCCCATGGGGCACTGGGATCTCGGAGGTACTCACAGATTGATAGCTCCCAGAAACTGAATGCTTAGATTCAGATTAAGACCTGAGATGAAATGCATCAGTAGGTTTTTCCCAATATAAAGGTATGGTATCCTGTGGGTGGACTTCATGTTGAAAAACCTCTGGTTTTGATGTGTGACTCATTCATTCAAAATAGTTTTACCAGGCCTTGTTCATTCCCATTGAAAAATCTGAGGAACAGCATTTTAAGATGGAATTTAAGATGGTAACATCCACACAACACTTAATTGTAACAAAACCACTTGTTAAATCTGTCTCGGGCATGTCTGTTTCTGACCTGGAGTATTGTCTACATCCCCAGTCTTGGCACTTTAGCATCCTTCCACACTTCTTTGTCTTCACCTTTTTTCTGCCTTGAGCTCTTGCGCTTTCCTGTTTTTCTGTTTTGCTGGTATTTACCCCGCACTTTTTCTTTCCTTGCTAGCCTTCCCCTTCTAACACGTAGGTGGTAGAACCAGTATGTTTGCCAACATCATCATTCTCCTTTTGTGTTTTCCTTTTCTCTGCTCAGTGTCAGCCTGGGCACTCTAAACAATTCAGGACAAGGATTTCAATCGCCCTTCTGTGTTTGTACAGTGCCTGCTGCAGTAGGTTCCCATGCTTGGACATCAGCATGCACTACGGTAGTAATCATGGTGCTATCTCTTTGATTATGTCAGGGAGATCAGTAAAGGAGATAAACTTTCATGTTCCATGTGTGATTTCTGTATTTCCTCTCCTTTACAATTTGTTTTGAATGGTGTCCCCTTCTCAGCAGTGTGTTTTACATGAAGAACAAACAAACAAAACCTTTTATTATGTGGAGAAATGGCAAACACAGAGCATGTTGTGCTTGGGACTATTGAAGCATGCAGAGAGCTTTTCAATGCCTAAGAAATTTGTAGTTGTAAGATATGAAACAGGAATGAAACAATTCGGCTAAGAATCATGAACTGACTGATGCCCTTTCTACATCGCAATAGAGGGGGGCTTCTGGGGGTGGGAAATGGGCTTCCTGAGCTGCCTACGTGGGGAACGTCTTCCCCTCTTGTAGGGAAACTTACACAGGATATAAGCTGATGGAGAAACTGGTGGAAGGTACTTATAACACAACAGCAGACTAGGGCTGTTCCTTAATCTGTTCCCCACAAACTCCCTTGTCTTGCTGTGATGGAGCCAGTCCTGACGCTTTGTGGGAATTTGAATGGGGGAATTTGAACTCCATGCTCTTGAGTTTGTCTCCTCTCCCTGTGAGCCAAGGGAGCCTTCAGACATCCTCCTGCTCGAGGACACCTCCACCACAGCTGCCTAGAAGGAGACCCTCCTTCCTTTCTGCTGGGTGCTCAGTGGAGCTGAATAAACCTGCTGTGCTTTGCAGAGGCCCGAGGGCTCGCAGCGTTGCCTGCAAGAAGCAAGCTGGCCCCTTATAAGTGGGAAGGAGCCTTGTCAAAGGAGCTGATCTGGAGAAGTGGGCCAGGGCTCGTGCTCAGCTGGCTCAGAGAGGTATGCCAGCAGAAAGCTGCTTGTTTATTTTCTAGTAGGACTAATTTGGGGATAATTCAGCACCCAGAGTTGGATCACTGTAAGTTACCGATGAAAGGAAGGGAACAAGAATCAGTACCAGGGTTAGAGGGGGAAAGGGGATGAATGTAGTCCTAACAGTGCCGTAATTTGGCTTAAATGAGGGAACTGTAGCCTATGTGGTTTGCTGAATGTCACCTAGAAAATTTCTGTCTCCTGGGACCATGGTGCTTTAATCGTTAGCTGCACCTTTCTATTCTTATTTTTTTCCTTTCAGCAGTGATGTTATTTAGAGTTGAGTTGGCGCATGCTGACAAATAGAAAGTCTATTTGCAGATTTATATTGCCCAATGCAAAGTAATGGCTAATAACATAATCCATAGAGTATTCATGGATAAGGCAACTAACAACCTGGTTGCTGAAGCTTAATGAGCCTTGCTATTTCCAATTAGCTACAGAAATCAAGACTTGAGAGGTGACAGCCTCATAGCTCCTATGTAGAGGTCACTCAGCTCTACAAACAGCAGCTATTTAACGAAGCTGAACAAGCTTAGGCCCTGGGTTGGAGTTAGGCTGGAAGCAACTGTGGTGTGTACATGAGCTCCTGAATTACTCCTCAGGCTAGTTAGATTTTATCTAAATAGGAGTGGAAGTAGTGTTTATGTGCTAGTGAAAACCACAACTTGCTTAAGGTCTTCTGCAAGTGCAGTGTGCCTGTAAGATCCCGGTGGGTATGAGTACATCCTTGGGTACAGGCAGGTGTCTGCTCACTCTCCCCGTGCTCAGTGCTGCAGAGAGAAGCCAGCTCTATTGCAGTAGCTGTATAGCTGTGCTAGCATGCAATCCAGCTCCGTCTAATGGGCCCTCAGGGTACATTTAAGGAGTTTTTTTGTAGGTAGGGGCAAAATTGTTCTGCCTCTACTCCAGGCTGCGTTAGAGTTATTACTTCATATTTGCCTGTGTGCCAAAAACCAGTCATACAGTTCTGGCTTGGCTGGGAGCATTAGGTAGATCAAGGTTCCTCTTTGCCTGCAAATGCTTGTGTAAACATAGGCTCCTTTGGCATCATCCCTGCTGCGGTGTCCCACGCTGACCCCGGACTGGAGCTTTTCCAGGCTCCAGCAGCACCGATGCGACAAGCAGGTATGCATATGCCCATGAAGACCAGCCTACAGTTGCAAGGTGTAGGGCATTTACCCTTTGGAGAGCATAAAACCCTACCAACCCTGCTAACGTGTGTGGTCATATCTGGCTGGTCTAATGAAACGTACAGTAAAGGGATGGGGCAAAAGACAACCCTGGCTATAAGCAGCAGGAGTGACCATTTTAACTGTAATCAAAATGTAAACTTTGCATCCTGGATCTGTAAAACAAGATCCATGGCATGGCCAGCAACTTGTGCATATGGACACAACTTGAAATGTGTAGACAGAGTTTTGCAGTTGTGACAGCAGCCATCGAAGTATTGGGAGAGGGTTCCCCTGCACGGACACACAAGTTGGTGTGTCTCTGCACCTGGGACAGCAAGACTGGACAAAGCCGTAAGCAGGTCTGAAGCATTTTTCTGGGCCCTGCCCCAGTGCACACAAGTTGTTCTGTTGTTGCCCTTTTCCTTGGGTTATTTCACTCTGTTATTGTTGGTTTGCTGCTGCCAGCCAGATTCTTATAAGCTGATTTTTAAAAACAGGCCACAATTCTGTAAATGTTATGTGATGTATGGGTGTTGTAACAAATTCCCATCTAACAGCAATGCATTTGTTAGGTTTTGTTCCAAGAAGTGCTGATTACTAGCATGCTTGTTTCCTGAACAACCAGCTTTCTCTTCTAGTTGTCACTCAGTTTGATTTCCTTATACCACAGATGATCATGAACAGTATCAGACTCATTCTTGCTGGTGAAACACGGTGCTTGACATAATGATATCTCAAAATAAACAGAAAGGATGAGGGGTCTATTTATAAAATAGATTATAGCAAAAAAATTTGTAACCAGTATGGACTGACAAAGAAAACAAGGCATACTTGAAAGAAGAGATGGCAAAAGTGTCTACAGTTTATCAGTCTTTAAATTCAGTATTTCTGTAAATGGAGGTTATGAACAAATCTGTCCCTGATAACTGTCATATGGTAATATGCATGAATACCTGTAAGTCTTTTGGCTCATTTGTAATGTTCTTCTATGTTTGGTAAAATCATATTCAGGCCTGAACATTGAAGCTATGAGCATAAGGTATCTGTATTCGTTTTAAGAATATTTCCATTCATTTTAACAAACTAAAACTATTTTTTGCAAATGGAAATTATTCTTCTGGGAATATTGTTCTTCTAGGCATGCAAATTTAGTTTTTTACCCTTTTGTTCCACAATATCTAGCAGACTGAAACCATTCTTTGTGACAGAGAATAGCAAATGCATTTTTCCAGATCTTGACAAGTGGAGTATTTTCACTTCTCCCCAGGTTCTTGAGTGTGCTGCCAAAAATGATTGTATGCGTTTCTTACCGTATCTGTTAGAGCAGTTTAAGGAACATCCTCTTCTTCATTAAAGTCATAATTTTGGGAAGACTGAACATGGGAGGAAGAGTTAGAGCAGATTGTCTCAGCCACACATATTTTGCATTCTATGTAACGAAAATTTCTTGCTTACCATGATTTATTTTATATCCATCTGTCACATCAGAGCCAGTTTAAGCAAAGGATATTAGAACTTGGTTTAATTTGTATAGGTTTCTGATCAGAATTTCCAGTCATTAAATATATTATATAAACAGTTTTAAAACACCATTTCCTAATGGGTTTCGTTAGAAAAGGCAGATGCTGGAGCACTGGGAAGAAGAAAATGTTTTTTTGAAGATGACTCCAGCTTCTACGTACATGTCTGTGTTTCTGTATCTGGTAATGTGGCCCTGTAAAGTTTGACGGGAAGGTGTCTTTACTTTGCAGCCTATGTGGGTGGGAAACAGCAGGGGCTTATAGAAAATGTTAGCAGAAGCAGTTGCAATTAGAAGGAATCCGTGATGGACACACGTAGCTGAAGTAACGTGAGTGAGTCTACTCTGCTGGAGCCAGAGCTTGGCGTGCGCTTTTCTGTTTGTGCATGATGTGCTTTGAAAGCTCTTTTGTGACCCGCAAAGGCAGCTGCTTTATGGCAGAAGTGGCCCTAGAGTTTCTGAAATACGTTTAAACAGGTGTATTGCAAGCGGCTTCCGTCTTGTTTTGAAGGTTTGGGGAGAGTGGAGTTTTGGGAATGCGTTTGCGTGCTGGCAGCGGTGGCATGGGAGGTACAGAATTGTTAGTCATTCAGAGCGAAGTAGTCCTTTCTCAGCTCGCTTAGGGTCTGTGGATCAAAGCTAGCAAAACCCCCAAATTTTGAGTAGGCTTCGCCAGATAAGTAATCAATATAACTTCAGCAAGTCTTCAGAAAGGTAATTTGCATTCAACCAGGTATTTAAAAGAAGGGGAGGGAGATTTCTAAACTACAGTTCTTCAGATATCTCTGATAAAAAGTATTAGTATTTAATGCAGTCTTTTAATCCCAGTGGTTAGTTAAAATCAGGTTTTAATCTTTTCATTTTGCTTTCCAGGATTGTAACTGTTCCCTTTCTTTGTCCTTCTGCCCCTTTGGATTGAATTTTGCTGTCTGTCCTTCTGATGACTGCTCAAGGAAGTTTGGTTTCGTGCATCCAAGGCTAATGTAAACCCAAGGAGCAATTTTAAGACAGTTTTGAACATTGTGCCCATAATACTTTTTATCAAAAACACATGAAAATTGCAGTTCTGCTATCTCTGTGAGGATAATATTAGCAGAGTTCTCATCATCTTTACACTGTGCTTACTTGAGTCTTAGCTTTGTGTTAAGAGCTCTTGTGGAGGCATTCCACAAAATTGAATGAAGATTAAAACTAATTGGTTTCTATGTAAGCCACTGGAAAAATTTGAATAATAAGTTGAAGAAATTGTCTTTTTGTAATTTTTTTTCTCTGCTGTTGAAAAACTTTGTCACAAGAGAGTTATTTTCCTCTGCCATTCTATAAGACTTTTCATAATGGCAAGGATCATTCATTATATGTTTTTTAAAAACTGTAAACAATGGAAATAAGAAGCAATGTGATTATTGAGCATCATTTATATCCCCAAAGTTTCAGTGATGCAAAAGCAAATTAGAAGAGCACTTTGAGTATCTCAGACGAATATTTTGCTGATATTAGTCATGGTGGGTTTCTGGCCAAGAAGTAGAGAAGATGTAAAATGCAGTTTTCAAATTTCAGATCTGAGCTTTAAGCTTTGAAAATCCCATGTAAAAATTGAACAAGGAGGTTACGCAGTAGTGTAACATGAGACGGGAAATGTCACAGCTTTTAGAAGCCAGACCAATGCATCTTGCCACCCTTGCTGTTGTCCATTGTGCACATCTGAAAGACTGTGTGGGCTGAATTTCTCAGTTTAGAAAGAACTTTAGGAACTTGAGGAAGAAGTTTTTCTTTGGTCGTTCCTCGTTGTCTCCAGACAGCTCAGTTCCATGGTGAGAAAAAGTAAGAGTTGCGTAGGTTTGTCCACTGCGGACCAGCTCTCTACAGCAGAATCTTCGTTGGGCCCTCTCTGATTTTAAGTCTTCTCGTCTCTGCTTCTGTTTCCTTGTGAAACAGCTGAGCCTTAGTATTCCTATCTGAGAATACATTTAGAAGGGATTAGTTAATGCGTGGAAGTCAAGACACTATTGAAATGCATAGCCTTATCATCTGAAATAATTCTGTGCCACTGTTAGGAATAGTTATTAATTTAATCTGCTCATTATGAAAAGTATGAAATATGATATCAAGGAAAAAAATACTTACATCTAATCGGGTAAAACTTACGTATCTACTTTTACTTAAATTCCCGGGTTGCCTGACATACTGTTTTACTTAGCTGATCTTAGCTGTTAGTCTTCTATTGCCCACCCCGAATACATGGCTCATGTTTAAGTTGAACATGATGACTATAAATAATTTGTCAGTGTTTTGTTTGCTCACTGTTTAATCAGAGAATCCCATGACTATTCATCTGTTTTTTCTTTAAGATGTGTGAATCTCTTAAATGGAAATCCTTGCTAAAAAATATTTTCATATTTAATTTCCATAATGGATTACAAATTGACCTGTGAGCCAGAAAAGGGAGAGGCAAGAGACACATACTTCCACAGATCCATGTGAATCCTCAACCTTCTGTAGGAGAATCCTCAAGCTTCTCTGGGGAAAGGGAGGGGAAAAAACTCAACCCAATCTATCTTTGAAAATTTTAATTCTTTAAAGAAAAAAAAAAAAAAGAAGAAGAACGCAAGCTTGATATTAACTTAGGCAGAGTTTTGGAGCAGAACAGAAAGCTTTTCTGCATCCCGGCTGCTTACAGAAGCACATTTGCTGGTGCCAGACTGAGACCTGGCTTTGGTTACTGATAGGAGCCATCCCCTCATGCTAGATTAAGCAGTTGAATACATGCCCAAAAAGCCTGGGGTTATTTGGATGAGTAGATAGAGTCATGCAGCGATGATTGAATTTGAATCTATTATGAGAGCAAGTATTCGTTCATTCACTGAAAGTCCTGAGCAGAAATAACCTCAGCTTGTAAATACAGGCTACACCATGCAGATGGCTGCTGCAGTAACATGCAGAAACTTCTAGGCTAACATTTTCACGTACAGTTCTCTGGATTAAACACTTTTAACTTTAGGCAACAGGATTCGAATCAGTCTCTCATGGTTCGAAAGGAGCATTCAGGGGACATTTTTCTTGTCGGGGAGCTTCCAATGGTACGTGACCCTTTAGTTAAGTTTCAGATCCATAATCTTTGTCAGGTCTGTAGGCGTGACCTGGAACTCTCTCCCTCTCCAAGCAACAGTTTTAGGACTGTTAGAGGAAGTTGGAGGTCCGACAGAAACCAGTGTTGTGCAAGATGCTGGTACAGGTCATTGAGCAGCAGTGGGATTTTGCTGCGTGTCCGTAGTAATCGGGCTTCTCTCGGAGACAATAAGAAGCAGGTCAGTGGTGCTCTGTCCATGAAACTCATGTATGGACTGCCATGGCATTGCACCACTCCCTGTGTGGTGCAGAGCTGCGGTGTGTGATACAGCAGTGCTCTCTGGACAAAATCATCCTAACTGGGATGGGGCTGCTATAAGCACGTCTGTGGCTGGCTGGTGAGCTGCAGTGGGGTAGTACGCTACGTTGTACTGATTTTCATGTTTGTACTGGGTCTGGCTGGGATGGAGATAACTTTCTTCATAGCAGCCCCTAAGGTGCTGTGTTTTGGGTTTGTGGCTAGAACAGTGTTGACGAGGCTTTCGCTCTCTTCTCCTCCCCCTCTCCACCCCCGCAGTGAGTAGGTTGTAGGTTTTTGGGGGACGGCTGACCTGAGCTAGCCAAGGGGATTCTCCATAGCATATAGTGTCATGCCCAGCAATAAATTTGGGGTAGGGGAGGATGGGGTGGGAGTGTTGTCCTCCAAGGTGGCCATTGCTGGGCATCCATCTGCCTGTGGGAAGTAGCGACTGACTGCCTTTGCATCACTGCCTTTTTTTTTTTTCTTCCTGCCCTCTTTCCTTCACCTATGAAACTGTCTTTATGTCTACCCATGAGTTTTCTTGCTTTTGCTCTTCATGTCCTCTCTTCCATCCCGCTGGGGGCAGGTGGGGTGGGGAGTGAGTGAAGCTGTATGGGCACTTGGCTGCCGGGCAGGGCCAGCCCACCACAACACTGTACAAAGGAATTGAGAACAGGAGCATTGGGCAGGTGATAGGATTGGTCTCCCAGGAGGATGCTGCTCTCTTTGACTTTTTTCCTTAACGGGACAGAAAGTGGTATGGATGATCATTTAATTTGGGTAAGGTAGAAGGTTCATAGTTCCTCCTGGAATGCAGATGTGAAAGTCATTAGCTGGGGGATAGGAAGCGCATGGGGATTTTTTGAGTCCTGTCCTGTGATGCAGCGCAGTCTAGGATCTTGCTGGCCTCAGCCGCACCTGGGATTCACCCTGGGAACGTGGAGGCAAAACAAAGCTTTGATTTTCTTTGCTCTAAGTGCTACCAGTAAACACAAGCTAAAACCTGTTTCTATTCTGTGAAGTGAGGTAATGGATGACAAGCAGTTAAACAGAGGAGTTAATTTGAATGCTGTCCTACATAGTGTAAATAGGTGTTTTGTAATGAGGAATAACTAAGTTCTCCCTTTTGTGTATACTGCAGTCACACCTATTAGTTACAAATGATACAGCAATTTTGAGTAACTATGGCTATTTAATCAACTCATTTTTTGATTTCCCCATTACAGATTTGCTCAGAAGGCAAAAACCGGAGCCTTAACTTGCGTACCTAATGTGAGGCTGCAATGAAAGAGTGACCGATTGGATCGGTGGCTTGTGCTGCATTCGTGATCTCTTTAAGATACATCAGTGCCTTCATTTTTCCTCAGTTTTTCAACAGGAAATTTTGCCTTAGCTAGTTGGGTTGTTTTGGCCTCCTAAAGGATTTGACATTGTCCTCAGTCCTAAAAACAGAGTTGCTATCGTTAGCCAGAGGCGTTTCATCCTGAAAAATTTGTGCCACAGTAGATGAAGATGGCAAAATAGGAAAACTAGTTAAAAATGATTGAATAGGCTCTACTTCCTCAAATAAGAGAAGACTTAGAAGTTGAAGCCTTGTGCGGTTTTTCCTTTAAGAATATACTAAACCAAGAGGTAACAGTTTGGTTAGATCACATGGAAGGAGTCACCAAACTTGACTTTCTGACATTGCTATCACCAAAACCTAATGGAAATCACTCAGTTTTAAACTAAGGTCTTAAATGAATTTTCTAGGCAACTCCTACCCTTTGGTCCTTCCTGCTTCATTGAACGATATTTATCTTCCTCATCTTATCTTCCTCATCATGTTGATATGAGTCTCTTGGGTCCTCTCTGGACATCCCAGTGTCTTCTCTTTTAACATACTACCATCTTTCTTTTTCCCTTGGCTCTGTGTATTTGTCAGCACTCAAGGACAGACCTGGTTTCCTTTGAAAGAGAACTTTGTCTGCAGGCAGGAGGGGTACTGCAGCGAGCTCCTAGAGATGCCGCAGAGTGACTGGCCAGCGTGGCTGGGCTGTGGCAGTACCTCCTTCCCCGTCCATCAGGATGCGCGGGTGCGTGCACACGGAGTAGAACTGCAGAGCACAGGGAAGAGCAGTTCTGCCCTGCTCTGCCCTTTTATGTTCCCATCCCTTGCCCTCCACCATCTTACTTTAGATGACCCCTGCAGTTGTCACTAATGAGTAACAAACCTGTCTCTCCTTTCCCTCTGTTACTTCCTTATTAGCCCAAACCTCTGAGGCTTTCTGAATGAGAGTCTCCAAAAACTTGAGCACAAAAAATGAGACCGCTTATCTTTTCCCTTGTATGTGAATTGGGCTGTTGTTTTTGCTTCTCCTTGTTCTCAGTCTAGCTTGTCAGATTCGTAACCAAGACCCGTAATCTCCTGCTCAAATTGTACTGTAACCTCCTGCTCAATTGTACTGCATAGCAGCAACAGTTTTTTTTAATTCTTCTTCTGTGTTATCTGTGGCTGTTCATTTTCTTTCTGACCTTGTCCTGCAGGCAATTAACTGTAGATTGCTCTAACCTTGTTCTTCCCGATAGCCACAGCAGTCCTTGACACAGATTTGTCATCTCCTCTTTGGATGCCTCCACGGAACCAAATTAAAATCCTCTTCAAAGTCCCACATAACTTTACCTCCTTGATACCCTTCTCCTGTAGTATGTTATAGCCACTTCTATCATCTGTTTCACCGTTCGGGCCGGCCTCATTACATCGTTTGACTTGTAATCTCTTGATTGACTTGAGTCTCTTGTAATCATGCCTGTGTTCCATTTGTGCTCCCATATGTGGGCAGCTGTTCATGACTTTGTCCTCAGAAGGTTCTTGTCTCTCCTCCTCCAGACCCTTCTGGAAGATAAATGCCTGCCACAATGCCTACAAGGAAACTTGCTGACCGATAATGACACAGGAAGGGTAATTGCAAATAGTTTATATACTCCTGCTGGAGCAGGGGGGGTGGACAAGATGACCTCCAGAGGTCCCTTCCAACCTCAGCCCTTCTGTGATTCCACTTGGAAGAGCTATCCTCGACCACTTGTCCAGTAGTTTTCAACATTAGCTATATATAATTAGAGCTGACAGTCCATTTTAGTTAAGCAACAGCCCTATCTCGTAAATAATCACTGTAGGCTTATAAAAGGTGAATTATCTAGATGTGAGCACCTTTTACCTAAATAAGTTTTCCTATTCTCCTCTAATTTACACTCTGTTGCTTTTTTGTATTTGGATTATAAATGCTTTAGGCCAAGGAGTTTACCTGTTTTTCCTGTTTGGAAAGTACTTCATATATTAGCACAACCATTAACAAACAAGCAGCAAATCATCTTTGACTGTAATGCCACTATCAATACAGAGTAAGTAGCTGTGGCATTCCAGAGGAGTTTTGCTGTAATTTTGCATGGAGTGTCCTTGTTATCACATGCTGCCAGATTCTGGAAGGCCAAAACAAAACTGCAGCTTCAGACCTAATCAAGGCTGAAGGTCTGCACGTGCACTGTTACCCATCATGCTGTCAGATAACAAACTGCTCCAAACAAATTGGGTATTTTGAGACTCTGGCTTTGTATGTTACCAAGAGGAATGCCAAAGCTAACAAACACTGATAGGCACTTTTGCAAGTGGTAGTTTCGTCTTACTGTCTAGAAATCTGAAAAGTCACTGAGGAAGAGGAGGACATGGTTTGGGAAGAGTGACTTCATATTAATGTATGTGTCCTACCCTAGGTGCCTATTTTCAATAGTAAAAATGGCAGGGTCTCATTTAACCTGAAAAAAGGATGATTGAACTCTCTCTGAACTGCTGATTAGTCCCTTAATATTCAAGATGGTTAAGCGGCAACATACAACAACAGCAGAAGCATAAGATTGCTTAGAAACACAACTTTCAAGGCTGTTCTGTTGACTTCCCAGCAGCCTGTGTTCAGTAACTACTGCAGAAGGCTGAGAATAGTTAAAGTTTGTTCACTGAGGGAGTTTGTAGCCTGATGGTGTCTATAGGTGATCCATTGTAATAGGAATATTCTCTATTCTGCGCTTATCTTGTAGAATATATATAGTGGTCTGTAAACATGTGAACACATCTTTTCTTTTCTTTTTTTTCTCGCTTGCTTACTGTAATAAGAAGTTAAAATCATTATCTATTTTCCTTCCTTTCTGTACTTACCAGTAATAATAAAAACAGTGTTGACTTGGTGCTGTTTGTGACTAGATTAAATTTGAAGGGGAATCTTTATGAACAAAATGTTAGTACTGGTTTTAGGATTTAATATATTTCTCAGTCGCAGGCATAATGCTAAAGAATACTGGCAGTGTCCCTTGACTTCAGTTTGAACTGTGGATCCCACATAACTTCTAGAGTTGCACCTTTATCAGAGCATAATCAAAATGTCATCAAGCAGAGATCAAGGTTTTTCTGGGCATTTAGAAATAAGGCAGAGGAGAGTGCTCTTTTATCTTACCTAGGCAGTTTGCAGTGGAGCCACATCTGAAAAATCTGTAAGAATTTCAGCAACAAACCTTTTCTACAGTGTCCTTGTACCTGCATAAAGACCAGTTTGTGGCCAGAGTTACAGATGCATTGAATTTACTGACACAGCAGCTGCAAGTTACAATACAAATAGACCAATATGTCCTACCTCATGAAATGAGCAGTTTTGTGTGTTCTGTGATCCAGATGGTCTACTAAGCAAAACCTGAAACTCCTCCCCTTTTGTGTCTGCTCATTTTTGTGCGTCATTTTGTGCGTTGGAGCAGCCACCAGAGAGTCTAGCACCAGAGACAATATGGGCTTTTAAAGTGGGGTAGAAAATCTCAATCAGAAAGTCTTTCAGAAAACTGTTAATTAGTATAGGAAGAGATCCTGTGAACAAAACTGCCCTGTTCTTCAAGGAAGAGTGAAATTCTGAGTCTCTCTGGTCTTCCCCACAATTTGTTGTGGCTTTATAGACATGTTGTGGGAAACAGCAGAAGGTAGGCATTTCTTCCCTAACCTGTGGTATATATATATTGTCAGCACTCTCTCCCTTCCTCTCTCTGTGATAAAGGAAATTGCCAGGACTGAATCTCAGCCTTTGCAAATTTATTTCTAATACACAAAGTGTAGTAGTGGATATTTTTCCTCCTCTAGCCTCTCTCAGTTCTGAAACTGAAGCTTCCTTGTGGAACAGGGCTTCAGATCAGGCATGTGTGGTTTCATCCCAAAAGGAATCTGAGGAAGCGTGTACGGACAGGCTGGCATGGAAACTGGAGTTTAAGCTTAGCAGCAGTGAACATGAACTGTGCTCAGTAAAATTTCAGTTGGAAAGCAAGGCTCTATCTAAAGATGCTTTGGATTTGACTGTGTAACATTTGTTTCACAACTGATCTTAATGGGATCCTATGCTAACATTTGGTTATGGTGTTTGGACCACGGTGCGGGACATGTGTGTGGTACGTGGTGCTCTGAGGTGCAGCCAAAGAAAGTGATGCCAAATCGTCCTTGTAAGCTGACAGAGCCCTGCTGCTGTGGAAACTAACTTACTTTTACGCTTCGGTTGTACTGAATATTGCTGCTGTAGTGGTATAGCCTCTGGAGAGAGCAAGTTCAGCCTAGCAGTTAAAAGGGGAAACCTGGCAGCCAGGGCTTCCTATTCCTGCCACTGCCATTCGTTCTGTGTGCAAGCGGGAGAAAACCAGGCAGTACTTCTTTTCACCTTGGTTTTATTATCTGTAAAATGAAAATGACTTCATTAAAATGATTACTTGAGTAATATTTTAGTAGGGAAACCCTTTGCTAGGAAGGCGTGGTAGGTTTGCATGCTACATGTAACTTCAGTAAACTGACAGTAGCAGTGTTGTTTGTCTGTCATGGTTGAAGGACCAGATTCCTTCAGGATATCTTCTGAAGTCGTACCAGGTATGCTGATTTACTTCAGGTAGCCTGCATGACACATCTGTTGGTAGACTATTATCCCTTTCAGCAGTGATCACCAATCACTAGATTTTCCTTAATGATAGCCAAAGGGAATAGTGATTTGTCTTTTCTCTAGCTTTACATTTTACTTTCCTATGCTGAAGCAGTTGCACAGTTCATTCCGCTTCAAGGTTGCTTCAGTCTTCTATGCAAAATGATTGTGATCAAAGCTTCGCTTCAGAAAGGAGTTTGAAAAAGTCATTAGCAAGGACAGAGTAGTGCTTCTGGATTTTTAAACTTTGCCAGCCCTCAGTTTATTTTCTTCATAGTCTTACAAATGTATTCTCCCTTCCAGAAAAAGCTTTGCCCCCCCCCCCCCCCCCCAATTCTGGTTTGGCTTTTGTAATTGATCAGTTACTGCTGGTTGATTACCATTTCACTGTCTGCCTTTTCTGTCTGTATCTGCCTTGCTTTGTTACCTGCTTTCTCTGCTGCTTCCCCTTATCTTCCTCTTCTCTCCTGTCCTTGGTGGTCTCCCCATCCACAGGCCTCGGGGCTTCTTAGAGATGCTGGTGGCAGCTGATGCTCGCTTCTGACTCCGGTAATTCGTGTTGGCTGGGTGAGCGCTAGAACGAAAGGCTGTCTGCAGAGCCTTCGCACTGCGTTTTTCATGCTGACAAAGAGGTTCTTCAGATGAACACGGCCCTCACCCGTAAAGTCAACTGCATATACGATAAATAACAGGAGATAGCACTGTGGTCTTAATGTCTTGGACTCTCTTAAGCAGAGCTGTGTAGCAGGCTACAAAGGCTGTTTAGTTACACCCGGAAAAATAAATAAACACAAGTTGAAAGAGCTTATCATTTATCTCTGTTGTTTAGCTGAAATGAGACAAAAAGTCTTTGAAGGTTGAGGAAAATCTGACGGTGAATATCCAAGGTAGCTGATGCTAACAGTCTGCCTCTTTAAGAACTCAAGATGCTCACAAAAGATATTGATGTGGTTTTGGGGTCTGACATGCACACTCTGTGAGAACAGACTGGCAAGATGGAAACCTACTCTGGAACATTTCAAGGCTGATGAGTAAACCTTTTTTGTAGTATATGCTAGTGCCTCATCCTATCAGAAACACTTCAGTAAGTAGAATTTATTTCATTATCCATTGGGGAAAAAAATTGTCATCTGTAGCTGTCTGCTTCTGATAAAATCCAGTTATGGATCTGTGGAACTTTCCAGACTGAGGAGTAGAAATATAATCACAATGTCTGCTTCATTTAATGTGGTCATGGATCCAGGCTACTCTGTAGATACTCTATAATTCTATAACTCTATAGCTACTCTGTAATTCTCTCTATAGAGAATTCACTGTTACGTATGTAAAACTCCAGCCACCTGCCGTAGGTCTGTTCTCGGTCACAACAGATAAGACTGTGTCATCACAGAGTACGCATTTGGTCAGCTAGAGAGGAATCCTGTAGATAAAGGAAAGCTCTCCCGGCAGACCTGCTTTTTGTCAAGAGGGACATGTTCCTGGATAGACTCTTGATACACTACCTCTGCCCCAAACTGCTGGTGGGCTCCAGAACTAGAGGTAGATATTTGGGCCTTTTTACTTGAAGGGAGGAATGTTACAGGTAAGGGAGCAATGATACTCTCTTCTCTAAGGCTGTCATTTGCATACACTGAATCCTTATATGGGAGGGTTAGGCTTTTGGTTTGTAGGTTTAATTATTTCCTCTCGGCACATGTGCAAGGTGAACTCCAGATGGACATGCTATTAAACTCATTATGCCATTGCAGTGAGCAAATGGAAAGATTGGTGTAGTATTTGGCATGTTTTCAAGGCCAATTGTTTTCTTACTGCATTTTGAATATAAATTCATAAAAGATGACTTTTTAAGTAGTGAACTGATTCCTGAATCTCAACCGTATATGCCTCTCCCCTTGTCTTGTGTCACTGTCGTGATGCGTACTCCAGTGCAGAGGGCCCAAGAGCAGAATCTCCTGCTCTAGCAGCTCTGAAACTATTTTGGGTACTACTCTGCTCTGATACAACAGGGCTGACGGTCATTCAGCACAAATTGTTGAAGCATACAACTGCTTACCGAAAGGGAGATAATAATACTATTTGGAAGGGATCTTGAGTTGTTTCGAGTTATTTACGGGAACAAGAATAACACAAATCCTAGGCTTTAGAATTGTAAATAAGCAATAGTATGCACGTAATGGTGTTTGGTTACATCTGATTATGGAGCTCGCACTGGAAGTTTGTAGTAGATCTATAAAGAGCCAAAGGTGGAGTAATTAGCCTTGCACCATATGCGGAGGTAAAAATAATCGCATGCTTGTATTGACTTGGGGCCCAGTAGCAGGAATAGAGCCATTTCATTACACTGTAGGTGTTGGATGAGGAACCAATGCTCCTCTTTTATGCTGAATAAACAGTTTTTCTAGAACTGTTAGTGTTTTCATGAGAAGTTAAGTACATGGCTTCTCTGTATTCCACATGGCATGAATAAAATACCACTGGCAGAAGCTATAAATCAATTCTGAACGGTCGTTAGTACGCGGAAGAAGCTAAGGAGAGTTATGTTAGCTTGGTGTGTTAAGCCTCCGCTCTGTTAGGCACATTTGTCACTCTGGGGAATGTATTTAACAAGGAACGTTAAGACAGCACTAATGAACATGAGGGAAAGCAATAATGGAAGTAGCTGTCAGCTGTTAATTTTTGTTATTTAAGAAAGACAAGTTTATACCATATTAAAGATTTTTAAAGTGTTATGCAGTAATATAGGGATGTTTAAAAGTGTACGTGAGGGTGCTGTGCTGTTGTTGACAGCGTTTTCTTGGCAAAAGAATTTTTTCCTTCCCCTGTGTGTTAGGTTTTATGGTTTGATTCACTTTATCAGCGCTGCTGGCAGCTCTCCAAACCCTGCACTCCATCCAGAAGAAGCAGCCAAAGTGAAGCTGTGCCAAACCACAACTAATGCAGTATTGGTTTGTTCAGTTTTCTTACAGGTACAATTTACAGTATTAGCAAGCAGTCATTCACTGACATTCACAGCAGTGGCTGAGTTTCTCAGTATATATGCTGAAATAAAAAAAAAAATTAGGAAAAGACCCAAAGCAAAGTCTTGGACGTTAGTACTACCTGTGTCTTAGATATGATCTGAACCTGAATCTACTCCATGATTTTGGGTCTGTTCTGCTTTTGTAAGGGAAGAGAGATTTTGGAAATTTTTTTTTTACCAGACTCCTTTCAAAAGCTCATTTTTCTTGTGTTTGGTAGGGTGGTGTCACTTGTAACCTTGGAGGAAAAGAACATTGCTCCCTTAAGCAATATCTTGTGTTCCCTGCCGTGTCTCCGTCGCCCTGCTGCTGTCAAAAAGTCAGTAGGATAAGAATGTGGATCAAAGGCAGTATGTAGTAAATTCTTTTTGTTATTTTAATAATAAAAATATTTCTTGAAGAAACAGAGCTGACAGGTTTTGTCAGAGTTTGACAAAATCACAGTATTTGTACGTTCACATTCGAGCATTTAACATCTGTGGATTATTGTATTTTATTTAAACAAAGCTATCTGATCTAATTTAAGGAAGGGAGGAAACATGCTAAAACCAGATACATGGAATTGAAAAAAGTACCTCTAAATAAAAGTATGACACTTAATTCACAGACTGCCTGCATCTTTGTAATCACTCTGACAAGTGCTAAATGGCAGTGCGTTATACCTGCTTTTCACATAAGGGATTACGCAGAGAAGTATCAATGGTGGCTCTAGTCAGGTATTTGTTCATAAAGAAAGTAGCAATCCTTATATGAATAATTAAAAACTCCACCTTCAAACAGTGTGAATTAATTTTCTTTTTAACCACTACTCAATATTAAAAATGTAAATTGATGCTGATTTTCTCTGTTGTTGGTCCCCCCTCCCCCCTTTTTTTTTTATTTTTAAGTGTGTAACCTTAGATAATGAAATAACTAACCAAAGCCAACGGTGTTCAATGCTTCATCTTTTTCCACTGCTTGTAAAATAGTTTATCTTAAATCTGGAAGTCATGATATTTCTGCATCCTAGGGCAGGACTGTAGGTGGAGTAGAACCAAGCCTGGAGGACTAATTTTGTCAGAAGGGATAGCTGATTGTTAGGTGCGTCTTTTGGAAGGGTTGTCTCTGTTTTCACTAGACTGAAGGAAGAGTCAGTATCCTGACTTCTTTCCAGTTTTCTAGAGTCCTACCAGAAGCTGTGGTGGGTGTATACACACATACACAGACCCCCACCCCTCACCCCCACCCCCCATACACACCATGCATTAAAATACTCCGAGCTGATTTACAGGATGTCTCAGTGTATTAAAAAACCAGAACTGTGTGACAGAAATGGGAATATTTTTGATTTCCCATAAAGTCCTGGTCCTCATTCAGCTTCTTTTTTTTTGGGGGGGGGAGGAATTAGCTTGGCAGGAGAGAGCGGTAGATTTTTAGTACATGCTACCAAAAAAAAGTGGAATTTGCTCTACATGCAGACACAGTGCTTAAAGGAGAAAAAAGGGTGCATTTTGTATCTCCTCACTTTTTATGCCTGAAAATATTTTTATTAAGCATGTGGGGTATAGATGTGCTATTTCTTTTCAGTCTTCTCTTGTATTTTTTATTCTCACTGAGGGTTCATTGAAATATTCATAAATTGGAGTAAGAGTTTGGTTGGCCTCTGCTTGCAAGAAGAGGGAAGAGTGTCTTTCATAGAGCTCTCTGTGCCCTTTGTTTTTTGTTAGAAGCTATTTAGGTTTAAGAAGTCCAAACCAGTGTTTCAAATCCTTCCCCTCTTATTTGTTTGGGTTTCATCTTTAAAATGTTATAGTCAAAGTATTTTTTTTTTTAGCTTGCTGAGGTTTCCTGATTCAGAAACAGAGAAGTCAAATGTCTGATATTTCTAAAAGCAGAGATAAATACTTCCACGGTGATACAGCTGGGTCTTTCTCTGTGAAAAGAGAAACTGAGTGCATCAACGCATTTTCCTGTCATTTGTGCATCTTTTTAATGGGCTGAAACCCATACTGGCAGCCTTGCGTGTCAGCCCTAAGTCTGGGTAATTTCAGTCTTGCCTTAACTCTGTTTTCCCTGGAAGCATTAGCATTTGTCATTACTGTAAGAAGGAGCAGAATCTTTCAGTTTTGTGAAGTCTTCTGACTTTCACCTGTAGGCTTTTGAAAAAGAAAAGAGGGGGGGATAACTTTTTAACGTAGAAAGATTTGTCAGAGTGCTTTCTGTTTTTGCAGAGACTACTTTTCTTGTGTGATGAGGTCTGGCAGTTAACGCCTTTCTGAGCCCAGCTCATTCCTTCCCAACACCTCTGTAAGATATTAACTAAGCAACAACGAATATTTACAGGAGTTGCATGTTAGAAGCAGGATGGCAGCAGCAAGCCTGGCGAGAGGCCCTCCAGCTCCTTGTGTCCTCCTCTAACACAACCAGTGTGGAGCTACCATTAAGCTGAAAGAAGACCAACAGAAGATGCAGAAGCTGCAAGTTTCTGGTTGTTTTTAATCATTCACAGGGAGAATGATTAAAACCAGCCTGGGAAAAGGCAGTGTGGTGGAGACCCGTCCTCCCCCTCCTGGGGCAACCAGAAGATTTCATGATGGAAGAGGGTGGGGGGAGAAAGAAAGAAATGGTCTGTGTTGCTACAAGTCACAATGTCAGAGGTTTAATTTTCCTAGGAAATTTTCCTTCCTAGCTGGAGGCTTATGGGAAAGAGATTCCTACAGTAAAAAATGCATGGATACAGTGTGAACTGAAAACCGATTATCTTGCTCTTTTCCTAGAACTAGATGGTGGGAAAGAGACTTAGCTTTACAATTGTTTGCAAACCTCTGTTTTCTCATTAGTTGAGTTGATTGAGCTCCCTTGTTCCTGGATGCCACCATTTGTAGCTCTTCTGTGTACAGCATGTATGGGAAATGGGAGGAGAGAATAGCTGGCTGAAGATAAGAGGGGAAGAAACGGTACCCTGCAAAAGAGAATTATAGCACACGGAGACAAAGTTTAAGCTTGAGATGCAGGAGTGAAGAGGAGAAAGAGAGGGTACAAAACCTGTGTATCTCTAAAAGGAAAAGGTGAAACACACTGAATTCAACTGGGGAACTCCCCCCCCTATGCCCCCCCCCCCCCCCCCCCCCCCCAAAAAAAAAAAAAAGTAAAGCCAAAGGGAGGCGTGAGAAATGCCACTGACTTTTTTTTACCTTGTGTCTGGGATTTTTCTCTCCTTCTTTCAAAGAAGTGAAAGGCAAGGAATAACACTGATGAGGATTACAGGTTGTTTTACAGTATAGTCTTCTCGTAAGTAGGCATAGCAACTTTTCATCTGAACTTTTTTTTTTAAAAATAAATAACCACCTCAGAGTAAACCATTTGTACTTGCTGTTCAGTAGCTTTTGCACTGTTTAACTTTTCAGGGTAAGAAATGATTCAGAGTGCTATACCTGCTGTAGTCCTCAAGGTCGCTTATGGCAAGTGAAAATTGCTGTCTAAATTACGAATTAAAAATAACATGAAGGTTAACAACCTATTCTTATGAAAAAGTCTTTGACCATCAGTAGTAACAACTCACTGCCTTGTGTGTTTGTTGTTAAGTGACCTGGCAAAGTGAGTTCTTCTGGTTAGATTCCCATCATTCCCACCACCATACAGCACCTCCTGTGTGTTTAAATATATGAAAACATTTAAAATCAGGCTTTTAACAGCTGAATCTGTGTGTATTTCAGTGCTTTTGGGATGTGGTCGCAGTGCATGAGACTCAGCACAGATTCATTGGGTTGCTGGAAAATACACTTCTGAGCTTGGCCTTTAAGTCATGCTATATGTAAGCTACTGCCATGTGTGCTGGCTCAGTGGCTAGGTTATAAGGAAGGTAGAAGATGAGACAGTAAATTAAGTCCTAATGCATTCAGTAATTTTCTGCTGCTGAAAGTTATGCTGACAAGCATGTACAGTAGGTGAGCTCCATACAGCAGGGGAGTCTCTCCATTTGCTAGAATGCATCTTCTATGGCCTCAGTTAAAAGAATGAAGGTTTTGCAGTCTTTTTCAAAAAAAGGTGATTAATAACTTTGAATTTCCTTTCATTTTGTGACTTGGAGCTGTCATGGAGTCATCTGTGTGATATCCACTCTCCTTAGCACGATAGATCCCATTGATTGCTACTGGATGCACAGTAGGCTGTAGCAATAGGCTCCAAAATGTGCTGTGAGGCTTTGGGGGTGGGTTATGGACAGGGAAGAGACACTGTGAAGAGGCTGAGAGAAAGCAGGGAGGACTGGTTTTAATTTGCTGTTTAGACTGGCTAACATGGCGTGTTCTGTCAGGGTGGTGTGACATGAACAGCTCTGGTGTAATACTTTGGGTATGGTATGACTGTGCAAAGTATCTAGTGGTGAAGGGGGGATGATCTTTTGTTTTTCTGTTTCTTGGTAGGAAGGAAAATAACCAAGCTCTGTAGACAGTGCTGTAAGAAATGCACTTCCTCTTTAGGACAGGGAATGCTACATTTGTCTTTTGCCTTTTTATAGCACTCTTTCTGGCCATGCAGTTTTCTTAATGGAGTCACACATCTAATCCTTTCAGCTGAAAGAAAAATTGCAGCATTAATGACTAACAAGGAGACAGGGCTTTGCATGCACAAGTGAGGGCCTTAAGAAATATCGCAGAGGGCAGCTATACATGCTCAGATGATTGTGGCTCTACTAAAAAGATGAGAAGTCTGTAAAGATGGAAAAGGATAACAAAATTTTAAAGTGTTCAATAAAATAGAACAAGATTGCAGCTAACTTCTGGACCCTTTAGCATATATGTAGGTGTAGCACAGAGATCTTTGGGGTTTTTTGTTTTGGGTTTGTGTTTTTTTTTTTTTTTTTTTTTAAGACTAATGCAAGCTAGGGATCCAAAACAGCATAAAAGTGCTCCCAGCTGGAAGAGCGTACTCCCTTGTTTCATCAATTCTGTCCTTTCCTGGTCACCTTATAACCAAACCCATTGAGCTGTTAGTTAAGACATCTGTGAGCTAGAAGCGGTAGAAAAAATTATGTAGTAGTAAGCTGTTTCAAAATCCTGAGTTATTTGGAACAGTGATGCAATTTACAATGAATTAATTTTTCTCCATTCTAATACCTCTATAGGAATAAGTTTGCATGCTGTACAGTTTGTATGCACAATTAGTTACTGCAGAGGAGTCACAGTGACTCCTCTGGGAAAAAAACCTCCCCTCCTCCTTTTCCCCTCCTCCTTGCGAAAAAAAAACTTTTTCCCAAGTTTTTAAGGTACTTAATTTATAAAGCAGTGTGGAGAAAGCTAAAAAAAAAAAAAAAGAATAAAGTTACCAGGGAAGCATATGTTTTTTTTTTTTTTAACTGCTAGCATCCAAAGGTACACAGGGGAGCTATAGCACAGGAATTGTCATTTTGGGTTTAGAGGAAAGGAAGGAAAATAAATCCAGAGTCATGCCTGCTTCTTGATTTTGCTTTGCATACATTGATTTTCAGATATTGAAGTATGTGACTGTGATTTGTAGAGCAAAGGATTTGTACACAGGATTTGTATCTGTTCTTCTAAACCTTCACTATATGAAAGAAAATGGGTTATATGCAGTCTACCAACATATCTGGGAGAGAACAGGAAGCTGTTTCTGGAAGTGGAAAGTGCTCTTTTTTTAGGCATGCTAAGCTTTGAAATTTCCTTGCGAAGTTTTCATGCTAATTGTGTCAAGATTCTGTGAAAATAAATGTAGTAGCTTTAAAAGACAGAAATCACAATTACTGATAGCTGCAGCATTTGAAAGTTCAAAGCTGAAGACCAGACAGAGAAATAATAGTGATGTATAAGCCTATGTAAATTTGACTACCTAGGTATCATCTAATTATTGTCTGCATTTTGTTAGAGTAAAGGCTCCATTACACTGTCTGCTCATGCAATATGCATAACTGCAAAAGTACATTTCTTAAATGCGCAAAATTTGTGAGGGTGGGTAGGGAAACAAACTTGACACGCTGATTTTTTTTTAGTTCAGAGTCTCCATGAAGTTGTACGTGCTCTCCTATTGATTCTATTTAATATGGGCAGGAAACACTTTTCTTGTAAACATCAATGAAAAACTTAAACTAAACTTCTCAAGATGCTTTTTCAGTTTTGAGGTGTTCTTTGTCATCTGGTATTTGGTAACCACCTCATCTGCTCAGAATTATAAAGAGCTCCCACTTGGGTATGTTCCTGAAGCTTATGTGAAAGGACTGGAGAAGACACATGCCCAAAGTATCAGACAGATGGAGTATTAGATCCTCTCGCGGTAGAAAATAGTACCTCTAGGTAGGAGAGGGTGGGTTTGAATTTTGTGCAGTGAGCAGTTACCTATGCGTTCACAACATAAATAGGAACTCTTTATTTGGCCCTATAATAATCTTGAGAAAACAATGTTTTGGGGGTGTAAAGTTATACAAAACCAAGTAAAGGAGGGTTTTGTGCAGTATTAGTGTGGGTGTATGGCTGTGTACTTGGACGCAGATACAAACTCAATGCTTCTGAGTTTGTTTGGGATTGTCAGAATAAGTTTTCTGGATATATTGTACTTGGTTTTGTTAAATAAGTACATGCTATAATACTGAATCACTTAAAGCTTTGTGTGAGTGCTTGGAATTTAGTTAGTGGAATAAGAAGCCCCCAGAAGGCAGCCCTTGCCCACAGAGATTTCTCAAGTAACTTGACTATGTTTAGCCAACAAGATCTCTGCAGTTTTGTGGGAAGTGCTAAACAAATAATCTTTTGATTTTACTACCATGAGTTCAGAGAAGCCATTTAACAAGGATGGGAGTAAGAAAATGCGTTACGAGTACTTGGTGCTTTCTTTTGCGTCACACAACCAAATGCACTTCTGCTTCTGCAGGATTGACTTGGGGTGTTCTAGTAAAGCAATGCATTCAGAAAGAGAGATACTGATAAGTTTAAGTCATCTCTGTCCTTTTAAACAAGCTATGGTCAAGCAACAATGCTGCTCATAGTTTCCAATGCTATTCTGGAGCTACATTGTAATTTCCAAGCAAAACCAGATATAAAACTGTATGTCAGCTTTTCTGGTATTAAAAGTTTAATAGAAAAAGGGTAGCCAGCTGATCAAAAAATCTGTCTCCACAGCTTCATGTTTAAATAGTCACATTGAGCATGCTAGGGTAATGCATCACACAGAAGTCTGTTCTTCCATCTGCTGGTCTAATGATACGTTAAGTTGTAACAAAACATTCATTCCCAAAGCCTTGAAATCTTGTGCCCTGTACCACTGACATCATGATCCATTTTCCTCATGCATTCAGTCAGAAGTCTCTTACCAATCTGTAACGTTGTAAAATGGCTGCAAGACTATGATGTTTCAGGGTTTTTGCCTTGTGGGTTTTTTTCAGGCTTTTTCTTCCCTTCATTTCCTTCCTTTCCTTTTCCTTCCTTCCAGTGTTACAGCGCAAAGGGTGTGGCATTGGTCCTCTGAGAATGGAGATTTGTTTTCATTTAAGTACCTACTTAAGTTCATGCCATAAAGCCTTAGCCAGTGGAAGAAATTATTTTTTCCCAACTATGTAAGTGAATGTCAAGACATTACACTAAAGCAGATTTCTCTTTTGGATCCAAGAGATCCAGTCCTCAAAGTGATGGAGGCAAATAAAACCACTTGATAATAACCCACTGGTAGTCCTTCCTCTTTAAAACGCCTCTCATTTTGAGTTTGAGTATTTTCTTTCCATAGCTAGGAGTCGATATGTCTTGCTATGTCCTTGTCTGAACTGCTGAAGAGCTCTGCAGGTATCTCTCTATAAACATTGTTTTTCCCTCCACATCTTGGCATTTTCTGCAGTTAGCTTTCTTTCCTCCCTGCAAAGACTTAACCCACCCCAAGGAAGACCAGGGTCAGAAACAAGTCTCACTGCAGGGAAGTTCTTCACCCACTATTGCAATAATGCAAGCCATCTTTTCCTCAGCAATTTTGTTTCCTGGCAACATCTAACCAAACCCACTTTGAGGTTCCTTGAAGAGTAACCAGACCTTTGCCATCTCTCTTCATGGGGCATTGTGCCTCTGCGCAGGCTGCTCTGACTCCAGCAAGAGCTGTTTCTACCTGTTCTGACCCAAGCAGAGACGTCTGCTGAGAGGATGAAGATGACTGGGCGCACAAAGCAGATGTTCTCATTTTAAGCTCACAGAGATACCAAGGTGCTTTTGTTTTTTAAGACATTTTAGAAAGCAGTTGCACTGTCCTCTCTGAGGGTGGACTACTGCCAGAAATGCTGAGTAGCAGCGCTTGGTTCGCTTGCGTTGATCTCTGTCTATGGATTTAAGTGCCTTACCTTGAAATGGGTGGCCTGGATACTCACTAATTCCACAGCTAGGACGATGTTGCGGACATACTTTCTATGTAGTAAGTTTCAGCTTTATCAGTGTTAGAAGCATTTATGATTAATTACTGCCAGCATTTTGAGAACGTGTGCAGTTCTGTATTTGTGTGGATGTACAGTTGAAGCAATGATAAGTTCCTTTTCATTATCAAGTGTAGAAATACCAGTGTACTAAGTGCTGACTTCCTACCTGGCAGGTGCTTGCAAAGAGCATTTACATTCCTGGCTTTCCAGGTGTTTCTTGATTACTTTGCTGATCAGATGCATTTGCAGCCTGCACTTCCACTGTCTCTAAAGCACCTGTCCTTCTTGTATGCAAATGCCACTGAAACAATCACAGAGCAAAAAAAAGAGCAGAAAGCTGAATGTAACTGTTTTTTTGTATGATTGACTGGATGGTTAGCTGAGTTTTCGTTGCTGCAAATCTCTGTCCTGCTGTAGAGCTGTGGCAACTAATCTGTAGTGTAGGTACAGCATTACTTTAGTTTTGGCATTGTACAGTCTCACCTGAACTGTTTAAAAAAAACCTGCTCAGTCTGCTTCAAGACTGCTATGAGCCGTTTCTGGCTGAGTTGGAATTTCTAAGGCTTGACACAGTGAAAGTAAAATTAGCCACCAAATATTGGACACAAAATAGCTGAATACCAAGTGAAGAATCAGAGAGAAATAGTTTGATACTAATTTTGTCAGCTGTCACAAAGGAACCAAGTTTAATCGGTGTAAATTCTATTTGTTAGGATTATTAGCATTTCTAATTAGCAATTTTGTAAACTGGGTTTCCAGGCCTATTCTGCAAGCATGCAGAACATTTGACATTGCCAAGAGCCTACAGAAGTGGCCCTATTAGGAAGCAGTAAGATGATGATGGCCAATGCAATGAGGCCTTGCTTAACAGCAAGGAAATATTGGCCCTATTGAAGTCCATGGCAAACCTCTCCTTAAAGTCAGTAGATTCAGAGGTCAGCTGTAGGTGCTGGATCAGAGCTGGAATTTTCTACCTATTCCAAGAGAAGGGAAGTTAATGATGTAAGATGATGAGGCCTCAGCGAGAGGAAAAAGAGAAGGGAAAAAGGGATGTCGCACAGAAAAAGCCAGTGAAAATCAGATACCATCTTGGTGGTTGGATCTAGAGGATGGGTGTGGAGCCAACCACCTGCAATCTGGATGCAGCTTCATGTCCTATGGGGCAGAGCCGTGTGAGCATGTGGAAACTGAATTAGTGCAGTAAAGGTGAAACCTTATTTTTTTTTCTTTTTTTTTTTTTGGTTACTTTTGGAGGACGTTTAAGGTACATGTTAATGTGTGGTGCACCAAAGATACCTGAATGTCTCACTGGGTCACTCACACCTGGTCCAGGGTAGGGGCAGTGCCGAATCCATCACCTTAGTTATAGGCCTGAGTGACAGCAAATGTGTTTGCTAGGAGACTTATCATTTCAAACGCTCACGATGGCAGATGTGCCAAAGAGTAATACCAGGGCTCAATATCGGTGCTTCTTAAATGAGGAACGCAAATGGCCAGCGGCTTCCTGCTGTGGTGCTCAGACCGCATCCCTACAGGAAAGCACAGCCCTGAGAGTCGCTGGAAGTAGATGGAAAGATCCTAGTGAAATATCTAGACTTTGTATGCTGAGCCGGTCCCCAGGAAAGGACGGTTTTCTTTGTTTCTTTCTTCTGCTTATGTTACTTTATTGGATTTGTGCCTGACTAAACTCTCTCCTGCTGAGCATGCCTCACTGTCTGCTGCTGTGCTTTGTTCCTGTCACACACTTTACAAAAACCTGGGTTTTTCCCTGTCTGGAGCTTTAAAAAAAGCTGTCATTGTTTTCAGGTGTTGAGTGGCTGATGCTGTTCTTGGGTCGGTCCAACAGCATGTCACAGGACCAAGCTGCTGGGCCCCATTCAGTTGCAATAAACTTTAGAAGCAAACATGTCTGTTGTTCTGTATCACATTTTGTTGTACGGTGCCTAGGGATGCAATTATTTAAAAATTTAAAGTCTGAAATTAAAAATAGCATTCTTTTTGTTAACTTCAGCCCTTGTGGAAAATAAGTAAATACTTACATATGCAATCAGGTCAAATACTGTTCCTGAGAATACACAGATCTCTTTTTTTAAAGAGAATAAAATAAAGTAAAAGACATTAAAAATTTGTGCTTGGCAGAAGGACAGAAACATCGGATTACACCAGACACAGGTTTAAGAATAAAATACTGGTAGATAGAGTATTAAGACTAGCCCCCCACAAAACCATACCAAGCATTTAGGGTGAAAGATCAAAAATCAAGCACAACACCCAGCCTCTGCCCACAGCCAAAGCTCACGTTACTTCCAACACTCTGTAACAAACAGAAAGCTTCTCATACAGAATATTGAAAGCCTCCCGAAATGGGAGGAAGTAAATTTCTCTCTGAAAATGTATAATTCCTCTTAATAAGTTAAACACTAAGCTACAATGCTTACCAGTGATGGAGTAAAGCTTATACCTCCTTATCAGATATTAAAGGAAAAACTGTATGTGATAAATTATAGTCCAAGTTAAATTAACTGTTTTGTCTGCTTTTTAAGCATGCAAAGAGGTATGCAAACATGAAATGCTTTATGCTTTCATAAAACTTAGCATACAGAGATTCCAGGAAGTTCTTCTAAAATTGAAGTGAATTAGTAAGTTGATGCAACAGTCATGTCTCCAGCTCTCTAGATTATCCCAGGTTGTCCAGGAAAGCCTGTCTTCTAAAAAAATCGCATTAATATAGGCATCGCTTTAATGTGAACAAAAGTCCTAGTTTTGTGTCACATTTTTCCTTACAATTTAACTGTAAGTGCTTCTAAAAAGTACTGAAAATAAAATGTAAAATTCAATTTGGCTTGAGAAAACTGCCTTTCTTCCTCTATTACTCTTCTAATTGAAATACAATGTTAATTTTCACCAATTAGTATGTAAGGAAGCAAATGTTACCGGGTCTCTGAAAATCTCACTGGCTGTAGCAAAGTCCTATCTGCAGGTCGTTGCACACAGCAGCCCTATAAGCAGTGGGATAATGCGCACCTGCAGCTTGGACAAAGTGTACTGATCCCCAGACTCACCCATAAGATGAGTAAAAGACTGTGTCAGTTTATGCCCAAATGTTGTTTTATGGGAGGGACCCAACCTTTTCCTCTGTAAATGCTTCTCCATGGTTACGTGGCAAAGAAGCTCCTTCACGTATACCCGAGATGCCCTCTCAGGCTTACTCAGAATCAAGTTCTTTTCACAGCAACACCATTAGAAGAAACACAATATAGAGAATAAGAAGTTTCATGGATCTGGGATTTATTCTTTGGAGTAATTAACAGCTCACTGAACTGAGGATTTGGTTATCAGTGGTGTCTGTTCTTTGTGAAAGAATAATAAAATTGGTAATAGTTGCCATTTATTTTTATTTAATAGTGTGGTGATGTTTTTTTGTTAGCAGAACTCAGGAAATGAACAAACTTGTTAACATGTCCTGCTCTAAGTTGTTGGTTGTCATTGCAACACTGCTCTGCCGAGGACAAAATAATAGAAAATAACTTAGGTTAATGGAGTCTATAAATTACTTTCACCTGAAGAGTTAGTGTATTCCTGTTCTAAATGGATCCTAGAAAAATGGAGGTTAATTAACTGACTGGTAGACATTGGTTTTAAGGAAAAAAAATGAGGAAGAGAAAATACTGTTATTAAAAGAGAACAGAAATATCATCTGGATTTAATTATTCAACAGTATTTAGTGGTGATTAAACATTGCTGGCATTACCAAAGCAAAGACAAAATATTTAGTCTAACACTTTGTGAAAAAATTTCTAAATGCTCAAGTCAATCTTGGATCCTTTTTCTTTGATTCTTGCAGATCTTTACTAAGTTTTATCTTACCTATCAACATTACTAACAAAGTCAGAAACTCAACCACTTGTGCACAAGAGAAATCAGTGATATTATCATGTCTTCCATCTGTTATGTATTATCCTCATTCATAACTTTTCACTGTCATATTTGTTTTTCAAAATAATGCACTGAGTGATTTATGTAGTGATCTTTCCAGCTATGGCATGCTCACATGCTATTTCCCACAGCTCCTGCCATGAGTACTCACTGCTTGTCCCATGGAATTGCTAGCTACTTAATGTTGCTCTAGTTATTTCTGCTCCAGACTGAATGACTCTCAAACCCACAAACCGCTTTCAGGGTAGTCATGTGAACACTTTTGTATTTTTTCTGTGTTCATGTGTTTCGACTAAGCTGTGGAAGCGGAGTGAGCATTTTTTTCCTTCCCTTTTTAAAATTTATTTCTCTTTTTAAGATTGAATGAATCTGGTTTGATTTGTTACACAAAACTGCTGAGTTTTGAGAACCAAATGTCCTTGTCTAACTACCATGGCTACACGTAGAGAAGCACAGTGGCTTGGATAAAGCATACTGACTCTGATGGGCTCTTTTTACCTCTATTTGATTTTACTGATTTTTTTTTTATGTTGGCTGTTCTGTGGGAGATGTGGAGACATGTCATGCCCTGGGGCAATCCCTGCAAGATTGAGGGTTGCTAGAATGTGGAAAAATAGTCAAAGCCATGAACTAAATCTGTGGGTCATGTAGCTTGCCAGAGGACCTTGATAAGCTGCGGCTCAAATGTTGTGTATCTTTTTAGAATGAACAGTTTAAAAAAGTAGAAGCCGTGCTTTCCTTCCTGGTGGAAGGTGGGAGTGGAGATGGCCACTGGTGTCACTTGGCCCAGCTTTCAAGCTCATGACCTTAGAAATGGCCATGCACAGATCCCCCTTTGGGAGTTGGGAGAAGAGCTCTGTTAGATACAGTTGACCAATGCTTTTTTAAATATTCTGTAAGATTTACGTTAGTCTGCCCAAACTTTGCAACAACTGTCATAAGACCACTGGGCACATATTAAAAAATTAACGCATAAAAATTGTAAATGTGGTCTCTGCGTGGAAACACCCATGGTGAAAAAGTAAGCAACAGAGTCTTCTTTCTGACTTAATGATGACAGTTATGATGAATAGGCAAGCTTCGCAAAAGGTGAGCCAAAGGGTGCAGGCAACTAGCATAAAACTTTTATTGACTGTGGTATTTATTAGGATGCGACAGTAAACACAAATTAATTAATACTGTTGTGAAGCTGTTGCAGCCCAGGCAGTCTGAAACATTTTAGTTTTGGTACTTTATAAAAAGGTGGTATAGAAAAAAGTGTACCATATTCCAGCCCTGCAATGGGATTTCATCCTACATTTTGACTTCTATCCAGTGATCAGATTGTAGCACCATGTAGTGACTGCCAGTCTTCATCGGGACTGTCTTCATCATTCCTTTTAAGTCTCTCTTAAGTCCCTCTGGAGGGGCAATACTAACAGCTAATGCTCTTGATGCTGGGGAACCACACATCTGCATGGGCAGTGGGGTAGAAACTTCTGGGGAAAGCAGCAGCTGGGGTAAGGTCTGAGGACAGTCAGGGGGTATGGTGCAGCTGCAGAGACGGATGCAGTTGTTCAGCTCTCCTTTTCGTTATTTTAGTAGACATGTAACCAGGGATTCTTACAGGTCGATGTGCCATTCAGAGAGTGAGCACCTAGTAAGGGTTTAAAGTTGAACACTCAAAAATGGTGACTGCTCCTTTGGGATGGTCAGTGTGTGGTGCCTACCCATAGCTTGGTGTTCTTCACTGATCCTTAAATCTTCCATTAAGCCGCCGTAAGTGACGTGAAGGAAGAGGAAATAATCCAAGTTGTTTGGATTGCAGGTGAAGTGCAATAGACCTTCCTCTTCTTTTGTCATCAAAACTGAGCTCTGGTATCCCAGTTCTCATTGTAGTTGATCAGTGCTTTATCTCAGGAGAGACAGCAGCATGAGGCGAGGTCAAAGCTGCAATAGTCTGCAATCCTTTCTTATCCATGTGGTTCTTCCTATCAGTGTGTGAGCTGCATGAAGACTTGCCTTTGCATTGCCTTGGCATCATTTTGAGGCCTTTCTGAAGTTTTCCCCCCCCCTCATTTTCTTAATTGGAGAAAATGGCCCTCAGCTGAAGTTGAGTGATATTGATCATGTAAATCGGGATCTGACCCACCATTTATTAGCGTTTGCGTAATCCTTGGTAAATGCAAACTGCAGCATAACTGCTGCATGTTCCTACTCTTCCATAATGCTCCAGTAGCAGCTCCGATTGACTGGTGGATTTTATCATTGGACTTCGGCAGTTGTCTTTTGCCAGGGCTGGAGCGACAAAACCAGACAGACCTTGTTCTGTGGCTGGCACATCAATATACTCAAGGGCATACTCTTGTGTCCCCCTCAGCCAGATGCTTTACAAGCCTCACTGGGCTGAAGACTGGAAGATTAGTTTTCTCCTAACTAGCTTAGGGTTTAGGTAATTGGTTTTCTGAGGGCTTAAAAAAAAATAAAATAAAATTGTAAATCTGACACAAGGTCAGTGTCAGTTGTTTGCTTACCTGCTCTAGGCTGTTCATGAGAAGCATCAAATGCATTTACCTCAAACGTTTGGAAGTAAAATGCTGTAGCAGTTCATGTTTGTAGCTAGAATTAGTAAATATACAGGGCTTGTTTAAGCTCTTGGTACTGACAAAGTCATCGTAGTATCTTCACACGAGGACAGCCTTACAGCCTCGTCCTTTGGGCTGTTTGAACCATCAAATTAGTCTTTAAGGTCTGATTCCCTAGAGCGCAGATCTCTGTGAAACAGAATAAAATAACTTCTGTGGATGCCACTGGAGACCTTATGAACTGTTACAGAGATCCTGAGACTGACTCTTCCTAAGGTGAACCGTGCAAGGGCCATGGGGCTGAAGAAGCTGCTGGTGCAGATCCTTGGCCGACGGAGGCCGTCCTACACGAGGCACTTAGCTGGGCACTGCAGGTCGTGAAAATCCAGTGGGCAGTGGCAGCTGAATGTGGCCAAGGCTAGAGCGGGCAGCTGGACCTCAAAGCTTGCAGGGGCTTATCTTCCTGGATGCTTCACAAGGAGCCATGCTGGCATTGACTGGACCCCGGACCTCTGCTCAGGCTGCTGCCCAGAGCTAAGGAGTCAGCTCAGAGCCCAGCACGCTCAGAGAGCTTGACTTTGGGACAGACTTGTGGCCATCACCTACCATGTTGTTCATGATGCTCCCTTTCTAAAGCATGCACGAGAAATAACAGTTTGTAGTATGACAGCTTAAATCATGTCTGAGGGAGTCTGGTGTGGCAGGGGGAGGAGAATTACTTAGTGTGAATGGGAGTATTAATAAGACAGAGAATAGGCTTTGTTTTCTAGGACCGGCCCCTGAAGATGATCAAATCTTGAGTTGGAAATCTCAAGTTGGAAATTGAATCCTATCTCTTTCTTTTCCTCTCCCAGCAAAATGCAGAGCCACTTTTTCGTGACTGCTGAAGTTGTAGTTTGTCTGACTTACTGCATGGGTCTGTGCCAAGGCAGGCAGGAAGATGAATGTGGTAGCTAATCTTCGCATTCGTACTTTCCTTCTACTTGTGCCTGTAACCTTTCAATTCATGCAGCTCAATTGCAGCATAAAAGGATAGTTTCCCTTATAGCAGCTTATTTTAAATTTAGGCTGTGCTAAAACCCGAGAGATCAAAGTATTTTCAATAGCACAGGAGGAACTCATCCATAATAAAGCCCTTAAAGCTAACTTCATAGCTGTAAGCTGACTTCATTGCGCAGGAATGGTTGGTCGGTCGCTGATTGTGGCTATAGGGTTGCATTGCAGAGGTATGATAGTCCTGCTTTTCAGGACACATCTTGGGCTGGAAGTAATTGGCAGCTGCAAGGCTAGTGTGGGCTTTCAGCTGTGACCTACAACATAGCGTTAATTCCTAATTGCTGCTTGACTGCCTGTCATTCAGGTGCTGCCCAGATGAACAGCCAGCATTTTACACGAACCGCAAAAAGTGCAGTGGGGAAGAACTGGAAGTACTTCACTGGACATTGCTGTTCTAGTCATGCTCTGCTGCCATTAAGGTTTAGAAACTAACAGGCAACTCTCTCAGTCTTTTGAGATATTTTATACACCTACATGTTGCTCTTGCTTGCTTGCTCTGGCTCTCTCACTCACTTGTTCATATTCTAGCTCATTTCACGGGTTTCAGGCAGAGTTTGATCTGGTTAGTTTGATTTGAAAGCTTCTATTAACTACATCAAAGTGGAATAATGAAAAATTACAAACTCGAGTGACTATGGCTCAAGTTTTGCCACAGGAATTGATGTTTTGTATATGTCTATGTGTTAAAGCCAGATGATACAAGAACATCTTCATCCAAGCTCATTTGGGTAGTGGCTGACAGACCTTCACCATTTCCTTGTTCATACTTGCTTAGGAGCACATCATGTTCAGGAGTATAAAGAGGTACGTCTTTTTTTTTCCTCCCTGAAGACTCAAATGGCGATGAGTCACTTACTGCCTTCCATTTGCACAAAAAAAATGCACAAAAAACAGGTGAAATTTGCCACCATCTGGACTCCCTCACCTCTGCCTGCACTGGCCTTGTTGCAATTAGTCGCTTTCTTTGAGCATTAGGCTCCTGTTGTTTTGCTTTCGACAAGACACCTGAGCTCTGGCTGGGGCCAAGGTTGTTCAGTATTTTGGGGCTGAGACAGGGAATTTTCTACCTCTGTTTTGGTTTTTTTTAGCTCTGCTTGGCAGTTATGAACTGATGGCTGTATGCAATGAGACAGGTAATCTCAGTTTAGTTTCTGGGAACACTTGGTCACAAGTACCTATCCATAATTAGTCCATCCACTGGCTGTATCAGCAGCCAGGAATGTAATGTGCATGAAGCAGATACTGCCTGTCAGAAAGGGCAGATCTCACAAACATTAGGTGCACATATGTGTTTTAATTACTGCAAGGATGGGACTGTTTAGCTTCAGAGAAGAGATGCACTGAGGAGGGGTTTGAACAAGACTGGCTTACTTTCAACTAATTTTTGTCACTCCTTTGAATCAATGTTCTTTATTAGGATTACAAATAAATTGTATGCCTGGAGGATATTACATAGACTAGTATTTCAAGAGCATTAAGATATATTTTATGGAATGATGTGATATCAGGAATTCATTCTGCATCCGCAGCTGTGGTAAGAGATAAACTAGGAGTTAGAAAGGAAGGAGAGTTGTTGGAGGATGCAAGCTTCCTAACAAAAACACTGGGGATGCTTTCAATGGAAAATTGAACAAATTTAAGGACAAATATGACTAACTAAGAACAATGCCCAGATGGTATGGGAAATGTAATTAACCTTTGGTAATGCAGCAGTCTCAAAATGATGAGACAAAAATTCACTAAGATTCAGTAGTCTACGAAGACGTTCATACATAAAGTGATCAGTTTTTCTACTTCAGTATCAATGTTGTTATAAAATATGTATGGAAAATATATCAAAACCCAGAAGCAACCACTTAAAAATGCAGTAGCCAAAGACAAGAAAGGTAAAAGTGATGGAGATAGCCTAACGTAAAACAGAAAATGATTGACTCTTAGTTATCCAACTTACAGGGTGAAAAATGATCCTTCTAGCAATAAGGAAAACCTAGGAGACACTGTACTTAATGAGGAAATTTGTTTCAGTACTTCCCTCTAACAAGGTGTACTTTCTTTCTGACCTGACAGGCTGATAAAGCTTGGGATGCCATTAAACTGATAATGAAGCGCTGCGCTAAAAATAGTCTGTCTGCTTTTTTTCTGGTTGCCAGAACCAGCAGAATCATCTGTGTAATCAATTTACTACTGAGTTTGAGACATCTCGGCGTGGAAGCCTCCTGGGACGAGAAGTGTCATCTTTTCTCTCTGTCGCTCAGAGCAGTTCAGTGCTCATCATGTACTTAATAAGCAGATAGAATTGGAAACTAGTCATTTGATCCTGTTTGTTTGCTCACCATGTTTGGTTTATGCTTAAATGTGCTTTAAAAGCTTAAGCCTGAGCATTAACTGAACCAAGGAAAGTGCTCTGCATAGAAAATGCGGTATGCCTGTTTATTCTTCTAAGTAGTGTCCAGTTTTATGCAACCCTTTTGAAGGCAGATCCTCAAACTTCACATTTCATGGGCTATGTAACTATAAATGGGTCTTGATTAAGAGACAGAACTACAGTACCTACCTAGGGGTATTGTTTAGGACTTAGGTTTAAAGTCTTCTAGGTCTTTAAGGTTTCCATTTTTAGGTTTCATTGGTAATCATCTCTAAGTGTACTCTCCTCAACTGCTGTGTATAGTCACTGGACCATAGGTGTCACAACAGAATATAGTCACTGAATAGATTCTAGAAATTTCCACCATCTTAATGAGGGGTAGGTCTGGCTGAAAATAAGTTTTTTAGAGTAGTGGAGGGGACAGAGATCCACAAAATCCTGCGTTGTGGAAGATGGAAGTTAATCAACAGGTTATGTTGATTACATGCTAAACCTCCGTCAGGGTGTTCCTCCTTACCTGCCTCACCAGCAAGCAACGACAGGGGGGCAAGTCTTGTGCTGCTCAGGAGCTACAGAGGAGAATCTTTAATTACTTGTTTTCTAAGAATGGATAATGTTTTGCAGGGTGAAGTAGGTTGACATAAGGCATTGCTGAAGGCAATGATTTCATCTTAGCTTTTACTTCTGGCTGTTCACAACTTCTCCAGAAACCCCAGAATTTTGCAGCCCCTGAGGCAAAACTTTGAGCTCTTTAGCTGTTTTGCCTTTTGGCAACAACTAACGTCATGTAGGTTCGCCTGCAACAGAGCCAACAGGCTCAGCCAAGTTCTAGCATTTCCACGCTCCTGGATGCTTTCTGTGCCATCAGTGATGCTTTATGATATGCAAAGTGGTACATGTGCCTACGTTTTGATGAGGTTTAAGTGAATCTATAATAAGGGTGCTTTAAAAGGGTGGCTGGAGGAATACCATAATCATCACATCTTCAGACCTAATAGGACTTGGCCTTCTTACGGAGTTTGGCCAGAGTCCCTTCATCGTATTCATACACATAGGATGAACTCCAAACCAGAGCATGTTGGCAGTGAGGTAATGGCCCACTTCTCTCTAATACTATTCTCTGTCCCGACACCTACTAAGCTTGACAGACATACTTCATCTTTGAGAAGCGGAAAGTTGCCTTTCAAGCGATACATAAACTTCAAAAGAATCAGATTCAGTGTACATTGGTTATGGGACTGAATATTTGCTGTGAGTTGATGAATGTTGTCCCTTTATGTGTTGATTTTTTTAAACTCATTCTGGCCAAAGTAACCTAAGTAAATTGTTTCATGATTGTAAACAGGGGTGTATTCCTATGAAGTATAAGCATGAAGCCTGATCTAAGAGGCAGTGAAAGAGTTGTTTCTGGCCATTCAAAATGAACAACTAAGTACTACTTATTTTGTACTTCAGAATTGTCTGCGATGCAAGCAAGTAAGATACTTTTCTCTAGCATCTGGGACTTGCTGCTGCTGGGTGCAATTTCCTAGACTCCAAGACCACACTCAGAATTCCTGCAGCTGTAGAAGACATTAGATGAAGATCACAACTGATGTTATCTTAGTGATAGGGGGCCAGAATCTGGCTATTATGGCTAGCTAAGAATTTCACCAGTTTTCACCAGATTCACCACCAATTTCACCAGAATTTATACCACTATAAGAGGACTATATAGTGGTATAAATCAGGTAAACTATACTGTACATGCGGCCCCTGAAGAAATAGATGGCGATGGTACAACTTGGACAACAGTTATTAGACTACTGCTAAGTCTACAGGACACAGTCCTGTACCAAGTTTATCATGGGCACGCAAGAAAATCTGCATCTCAGGGTTGATTTCAGTGCAGAAGTCACAATAACACAGAGATGAGAATCCCAACTGAGATCAGCACTTACTCCAAACTTCCATTGCCTTTATTTCTCATAGTATCAAGGCTAAGACCTAGTTCACTTCTAATTCTTGTTCTTATCATTTTTCTTGTTGGTATTAATCTTGGATTTGGATAAGGAGAATAATGTTGCCCAGTCAAATTTTACCTATGCCATTTTGATTTAGTTCTGTCTTGTGGTTTTGATTCACTAGCACAGCATTTCAGTAATTTGCTTGAAAATTACTGAATAGAAATTGGATTTTATATGCTTTGTTTACAGCAATTATTTTTCATTTCCAGGTCTGCATGTCAGGTCTGATTTGTTTGACCAGTGCCGAGTTCCTCTGACAATGACTAAAAGCATTCTCGGTGTGCTTTGTTGCTGGAAAAGGAATGGGACTGTCCAGTCCCTGTAGCATATAGTTTTACACAGCACAACACATATGCATGTAAAACTAGTTAGTGTAGGGGGAACTGTCACTGGTTTTAATTAACTTGTAGTATTCCCACGTGGTTGTCTCATCTGGAGTGATCTCTAGAGCGCAAGTCTTGGAGTTTGATGAAAGACTCTTTCCCCCCAGAATTCAAGTTCAGAGGGAAATCTGTATGTAAACATTGTAGAAAACCAGAGAGTCTACATTTTGCTCCTGCTGAGAAAAATAAACTCTTTTTGTTTTCATATTAGTGTATCTTCCTGTGTGGAGGAAAATGCAGTGAGAGTATTTTTAGCTGCTTTTGTCTGAAGGGTAAAAAGAGAAGAGGGAAAAGGAAAAGAGCTGAATTTTGAGCCATTTTTCTTTAAGGAATGTTTTCTTTTTTTTTAAACAATATTTTTGAAAGACTAATTCCCTTGTCAGTAAACATCAAAAGCTCAACTACTGCCAACTAAAAACCTACAAGATAAAATAATACAAAGTAAATTCTCTTTAGTGAAGGAGAAGGGCTTGTTAGATGGCACCTTCAGAAACACATGGGGTGATCACACAGTCTTAGAATAAGAGAAAGCATATATTTTACATATAAATATGTTTGTTTAGGGCATGCTTTGCAAAGCATCACATACAAGCTAATTTTCATGTATTTACGAAGTGTCATCAGCTGATTCATTGCTGAATAAAACATTAGAAGACTTGAATCTACCCCAAGGGAGTTTGCAGTCTCATTGTAGTACTGACACACACAGTATCATGGGGAGAAGAGGTGGAAGCCTTTGCTTCCTTCAGCTTAAGTTTCCATTGTACTTCATGCACATAGGCTTCAATACAGAGTACCACCCAATGCTTTTACTAATGCAGATATCTTGCATAGAACACTAATTACAATGCATCAAAACAGAGGTATTCAGGGTAAGATAATAATCTTTGTTTCTCTATTTCAAAACTGAAATCTTAAAGAGAAGTCATATTCATAGAGCTTCTAATTAAGTTTTTGTTAGCCAGTGTAAGGCTGACGTAGCCAATATCACTAAACTCTATAATTAAAATATAAAGTATTAAAAAGAGAAATGTTTTTAATTTTCTACTTATTTTAATTTGAAAGTGGTTTTAGTATATTTTTTCGACTTTCATACATTCAACTGTTTTTCCATCAATGGTGAGGACTATAAATGTGATATTGTTAGTGAGATCATATTTGAGTGCAGTCTTGACCTCAAGAGCTGGAAGAATCAAATATCCTGAAAGTGGGCAAATAATTGACTTAGCAACAATGAACAGAAGAATTAGCATTTTAGTTAAGCTATCTGTAGAAATACTGTGACCATATATCCGCAAGTATTCTCCTTTAATAATTAAAAACATTTTGCTTTTTGCTTTTCATCCCCAGCTCTGTTTGTGCTGCAGTTTCCAGGCTCTTGCCTCCATCGCCAGCCAGCGCTGCCTGTGTTCTCTGTGGTGCAAGCTCTTGCACAGAGAAGTTGCTCGGTCCCAGTCCCGCTCACGATTTATGCGGACTAGACCACTGTGAGCCATGTAAAACTACAGGTTTACAAACTGCTCCTGTTTGTGAAAGAATTCATTTACACAAGCTTTACATGAACAGGAATTTGCTACTAAACCCCAGGCATGAAGTTAAGCAATATTTACACCATTTGCAGTTTAAGCAAGTCATTTTTAGCTTGACCTTACCTGGTCAGGAATAATGGGTTGAATTCAGCTGATGTTTACTTGTGTGAGTAGAAAATGAAGCAGAGTTAGGGATTTCTTATGTGGGACAGGGCTAAATTCATGTGATGTTAGCAGCCCTCCTTTTAGCTTTGCAGTGGAAATGGTGAGAGCTATTTTTGAATGTTCCCCGAGGAAAACATGGCCTTGGGAGTACAAGGAGATTTAACTTGGAGCATTTTCCCCTGAGCTTCATCCTACAGCTGCTGAACAGTAGCTTTGAGTCCAGTGTAAAGCTGGGGGAGGTCCAGAGGAAATAGTAACATTTCCATCAAATGCAGCATATTTGGATTGGGTCTGACTTGACTTGTTCTCTTAAGGCTTTGTATTTAACGAAGACTTTAAGACTTTGTATTTGACAGAGACGTTGGTCCTCACACTGTCTTGCTCCTCACCGTCTGCTGATAAAATAGTTAAGCTATAAAACATCAGGGTGTAGCAGGTGTGATTCCTGTTAGGTTTCTTTGGTGCACTTAGCTGTCCCAAAGTGTGCAGACGCAGCGTGAGTCCCAGAGGGTGCCATGAGACGGTGCTGTGTGGGAGGAGCGTCCTGCTCTCTTGGATTACGCTTTTTCTCATAAATCAAGCGCCAGAAATGAAGGATCTAAATAGAAGAGAGGCCAAGAGGCGCTGACTGATCTGGTTAAAAATGCTGCTGTTGGAAATTGCAGAAGACAGGTTTTCTGATGAAGCCCTAGGTATTTGCAGAGAAAGGGGTTTCTGAAAGTTTTACAGTTCCTGTGCTAAAGGAAGTGCAGTATCACTAATATGTATTGTGCAAAAAAAGATTGCTGCTCTTCAGAACAAAGTACTTAGTGATTTTTAGAGATGAATCCTGTCTTTAAAGGGCTGACGTGGGATTCCTTGTCCTTTGGCCCTTGTTGAAGAGAAATGGAATTCTAATGGTGCAAGCCTTATCCTACAGGTTTTAGGCCATAAACTAAACATGCATGTCTGGCATTTGGTTACAAAATCTGCTTGTCTCATCTGTATAAAGTGACCTAATTTAGGAAAACGAAAGAGAGCCTAGAACTTACTTTCTAGTGCAAAAACAAGCTTCCAGGCCTCTTAACTTGTAAGCTTTCAGCTTATAAGTAGATACTAATTCTGTCACTGCATTTTGATGCTTAAGTGTGAAAACACCTGCGGTTTAAGCCATGTCCTGGGATGACACAAGGTGTAAATAAATCACTTGAATACAGTGACTCAGGGCAATGCCATCCCTACACCCTTCTGGGGGAAGCCACCCTTCAGGTTCATTCTGGGTCAGACCTCAGGAGCTGTGTTTATTCATTAAGCCACATTGTTTCTGTGGGAAGCCAGTTCATACCCACTAATCAAAAGAAATGGAGAAAAGCACTGTCCCAGCACTTAGCATAATTCTGGCAGTGATCATAATTTTGCAGCCTTAGACTTGGTCTTTTAGTAAAGGTAGCTTTGGGTTTCTGCTGGAGGGGTAACTCGTGCACTCGTGGCTGCAGCCTGCAGAGGCTTGGTGCAGGGTCGGCTCTGCTCGCCAGGTACAGCCACGGCCAGGCTGGCAGAAGGGAAAGGAGCTGCCTACGGGAAGCTTCGTCTCATTGTCCTCTAAAATTTGTCATTACGCAGGGCCAGAATAAGCAGAAAGTTTGTGGGCAGGAGTGGGGAAAGAAGGGAGGGGGAGTGTGAAGAGGACGTGGCAATGAGAAAAAGGGAATTTAGGAGCATGTTAGGGTGAGCGCCTTCCTCCGTTTGCAGGGATTCAGCCTGAGTGTAGTCACCCAGAAATAGGTGCAGGCAAGCCTTAGCCTCCAGTTCCAAGTATTCTTAGCTTTCTCAGTTAAGGAAGCCTAGCGAAAGGATTTTTGTAGTGGGAAGCGGCATAGAGGAGGTTGCGGAAAGAAGCTGGAAAATACTTGAGCATTTTGACTCCTCCTCTCAAGATTGTCAGCAAAACTACTACATCCTTCCTCCCTGAGGATGCTTATCTCGGAGCAGCGTGTCTTTGGTACCCCCTTCCAGAGATAGTACCCCTTATCCAGAGATAACCTCTATCACTCACGCTCCTGTCCTTCTTCCCTAATACATCAGGCAGAATGCACAGGCACGGGACGTCACCCTGCGTTCGGAAGCCAGCGTATGTCCCACTCAGGGAGCTGAGCACTCGAGGGACCCTTAGACCAGAAGAACTCGTGTTAGCAAATGGCATCTGGACTCGAAGCCACAACAGCTGGTTGTGTGGGCTGCGGTAACTGGAACAGAGTTACAAGGAGTGCCGGCTAGGCAGAGAGAAAGATGGACTTCAGCAGAGCTTGTGCCTACTCCAGTGTGTGGCTATTAGCTTAAGTGGCTATTGTAGATTGCAAGTGTAGATTAAGTGGCTATTCTGGGAGTCTGGCTTGCAGTACCAGCCCATGGCCAGGAATTTACAAATGCAAAATTGGCAGCATATACAGAAACACTCATTTATTTCCCGGATTATGCTTAGTAAGGGTGCAATTAAGCACATTAGGCTGTTGTATTCATGCCTATGTTCTACCAGCTTCTGCAGGCACAGGGAGTCCATTCACACAAAGGGCAGTTGTGGAAATACCAATTTTCTGCAACCCGCATTGCTCCAGAGAACCTGAAAGCAGCTTGTTCAGCTCAGGAGGGACAATCTGTTGGCAGCACCATTCAGTATGCTGAATCATAACTTCCTCCTGTTTGCCTAGTAATCCAAAATGTCTTCTAGGAAAAATGAGACAGACAGGTCTTGCATTCCAACTCCTATGAGTAAAGACATTTCCTCTAGAAAAGACTAATACTAGAAAAGAAAACTTACGTTTTTCTTTATACTTCGAAAGAAACTGTCATTACTATTTCCAGATCAGTTGTGAACTGTATTTGTACCTTCTGATTTTTATTATTAATGCAAGACTAAAATGCCACCAACATAAGTATTTATGGTATGTATTATCATGTGACATCTTCCATTTTGACAACCAACAAAAGAAGAAGAATCTAAGCAAAAAACTTACGTTAGTGGCTGTGCAGACATACAAAGCAATTTATTAAAGTCCACAGTGCCAAAAGGTAGTCCATTGCTCTCATGAAAAGTGTTTCAAGGTTCAGTACGTAACAAAAAACCATTGATTTATGGGTGGGCAGTGATTTTTTTAAATGCCTGGGAAGACTCTTAAGGACTATTCATGCTGAACTGCTTTGTGCTACTGCCTCAGACTAGCACTCAGTTCTTTGATGTGCTTGTTTATAAAATTATACTTTACGTGCAGCCTACTGCACAGTAGTTTTTAAGAGGCCCCGGAGCTCTCTGCAGTCAGACCAGCTGAGCAGAAAATGCTATCTACAGCATGAAAAATTAGTAAACTGTGGGCTGAAACAGCCAAACTAAAATTGCCTGATATCAGTGGGGTTTGGTATTTCACTACTTTCTATATGTTGACATGCTTCAAAGTGAAATCTTTCAAGACTGTAAAGTTTACTGCCTTCCTCAACTGGTAAACAAGTATTACATCTTCCTCTTGCAGCCTTCAGTTGTCTCTCATAGGTCCTTGGGAGAGTTTGGTGATGGTGTTGTTACAAACTGAATGCTGTTGACCAGGTTGTATGGATTCTTAACAAAAATGTTCTCCAACATCCTTCACCTGTCATCGTGTTCCAGAACTGCTGTGCCCCAATGCTGGTTCCCCTTCGCCTTTCTCACTGGTGACTTGATACCAGTGAGTGCTTTGCACCTCCGTAGTGAACAGGTTAGGCAGCGTCTTATATGTCCTCCTGTATCCTAAGCCACATGTGACTATCAGATGTAGGAGTTATTTCATCTTCTCAAGTTGCAGAAATTAATCTTTTAGTCTGGAGGACTTAAGGGTCTTATGTGCACTTCCTGTGGAGTTAAGATGTTTTTTCTGAAAGTTTCTGTACCTTTTTATTTTCTTTGTTTTTTTAACAAACAGAGCAAGTGTACCAATCCTTACATCTACTAAGTCTGTAGGAGAGCTGGTGTTTCCCATTATGAGTTCTGGGCTTAGCTGCTGTAAAGTCTGACTTCAAAGAACAACCCTCGTACACACACAGGATCACGCAACAGGACTGGAACCGAGTCCAGAGAAAAAAGTAAGAGTAGCTGATGAGCTGCGGTCTCGGGGAGGCAAATGCAGAAGGGATGGGGCACGGCTAGACGCGTGCCACAGGAGGCAGGAGCAGCAGCTTGGGAGTCCGGGGCAGTGCCTGCCCTTCAGGCATCTCCTGCAGCACCAGGTTCCTAAGCTGTAATTATCAGCTGACAGTTGCCAGCTGATTTCTAAGAAACATACTGAAAGAAGTGCAGATCTATCCCCCGTGTTGGCAGACAGCATCTAGGGCTGCAACTGGAACAGCCAGTTACTCCGTTAGTTTCTTTACTTAGTAGCCTCAGTGGGGTTGAAACCAGGAGGCAATCCATGCACTCTGTGGTGGAGCATGGAGAGAAGAGTCAAGAAACTTTTAAAACAATTCCAGCTATGAATGCCTTGGAAATGACATACAGAAAACTCCTTTGTGAGTGTCAGAGTTACTAAAATAAAAGTTTTGGGTGCCCCAGTGTGTCCTGCTCTTTTAGAAAGGTTCTGGCCATGCCATCTTCACAGTACCCTGTATCGTTTCTTAATAGGTAAAAAATTAGGAAGTTTCATAGTACTCTCGAGTTGAGAATTTTGGTTCTTCTTTTGCATTTTTCAATGGGAAAGTAAATCTGAGAGACAAAGCAGCAAGCCATCCAGTCACTGCAATGCCTGTTTTAGTCTCTGGAGCAACATAACGTAGCTGCAGTGGGATGGGGCTTAGTCACAGCTAGCTTAACCGCCTAAGTATTTCACTTCTCACAGAGATTTGCCAACCAGTCCTGACTTCTGTCCTGCTGTAACTAAACCCCTAACAGTAGTTTAATTAAAGCAGAGGTCTTTTGTGCATAGTGGTTTATCCCCATAAGGATCATATAAAGTCAGAATAACTGGAATATGGACATGTTCTATATTGAGAAACTACTAAAAAAATGACTGTCTTAAGAGGCAGGATGGCATAAAAAGATTATCTAACCCACAGTGAGGGAAAGATGAGTTCCTGTTCTCCATTTCAAAAAACAAAGCATAATATACGCTGTAATACTTGTTTGATAGGTTTGAAGCCAGTGAAGGACACCTTTTTCACACAGCCTCTCATAACTATATTACAGACAACTTCTGAAATCAGGAATTTGTTTATTACTTAGAATGCAATGATTTGCATTCCGAGTAATGAACTAGGATTGATAGAAGAACTAAAGACAGAAGACATTTCTCCACGAGGTGCACCATTCTTCCCGACTGCAGTACAACGCAGAATCGTATCTGTGCTCCAAATCTGCTGACCTATCCTGAAGTAAAAATCTGTCCATGAACACAAGTCACTGGGGGCCAAACTGCTAGAGTAATCTCTGCAAAAGGTGTTGGTTTGTACCTGCAGAATCTCTTGGGCAGACTGAGGCAGTCATGGTCCCATGTAGGAGACACGGTCTTACCAAGTCACACAATGTCAATATGTGGCTAGGTTTCACTCCTGGCCTTCAGGACAACTAGTTTGCCATTTCTACTTGATACTGGATTGTAATTTTAATCTTGAGCACTGGGCTGTGGATAGAGTGGAAAGAGAAATACTCTTCTGGCATGTGAAAGTACATAAATAGGAAACAAAAATACATCTCCAAAAGCAGTTTCTTTTAATTATGGCTGTGTTTTTTTAATAATGCAGTATTTCTTGGGAAAATGTCCCCACATGGGAATGTCTTGGTTTTTCATGCATGTTTTTAAGTCTTGAAGCTGATTGATGCATGCTTCAGTTGCATTTCTTGAAACCAAAGGGTGACTCATGGAAACATGGAATAAGAAGGGCGAATGGATTTCCAGGTTTGAAACTGCATGACTATGAGAGATGCAATATGTGCTATTCTTAGCAAAGATGCTGAAAAAAAAGGAAAAACGAGCAAGTCACGCACGATCTCTACATGAATATTTGTTTAACTTTTGCAACCCACTGCTTGAAGTGTAAGATCTTTTTGTCTTATGGAAATCTAAGCCACTCACAGCTTCAGCAGAAAAGCACCACTGCTTAAAAAAGTATACTGTGATATTTTAACTCATCAGCATGATAATGCTTTATGGGCTTAAGAAATTAGGTCAGTTCATGCACAGTAGGAAAGAGTGCAACAAGGATTCCAGTTGCACGTGCTTATTGTAAATGTGGGTGGTTTTATCTTTAAATTCCTTTTCAGGGCATTAATGGTAGTTTTTAACATCTCATATTTGAGTGTAATTCAGTAAGAGTAGCAGCGCCTTGCTCACTGGCATTTGTTGAGTCTCATGGTTTCTCTTGATACAGAAGTTACAAATCTCTTAAAAAGAAATATAAGCATGGGAAAGAAGATAGGCTATAAATACCTTGCAGCATATAAAGAAATGTTTGTTGAGCTCAGTGGGGACATACTGTTAGCAATAATCAGCAGTTGACTAAGCCCTGAAGTAGCTTGTCTCTGAAACAAAGATTGCAAGTGTTCGGTGGCATTTGTTTGTGGGGCTAAGCCACTTTTCCAAAATATTTGCATTCATTCATATAATGTCAAGCAGAAGAATACTTCCAGATACCTCTTAATAACTCCTGAAGCCCTAGAAAGCAGTCTGGACTTTGGAATGATTTAAAAAATGAAGCGGGGGGAGAGGGCAGAGAGAGGCAAGATAATCAGATGATGTTGACTTAACATTTTAACTCTGCTGGAGCAGCCAGCAGATCAGGAGAGAAAAAAGAGTGTAAGTTATCCCTAACATTTGCTAGAATAGCATCCTATATATTATTACGGGGCAAAGGACTTAGGTTGCACTAGAATCTTCCACCCAGCTCCAACATGACCTCAGATAATTTGCTTGAGTACAGTGCATCTCGTTCCTTCTGTAGTTTCTTGCTTCACAGTGACAGCTAAGTTTAATTTACTAACTATATGTGTTGTACCTGCACTTTTTTTGAGGAAATAGCATAAATAACTGCAAACTACTGTGATCATCTGCATCTATAACTGTGTAAATTGAGCAAGGGAGAAGGCTTGTTATTACGAGACTTGTGCTTTTCATGTCTGTAAACCAGAGTGCTGAATGCAAAAGTAACAGGAATATATGTGAGACATGCAGTGCTTGCTGAGAGGTATTTACTCCATAAGCCAGTGAATGAAGTGGAAGGAATAAATCACAACTAGGACACTCTAATCAGCAACTAATAGCATGCTGTTCCACTATGTCCTCCCACCAGGAAAACCTGTACTGACCTCTTTCCAGCCAGGAATTTGAAATTTCTGAGGACACAGAACAGCTCTGAGAATTTAACAGCTGTTTTTTTTCCCCCCCTCCACACTTAGGGTACAAAGAAAATACATGCAATATCTTTACTTTTACTCTGATACCTTAAACCCATATACATATATATATATATATATATATAAACTGGCATATATATAACACACTAAAAAAGAATTTCTTCTTATCTCAGGATTTTTCGATTTGTGATCATTAAACAACACTGAAAGTGAGATTTTTATATCACCAATTGAAGTAATTGCACAAGAAAGTGAAGAGAAGAAATATACCAAGAACTGTGCACTTATCAGTGACGGTTGGAAGATAGTGCTGAAATTGGAGAGTCACTCTAAAAGACAGTTAGACTTTTCCACCTCCCATCAGAAGATCTCATGTCATGAAGGTGAGAAGAGGGAGTCAGAGACTGGTACCAAAGGCAAAGCAGAAAAACTAGAACAGGGAAAAGATCTGGTTTAAATATTACAGTAGTAAGGGAGGCTTAAAATAGATTTTGGATAGACAAGAGATGTGCAAGAGGAGTGGGTGTAGTAACACAGAAAAGAAAAAAGGAGCTAATTACTAGATTTCTTCAAACATACATCCATCATGCCAAATTCAGCCACTTTTCTCTGAATTTTCTGGTATCTGAAATGAATGTTGATATTCTGGCTTCCCCCATTTAATATTGCATCTCTCCCTAAATACCATCTAAACACATCCTCCTGCTTTTGTTCTTCATTTTTCTTCTTCTGTTAAAATGTTTGTGGCAGATTTCCACCTCTTTCAGGTGAAAAACATTCTGACAGAACATAACACATACATATAGGTAAATACTGACTTTGGGGTTTTGTGGGTATTAAGATTTACAATTCCTTAATGTCAGCTTTGACTTCGGATTTGCTTAGGATCTCCGTGCTTCTCAGGACAGTTAATCTTCATTATTTAGCACAGGGTTCAGTACTAAGGCACATACTATTTAATTCTATAATTATATTACTTTCATGCACATACACTGATTTTGTGTGAAAATGATTCTTCTGAAATCAGGAAAATATGTTGTAACTTTCAGCTTCCTGTAAAAAAAAGTTAGGTGGAAAGGGATTGCATGTATTTGCTATGCCAAAGTGGGATATTGATGCAGTACTGTACACAGAAATTTGAATTAATATAATTGCTGGGATATAACGACATTATTTCTGGTGTGCTTTAAAGTTTGCATTTAGTTGCATCATCTGATACTTCAGCAAATGCTCTGAACTCATCAAGTGGTTGATGGATATGTTTGTGAAGGCTTGGATGATGACTTTATACGCAACAATAAACCTGCTGTTTTACTTAATGAGGTCAGTGAAGCAACCAGAAAAGAAATATATAATTCTGTAGCATGGGTCTGTAAGCATGGTATTGCCTAGGCTTTTAAGTTTAATGAAGCAGCTATTCAGCTGCTGAATATTCTTGTTAAGCAGTCTCAGCATGGATTTTAAAACCAAAATGTTACCGATACCATGGTCTCCTTGGAGAGTCTGTGGCTCTTATTCTCTTAAAAAGTCTGCATCTTTTATGTGTTAATGGTTTTCAAATCGGCCATTTACTTCATTTTCATTGTAAATGAGGGCCTGAGTCTGATTTCCTTCCCCATTCTCTGAACGCTATATCCCTGTAAGCTGTCTTATCAGCCTCCAGTTTGCTCTCTGGGGTATGCATGGTCTGAAAATAGCTGAAATAATCCTGTAAAACAAACACTTTGCCAAGCATTTTCCTATTTTAGATGCCTTTCTAAGAATATAAGTCCCTACGTGAAAACTTGCATGGTACAAGTGGTCCAGCACCCTGATCACATCCTCACATGCTACAAAGTCTTCCTGCCAAAGACGCCCATTCAGGAGACTTCAGAAAGTTAGCACTGCCATTTGCTCAAATCCAATGAGATCAAATTACGAGATTTCTTTTAAAACCCAGAGAAATACCTCTGTTTAAAAGAGTGGATTAATGTTTAATTTTTAAAGACTCTGTTTCCTGCTGCGGTAGTGGTACTGCACAAGTAACAGTGGTGTCTGACGCAAAATGTTTTTTCTGAGGGTTAAATGCAGCTCAGGCAAACGAGCCTGATTTCAACACGTGAGTATCATAGTAGTAACCCGTAGCATTTACAAGTGACTGTAGCCAAGTGTCTCAAGGCACGCTAGGGAGTCTTTCCCCCCTTTTGCAGAGGGATTAATCCATCCACCCCGTACATATGCTGTTGGTGGCTGGCCTGGAGAGCAGGCTTGCAGGCACGTAGCCTGGTGTTCTGCCTGTTGAACCAGGCAGCCTCCTCTCACCGACAAGCACTCGCAGCAAGGAGCATCGTAGAAAGGTATCAGGAATTTACGTTCCCAGGCTCTTTGTCACCAGCATAACCCTTGCTTTCCAATTACCACGGTTGAAAGCATCATACAAAATACGCTCTAAGTGATGGGAGAAAGAGCAAAGCAGAGAAGAAAGACACAGGCAAGCTGTGATTTCCACCTCACCTTGTGGCATAAATTAGTACTGCACGCAGGCTGTTATTAAGCAGGTCTGTGTGACAAAAGACCTGTACAGAATTATTTGCTGGGTCCATGCTCTGCCGTGGGTTGGTGATGGAAGGCACTTAAGAGCAGTGGAGTGTTTTCACAGGGAATTTGGAGCTGATCGGCCACTTTCTCCTCCAATACATAACTTTCCCTGTTGGTGGACAGGGGCAGCCTTTAAGTTTAAAAGCACACAAGGTGAAGATTGTATATTCCTTTGCAGCATTTGGCAGGGGGGAGAGACAAAAACGTTCAGTCTTCCCATTTATCACTCATAACTTTAGGAGTCTGCAGAGAAAAAAAGCAGCACAGAGCCCCGGCTTGCTGTTTCTGAGACGTACAGAATTTTTCCGTGACACATAACGTTGTAAGCTTCCTCTCCCTGCTGAGCGGATTTCGGAGGGCTGGGGCGGGGAGGGGGCGATGTTTCTTCTCACGCCTGGTATGGATCAGAGCAGCGGAGTTGCAGGCAGGGAGGGAAGTGCCCCTTCCCCCTGCCCCACCACCCTGTCCTCCCTCCTCCCTAGATGGGGACGTGCAGGCCACCGCCATGAGGACGAGCCGCTGCAGTCACCTGCCGGGAGTCCCGCCGGAGCGCCCGCGCCCGCTGGCACCCGACGGCAAGACCCTGCCCGGTGGCAGCGGCGGCAGCCCAGCCGGCAGCTGCCCGCAGTATGTCATGCAGGTGTCGGCCAAAGATGGGCAGCTGCTCTCCTCCGTCGTGCGGACGCTCGCCACGCAGAGGTACGTGGGGGGTGGCGGGACGGGACGGGCCCCTTCCCTGCGCGGGCTCGAGTGCACCCTCCCCAGCCACCACCCGCAAGTCCTGCGGGCGCTTGAAGGGAGGATGAGGTGGGGTGCTTCGTGAAGGCTTGCCACAGTGCAGGTGTAATTAAACCCTCGTCCTCACTTTATAATGGTTGTGCTACGTATGTAGTCAAGCCCTCACCATGATACTCGGTGAAGAAGGGGAAGCGAGCTGTCTAGGAACGCTGCTGCTCAAGTGCGCCAGCTGCAGTGATTTGCCCCGGTAGTAGCGGGAGGCGTCGGCGGGCGCTGGCTGGCACGGGATGCTGTGTTTAGCCTGCGTGCTGCCGCCAGCGCTTCTGCGGCACGCTTCCTTCGCGCTTCCCGAGCCAGTGTGCTGAGCGGCCAGAGAAGCTATTTCTAGCAGAGGTGCACGCACCAGTGTTGCTGCTTCAGCCGTCGTCCAAATGATTGAGAGCAGCTCTTTCTGCTGTCAGTTTAGAATGGCAGATTAGTGGTGAAATATACATTTAAACTACAGCCTTTGAAACACTAGCCTGCTTTGGGTTGGCTTTGTTTTCATTAGAAGCAAGAAAGAGGATGCCTAAGTGTTTGGCCATATCCAGACTTGATACTTGGGGCAAATTTAAATTCCACTTCACTAGTGTGAAGCTGGAAAGACTGCACGGGTCTTGAAGTAGCCCTGGCTTTTCACAAAACAGCAAACATAATCCAATCCACTGCAATCGTGTGAAGAGTGAAATTATTAACTGCTGCTGAATGTGTGATGTGATAGCCTGAAAGCACTTTTTCCCCTTTACTTGTAGCAACTTTTTTAAGCCCTGTGCATTTTGCACAGCTCAGACGTGTGTGCAGAGCGTCAAGCACAACTTCATAGTGTTTTCCCAGGCAGACTGAAAGGAGCGGGCTGGCTTCTTTACCCTTTCCTGCAGTTACACTTGAGTGAGATCTACCTGGGGCAGCCTGCAAAGAGCCAGAAGAGGGACAGAGGGAACAGCTGTGTGCCACCGTACGCTACCCGCTAACAAGGTTTTGTCAGCAACAGTGACAAACTGCTTTTGTGAGGAGATTACGTGAGGTGGCGTATGTGGTCAGGAGAGTTTTTGCTTCCAAGACCTCAGGCAAGAAATCGACCTTCTCAGCCTTGGCAGTCAGGGGGATGAGTTGAAGCTGCAGTGAAGTGGATCCGTGGTTCAACGGCACTGGTGCTCGCAGCCTTCTCCTGCTTTCCTCCCGCTGCACTAAGCCCAAGCACCCTGGGAAGCCACGCGACTGCTTTCCTCTTTCCCAAAAGATTCCTCTGTAGAACGGAGAATCTCAGTAGTTAAAATCAGAGTCTCCAGGTTTTCAGTGGCAGGAAGAGCACCCGTCCCCCTTTGCAGGTTAGCACCCCGCCACCAGGAAGGTGGGTGCTCTGGGGGAGGCAACGCAGGAGAAACAGCCACGGGCAGCAGTGCGGGAGGGATGTGTTTCACACAGTCGTCCTTTTCAGTGCCGTTTATATCACTCCTTGAGCTGCTCGTGGGGTGTTGTGCCAAAGCGAGGGAAACCCTCCCCAGGGACAGGAGCTTCCTGCCTGCACACGACTGCCTGAAGTTGCCCTGCCTTCGCACCGCTGCAGGGCAAGGTGCTGTTGTTTCAGGCCCAGTAGTCCTTTGCTGTTGATCGCTGAAAACAGCTTACCCTATGGGTCAGGGGATCATCGCTAGCGTAAGGGATGCTACCCTGTAGGTCAGTAGGGATGGCACAGATCATCGCTAGCATAAGAGGTGCCCAGCTGAGGCAGGGTTAAAACTTCTCTGATGCATTTAGAGATTTCTTGAAGCGGCTGCTCCGCTGCACTGTGAAGAGGTGGGAAATACAAAGGTATAGAAGCACTTGGTCACTTGTCTGTCTCATCTGCCACTCTGATGTGTTCTTCACTCTCTGCTCCCCTCCCCGTCCCAGAAGAGGTGTTTTAAACAAGAATACCAAAATTCCTGCGGCCATTAGCCCAGCAGCTTGGTGTACTAACTACAGAGCAAAGTACGCAAGCTGCAAAGGTTTCCCACATTGCTAATTCGTAACATACAGAGAGAAAGAGAGAGAGGCTAGACCAGCCCTGTATACTGACCAGCAATTTTTTTTCCTCCTCCAGCAGCCCCTTCAATGACCGGCCGATGTGCAGGATCTGCCACGAGGGCAGCAGTCAGGAAGACCTGCTTTCCCCCTGTGAATGTACGGGGACCCTGGGGACTATTCACCGCAGCTGCCTGGAGCACTGGCTGTCGTCTTCAAACACCAGCTACTGTGAACTCTGCCACTTCAGGTTTGCAGTGGAGCGCAAGCCCAGGCCATTGGTGGAGGTCAGTACATGGGGCACGTCCCCAAAAGCTTAGCTTCAATGAGCAGATCATGTTTGTTTTTATATAGGCATCGCCAAGCCTTTGCAGCTCCGCCGAAGCCAAAGCAAGCTGTGAGTTTTGGGCTTGACAAGGTGAGGGCAGGAGCTCAGGGAAAGGACAGGCATAACAAACCCTTTATTTTCAACCAAATCAAAACAAGCAAGAAGAATGGGATTGATGGGTTTGCTTCACTGTAAGTGCGAGTGGAGATCTGGGGAACAGTGTGCAGGGAATTCCTAGTATACCAGCCAGCTTAGCAGAGGATAGAAGAGAGGTAAGTAACAGTGCCTGTGGAATGCAAGACAAGCGTCAGTATTCAGCACATTAAATATAGGTCAGGATTATTTTTTTTTCTTGCTTTTGAGACAGAGGTAACAAACCGAGGAGCCTTAGAAACCTAGTTTCCATGTCAAGCCCACAAGAAGGAATTGTTCTTGCTCAGCGTCTGGCATGTTTAGCCGTTTGTGAGTGACCTTTTGGCCTCCTCAGGACTGTGTACCAGACTCAACAGTGAATTGGACAGTTGTTTCTCCCTTATCAATTAAAATTCAGTTTTGGCCAACTATATATGCTTTAGTGGCTGCATGAAGTTTACGAGGGTTTTTTTACCTCAGGAAAAGAAAAAAAAAAGAAAAAAAGCTAGGATTACTGTCTTTACGCTGTTAATGATCTTTCTCTTCCCCTATTTTAATTTCGAAAAAAAGTAAAAATTATGGTTTGTGTTGGAATTAAAAGTGGATTACAAATAATAACGTTTTACAAAAGTAATGAGAAGCATCTTATTGTACCAGTTGGTGACACAGGTGCTTATATGCCAAGCTCGGGTTCAGGACAACATGTCCTTCCTGTGCATCTTCATTGTTCCCATGAACTGTAGCAGAACAGGTTGAAGGAGATATGGTATTAAAAATAAGGGGGAGGGGGCACATCTTGTTTTGCTCTTATTCACAGATGAGAGGGTACAGGATAAAACTGACTGCTGGGAAATGGGTCAGGGGCCCATGCAGAGAGGGGGTGAGCAGTTCTCATTGAAGACTACCAAAATTGCTTTACGCTGGATTAAGTTAGGCATGTGCATTTTGTGTCTAAGCCTAAGGATATCTTCATTCTTCTTTAGGATCAGCAAAAAAGAGATACATGACATAGTATTTAGCACAAGACGTGTAGTCTTGTCAGGCCTTAACCAAAGCAAGCCTAGGCCAGCTGTGTTCCATTGCCTCTGGCTTGTTGTTTGGTGCTTCTAGCAGGGCTCCAGCCTCTCCCAGGAAGCTGGTCCCAGTTTGAGAAATGCTGCTGTTGAGTGTTCTCAGGCTGTCAGCGATTGAGCAGCAAAATCTTTATGACTGAGCATTCTTCAATGAAGACGATAACATCTTCTTTCGGCCAGCTGCTCTGAGCCTGCGCCAAGCAGTTTTCGGGTGTGGTTTTGGTGCAAGGGCAATGCCACTCTGAATTTGTCTTCTGAAAAGAAAGATAAGTGATGCTGAGGCAGTGCAAGTAAACAGTTTGATTTTAGAATCCAGCTTCTTCAAGCTGTTCCCTTGCAGCAGCTGCTCGTGAGGCTTGCTTTGCACAAATGGGACATGACATTGTTCAGAGCTAATGATGATTGAAGAAGCTGAAAGCGAAGCTAACCCTGCCCAGGCTGGGGGAGTCTAGTCACTTGATCATTCCCTGATGAATCGAGGCTTCTTTTTGGCAAAAGCAGTAATAAATAATAGCAACAACAACAACAACAATAATAATAATAATAATAATAATAATAATAATAATAATAATAATAATAAAGCTGTCTTTTATTTCTCAGCTGAGAACAAATGAGAACCAGGTGCAAGAACATTTCTGAAACATAGTACACATTGTTAATTGATGTTTTTTCTCTTTACTAGCTAATCTTTTCTTGCTTCTCAGCTACAATACCCACAGTATTTTAGTGCAGTAATCAACAATTACATGCAGTTGCAGAAAACGTCATAAAAAAAAGCATCTGACTTTTTTGAAGTCCTTTGTGGTCTTATACAAGGAGCATGTTTTCAGTTTAGAAAGGAGTTGAAGCTGAACTTTTAAAGTTGAGAGCAGCAGAGACAAAGAGTAACTAAGATGAGTTGTATGCAAGGGGACAAATGAAGCAGAAAGGTATCCGTCAAACTTCTTGATTTCTGTTAGTATAATTTAAGTTTGTCCTTAAAGTTTGTACTTATTTAATACACAGTGCTTTGAAATCTAAAGACCTCCCCATGCAAATAATTACAGCAAATCTGAAAGTTCCCAAAGCATGACTAAAGCAGATGCAAGTTGCCAGATTCCCTCATCTTCTGTGTCCTAAAAGCAGTGTCCTGTCTGTCGCCCTGTATTACCTAGAGTATGAGGGCATGGAGGGACGTGCATCAGGTATAGTAGGACCATCTTTCACAAAAACCTGCTGTAATGTGTGAACCAGTGACAAGCCAGAGTGGCTACCTGCTTTTGATGCCATCGTGTGTGTGTGTGTGTGTGTCTGTCTGTTTGTGTGTGTGTGTGTGTGTGGGTGGGTGGGTGGGTTTTTTTGGGGGTGGGGAATCAAAGTTCTCTTCCTTTAGTAAGATAATTAGTTCTCCAAAGATTCCTCTGAAGTAGATAATGGAAATGGGAAATGGTCCTATCAGTGGAGGTGAATGGTGAGCTTACCAGTGCATTTTAGGAGGTCAGGAGGGACTATTGTACTCATAAAGTAATTTGTAGAGCATAGTCTATAGAAGCTTATCCAGTAACTCCTCTGCAGGCCCTATCTCATGCAGAGGATATATCCCATCCATTGGACAGTGACAAGTAATATAAAAATGCTTGAAGCAATCAATCTTCATATTCATCTTTTGTCCTAGAGATTTTCCATCAGGAAAAAAAACAGTATTTCTGACTATTCAAAGACATATTCGATTTCTTAAAGGGGCCAAAAAAAAGAAGAGAACATGGTACTATGTTTTCTTCTCATACCTTCACTGGATTGATCACTGCTTCTTAGAGGCTTAGCAGTGGGTGTGAAGGTAGTCTCAACAGAAACAAATTGAGATACTTCACTTGCTTTATCTAGAAATGTCATATCTGACGTCATTCCTGCCGTTAGCACCCAGGAGAGGCTGCAGCAGTAGTGGGCTTGAAATGAAGTGAGCAGTAAGTGGCATGGCTGGTTGTTCAGCCGTATTCTTTCCTTCCCTGTGTACATTATTATGGAACAGCAGAGGATTTCTTGCTGCACTTCATGATCTGATCAGAACAGGCTAGTGAACCCATAACATTTCTCCCCTCCCCGCCATGTTGCTAGTTTGCCATTAGTTCATTATGAAATGAAAGCAAGTGCTCCATAAAAATTTGTTGCAAGATGGCTTTTTGCCTTCTTTTAAGCAGTTGCCCATGTTCACACTAAGAATGTGGGCACTCAAACAGGAGATCTTTAGCTCAAATACAAGGGACATATCTACAACTATATCTTGCCTCCTGCGTACATCATGCATAGGATACAAAAATGCAGGGAGCTCACTTTTGCTTTCTCTCCCCAACTTAGGTTATGCACAGCAGCCTGTTTTTTCCTGGATTTCTTTTACAAGGAAAAGCAAAGGAAAAATAACATTCATTTTGAATTCCATTTCCTCTTTTATCCTTTGTATTTTTTCTCCATCATAAGCTTCTCTCTGGTCAGCGGAGTTTCAAACTACGTACTTCTCAAGGGAACTTTCCTTTATCTATGCCACAGGACATGTTTTTGTTGTCTGGTGAAGAAACATCTCCCAAGAAACATACAATCTGCTAACTGTTTGACGCCCAAAACCCAACCAGAGAGGCAGGAAACGGTAGTACAGTCTGTCAGGCAGATCCATCCTCTCAGCGTTACATTCGTGAAGCTTCAGATGTTCTTGGTCCACTTCTTTTTTTAACTCAGATTATTTTCCCCAGAAGAATTGTGTTTCTGAACCATGAATCAGGCATTATGGTGGGGATTAACCTCTCCGTCAGCGTTCAAGGAAAGAGATTTGTTCATTCATTGCCATCCACCATTTATGTCCTTTGCCTCCTGCTACACTGGGTAGAGGAGCTCTATGACTTGTCCTTTGTCAATTCAAAGCAGCACACACCAGGGAATGCACACATTTCACCTCCTCCACAGGTGTTTGTCAAAGGTTGGTCAGCCGAAACGAGTAGTCTCCTTTACAGTTCCTTGTCTCCAGACTGTTGCCCTACATGTGTCAAATGTGCCCTGTGTGATTTTACAGTTGCTGGTAAGAATTGCTTTCTGCTGAGCCTTCACAGATTTTGTTCAACGGGTGGCTAACGTGCTGCAGGTAATTGCAGAGCCCCCTCATGCCCTACCTGACTTTCAGCACTTACACTGCCTTGCTTATGGACTGAGCTAAGTGGGAACCATCACACTCGCAGAATCACAGAATCGTATAGGTTGGAAAAGACCTTTAAGAGCATCGAGTCCCACCGTAAACCTAACGCTACCAAGACCACCACTAGCTTCCCTGGTACCGAGGTCAGGCTGACAGGCCTGTAGTTCCCCGGGTCCTCCTTCCAGCCCTTCTTGTAGATGGGTGTCACATTAGCTAATCTCCAGTCAGCAGGGACCTTCCCAGTTAGCCAGAACTGCTGGTAAATGATGGAAAGGGGCTTGGTGAGCACTTCTGCCAGTTCCTTCAGGACTCTCAGGTGGATCTCATCAGGCCCCATAGACTTGTGAGTGTCTAAGTGGTGCAGCAGATCACTCACCATTTCCCCCTGGATTATGGGGGCTCCATTCTGGTCCCCGTCCTTATCTTCCGACTCCGGGGGCTGGGTACCCAGAGAACAATTGGCCCTGCTATTAAAGACTGAGGCAAAGAAGGCATCAAGTACCTCAGCCTTTTCCTCATCCTTGGTCACTGTGTTCCCTCCCCTGTCTACTAGGGGCTGGAGATTCTCCTTAGCTCTCCTTTTGCTGCTAATGTATTTGAAGAAGTATTTTTTGTTGTCTTTTACAGAAGTAGCCAGATTCAGCTCTAGCTCAGCTTTGGCCCTTCTAATTTTCTCCCTGCACAGCCTTGCTACACCTTTGTAGTCCTCCTGTGTTGCCCGCCCCTTCTTCCAGAGGTCGTAGACTCTCCTCTTTTTCCTGAGCTCGAGCCAGAGCTCTCTAGTCAGCCAGGCCGGTCTTCTTCCCCGCCGGCTCGTCTTTCGGCACCTGGGGACAGCCCGCTCTTGTGCCTTTAGGACTTCCTCCTTAAAGAATGTCCAGCCTTCCTGGACTCCTTTGCCCTTTAGGGCTGCCTCCCAGGGGACTCTCTTGACCAGTCTCCTAAACAGGCCGAAGTCCGCCCTCCGGAATTCTAAGGTGGCAGTTTTGCTGACCCCCCTCGCCGCTTCACCACGTATCAAAAACTCTATCATTTCGTGATCACTCTGCCCAAGACAGCCCCCAACCATCACATGGCTCACAAGTCCTTCTCTGTTCGTGAACAAGAGGTCCAGCGGGGCACCTTCCCTCGTTGGCTCGCTCACCAGCTGTGTCAGGAAGTTATCTGCCACACGCTCCAGGAACCTCCTGGACTGTTTCCTCTCTGCTGTATTGTATTTCCAGCAGACATCCGGCAGGTTGAAGTCCCCCACAAGAACAAGGGCTAGCGATCGTGAGGCTTCTCCCAGCTGCTTATAGAATAGTTCATCAGGACTGCTGGTGGGACTTCTGCTCAGAGGCTGGGCTGATGCTTTTCAGCTCTCCATTGGGACCTGGGACTTCCTTATTTCTCAGTCACTTGTGAACTTTTTCACAACAGCTGCACTGGAGAGAACGTGATATGTTGTTGTAAAGGAGCGAGAGATGGATTGTGATAGAAAATGAGTTTTTTTCACACTGAAGGTCACTGAGTCCTTCTGTTCATCTGCTTTCTGGAGGGCATCCAGCAAGCTCTGGCATAGAGAATTGAAATCACCAACACCAATCAGACATAATCTGCTGGAGCATAAGATTTCGGTAGCATCTTTGGAGCTGCCATTTGGAGTCACATTTTTGCTAGACAACATGTTGCTATTTAGGCACTTGGCAGGCATCAGCAGAGCAAGTCTAGCCATTTTGCTTGATTTCAGAGCTCCGCCTTCAGATAAGGGGATTGTTTGGAGACATCCACAGCCCTTAAAAGGAGCTATTTTCCAGTAATCCAAAAGATGTTGTCTATTTACACATTACCCTCAGTCCCAGGGCTCATGATACTGCAAAACTGAATTCAAGAAATACAGGCAAGGTCTGAACCCACTTCTTCTACTGTGTGCTAGGTGCACAGCACCCCTGTACAGTCTGCTGGAAATTAGAGGTGTGCGGGACGCGTGCTTGGGCACATGGCTATCTCATTATGAATGTGCCGAGGGAAGATGCATCTCAAAGAAAAAAGCAGCTGCTGCTGAGTAGCCCTACTTCTGTCTCCCATGTCTTGGTCACCCCACTGCCAGTGAGAGCCTGGCTACATTTGACACAGAGGACCCAGGATGAAGCAGCAGAAACTCTAGACACTGGAGGAAAGGTAAGTCTATAATATGGTGGTTGATATGTGTAGACCTGATGTTCCTTGTGACAAGCCTGGAAGGATCTCAAAACAAACACAGTGAAATCAAACTGCAGTAGTTTCAGTTAGTGACTTTTATAGACCTTCCACTTTTATATAAGCTGCTTTTTTAATGCAGCCAATCCACAGGAAGAAATCCACTCTAGAATTCTGTGACATTATTCATGTAGATGCTTTTGCTATGTTTCAGCATAAAGATTAGGCAAGCTTTATATGAGTATTATTTATCATCTTCATTTCAGTTTCCATATTGCATCTATGTTGCTTCCACTTGGCTTAGTACAGAAACAGGCACAAAACATGGCAGTACAAATGTGTTTATGTTCAATAAAATGTTGTTAGAAAACAACCAGCATAAATATAGTATAAGAACATTATGTGACCATGTAAGTCAGGCTTGTAAGTTATTTACATGTTTCAAATCAACCAGGATTTGGTATCTATTGGTTCATTTTTTCCAAACAAACAAACAGAAAGCACTTAATTAGCATTATAAAACTCAAAAGCAAAACAGCATGACTAGGAGGAAAAATAAAGTCAGGATAATCATCACAATATTGGGCAGAAATTAACTTCAGTTTTTCCCAATCTATTGCTGGCTGTAGAGCTCATGCTAGAAAGAAAAATAAATTATAAAAATGCCTAAAACCTACATCTATGCATGAAGTAGTTAAGATGAGCTTGCATTATAATTTAAAACTTCCAGAAGCTTTACACTGAAATATGAATTTACTTTTTGTGCAAGACTTTGAGTCATGCTGGTTTTATCTGTTGGGATTCTTTTTACTTATTTTTTCTCTCCACTGCTCAGTGAAGCAAGTCATTAGCATTAAATTACTGTAATGAAGAGACACCAGATTTGCTGCACGTAGTTTGTAGAAGGATCACTCTTAAAGCCAGAAGGAAAATGGTGACTCAGCGTAGTCACCAACAAGGAAAACTTTCGTGAATCGAAGTTTGGAGGAACTGCAGCTGTCAATACAGCACGTTAGGGCTGGGAACAGATAACTTAAGTATGTACATCCTTCCTTCCTTCTTGACCCAAAAAGGGCAAAATAAGAAGGGCAAGGTGATGGAAATGCTTTGTACCTAGTTGTCTTCAGCTGCAAAAATGCCCCTGCGAGACCCAAGTCACGCAGGGAGAATTTGAAGCAGCCATGTAGATTTCTAGTAGAAGTATGTCTGAGTTAAAGAAAGGATTACAAAAATAATTAGTAAACTCCTGAACACATACAGTTTTAAAAACATAACCTCTTCAAGATGCACTTTTTACACTTAGAATACCATACTCTATTCATTCCTAATGGGGAAAAATCCAGAGACCAAAACAAGCTGTTCTCTCGCCTTTAAAGAGAAATGAAATAGTTGGTTTTTATGTTCTTTACAGAAAAGTTTCGCTACAGTGCTTGACTTTTCCCAAGCACAAATCTTTCTCATAGTACTGACAGCAAGAATGCAAACAAAAGCAACCCACCCCCCGCAAAAAAAAAAAAAAAAAAAAGCAAAAATTATTTGCCAGTGAACAGACTGTGCCTTCAAACCATCACATCTGTAACTGCTCTTTCCTAAACTTAAAGGACTAGTGATCAAGGGCAAAAAATGTTGAGGAAAGTTCCCAGGAGAAAGTAACTGAACAATCAGAGAGGAAATAGCTGCTTTGGAAAAGGCCAAATGCTATTCTTTAAGGACTAGCAAGATGAGGGAAGATGCTGTGGGTTTTGAAAGGTACAGCTATTTTTGGTTTAGATAACGGTATTGGTGACTATTCTTTGGGCATCATGATTCTGTAATACAGTTCTAAACTGTGTGGTTATCATCTCTGTCCTGCTGGGAGCATTTCCTACCACCAATAGGAGCCAGTCAAAGTTTGCTTTTTCTAGGAAAAAAAAAAGTGCTAAGATAAAAAGTCTGTCTTTTTGGAGAGCTACCAAGCATTTATTATCTATCATGTCTTCAGTTTCCATATATTGGAGCTTGTAGATCAGGACATTTGCAATGTGTTGAAATATGTGTTGCCAATAGCAAATCTGCTTTGCTTTTGATTTAAAATGCAAAACGTGATTTTTGTTGATTGATTTTCTTGAATGTGTACATTTGTCTGTCTAACTGGGAATATATTCATCCAAAATAGAACAGGAGCTTTGAAAAACATACAGATAAAAGAAAATACTGCTTCTCCTAGAGTTCCAAAAAATCTTCTTTCTTGACACATCTTGAAATCTTTTACCTGATACAAGCATCACCTGAAATATAAACTAAAAGTGGATAGTAGGAAAACAGAATAGCAGTAAGCCTGATTAATGTTAAAGAACACAATATTGTTTAACTGGACCTGCAAGAAATTTCATAGATTTTTATATTGCAACTTAGCAAGCTCTGTTGCTTGTTTTTGCTATCAGAGAATTACTAATCCTGTTTTTAGACATTAAGGTTGTATAATCCAGAAACTGAACACCACATCTACCAGCCACTGTATTATTGCTACTTGGTGGAGCATTGTGTATCAAACTCCTGTTTTTCAGCTGGCAAACTACCCAAGGTCTAGATTGCAAATTCAGTTATGGTGTGATAGCAACAGCCTGCAGTACTCTCCTCACACTTAGCTACCACCTAGGGTTGGTTCCCATCTGCACTGTGTTTTATTCTTTTTACAAAACAAAAAAAAATTAAAGATGTAACATACACCACCTTTACAATGAATAACGTATTCTTTCCACTTACAAAAACAAGTGAATGACATTAATTTGCTATTTCAAAAAGTAGCTTTGGGCTCATTCAGGTGTCCACAATTAAAATATTCCTGGGAATTTGAGTTAAAAAAGGGTTAAACTTAAATAAGAGCAGACTCAGTTACAAAGAGACCATAACATTAGCATAATAAAGTTACAGAGCTCAATTTGTTCAGTTTCTAGCTGTCAAATAGACAGGCCTCTGTCTCTGCGACCAAAGGAACATCTCTGTGAGCTGTCACCATGGCCTTTCTAAAAGCAGCCACTGAAGACAATAACACTGTACCAGTAACTGAATGTTTGATCTAAGCAGAAAACCCAAAAAGTGAAATATAAATATTTTTTCAACTGAAATTAACTGTCAAATGTTTGTTTTCCTTGGCAAAACATTAACCTAGAAAAGTTCCAAGTCACCCAAAATGTTTCATTGCACTGAAAAGAAACATGTATACCATTCTGGTCTGGGAGACCTTATTTTGAGTTACATGTAGTTAAGCTTGGTTTCAAAACATTTCTGAAAAAAGTTTAAACAAAACATAACTGAAAAAAGTTAAAACAAATTTTTCAAGTAAAAAAGTATTTGAACAAAACTGTTCAGATACAATTTTTTGGGGGCCAATAAATGGTCTTCCTGGTCTTTAAAAATGTCCTTCATTCAAGAGAAACACTCTAAAAAAACAGGCAATGCCAGTCTTTCTTTGCTTAAAGCCCAAGGAAAAATGCTCCCATTGGTCACTGCTGGCATGAAACCAGAAATGACAATAATTGCTAGCAGTTTTGCTTGTGTACAGGCTGCTTTCATCAAGATTCACTGCAGAGCTATCAGTGTGAAAAGACTGAAATGAACTGGTATGTTTGATGTGTAATAAGCTATTTTTAGTTCAAAGGGAAAGACATTTAGGGAAGACAATTCCTTCCTGTCTTCTCCCCCCAGCTTCATATGTGATAACTATTTAAGTACCTTTAACTAAAAAGCAGTGTGATGGATTTTCTTCATACTCTGTGGGATCTTCCTTGCTGCTGGTATAACTCCAGGAACATTTATGTAAAATCAATTCTCCAAGGAAAATGTAGTGAACTAAAAAGGGCTTCCAAGTAGAAGCAGGTTGTAGCCTTAGGATCTGATCTGGAAAACACAATGCACATACTTTACTTAACATTTGTGAGTCATCTCATTTAAGTTAGACCTATAGAGGTGAGTGCGTCCAGGATTTTGCCTTTGGCAATGGTGAAGCAGCTGAAAATTGTGGAGGTGTTTTACAGCAGTTTTCTGCTGGTAGCTCATTTTGGTTAGGTTAGAGAAATTCCCAGTCTGATCCTCTCCGGGCTGTTCTGGTTATCGGTTGCTGCTTGTTCTGATGATTTCCTTCTCCAAATGTAAGGCTTCACTTTGCTGGGACGTCGCGCGGATGCCTCAGCGTGTTTCCCCTTTCAGATGAGCAGTTCTCCAGTCTCCGGTTACGTTTGCTTAGGCAGGGTGAAGTAAACCAGTTAAAAGGAAACTGAGCCCATTCGCTCATCTCAGGAGTCTGAAGTTTCAGATTATTTGACAATGTCAAATAAACATCTCTGTACATTTGCACTGAAATGGGATTTTGGACAGTTTAATAGATCTGGTTTCGCGTGCAGTTTTAAACATTGGGTAAAATTTTGGAAGCCAATAGTGGGCTCATAGACCAAAAGTCTCCGAGGGACTGTTGCAAATCTACATTAGGTTCCTGAGCGCTAGAATTTGCATTCAGTTGAAGGAAGTGTGGAGACCCTCTGATGAAGTGCAAGAGCTCAGTTTAATCTTTCTAGGGCAGATAATAATTTAAATTCAACTCTACTTTGTGAAGTAACTACAACAAATCCTTGTATGTTTATTACATATGTCGGTGTGTGAGGTGAAGGAGCCTCAGGTGTGTTAACAGTGTTTTCTCACGTCAAATGCAGTATATCAAAAATCCCTTTCAAAATGTAAGCAAGTTCCTTCATAAAACTGTGTCAGCTTTGGGGGTTTTAGCCTATACTGCTCTTCGCGGGAGGCTGTTCCAGAGCTGGATCCTCTGAAGGCTGGGAATTTTTTTCTGATTCTTACCATAAATTTATTTATGGCCAACTATTTTCCATTTGTTCTTAAGCCAACATTGTCCATTAGCTTAAGTAGCACTTCTCCTTCACTGGTGTCCCCCTTCAGTTCTCCCTTCTTTTGGCCATCCCCAAGATGCATTTAGAGCGTGACTTTGCTGGGATAAGTAAGTCAAACGTTTAAAGTCGCCTTTTGTGGTGTGGGCTTTCCGTTTACTTACTTGATGCCCTTTCAGTTTTCCAGTTGAAGCCTGAGCACAGGAGGAGGTCACCAGTGTGTTTCAGCGGAGCTTTTGCCACCGCCTGAAGGCTTAGGCACACTTTTGCTGGGCAAAGAGACGCGTGGCCGAAGATGTTGCCCTGTCCAGACCAATTGCTGTGGCTACCCTTTGGGGAGTGCCTGTTCCAGGGCAGACAGACGGTCTGGGTCATCTCAGCCACACCTGCCCCGTTTAGCTGAGCTTGGCTGAGCGGAGCCCCCGTGCTGGAGCAGTGCATGTGGTCCACGCGGCTGCGGCAGCAGCACCCGCTGCCGAAGGGATGGCGGGGACAGCTAGGGGAGCAGAGAGGTATCATGCAGGCACAGTCGTTAGCTCAGGGTTTGGGGGCTGTTTTGCTCCTGAGCAGACCCCATTTGCTATGTGTCACTGTGAGGGACAAGGTGGGACCCCACATTTCTTCAAGGGGCTGGATTCTCATCAGGTGTATAGTAGTCTCCAGGCACAGGGTTTCTTTGCTTGTGTCAGTCATGAGCCAATATTGGGTTGTGCATCAGGCACTGCACTGACCTGTTCTTGAGTTAGTGCTTCCTGCCATTGCTAAAGTCAATTCATGTCTTGTTACTCTGGCTCCCCACCTGCCTGTCAGGAACAGGAATCACTGTTCACTTTAAGATAGCACTTGATAAAATCGTGCTTTGCCAGGCAAGCCAGCATTTTGCTTCAAACATCACCCTTTTTATGACCTCTTTTTTTTTTCCCAAAATGGAAATTATTACTGTGAGAGTCTCAGTTTATTGCAGAAATAATTGAGCACGTTGACACATTTTAATAGGACAGATTTCAGAGTATCATACTGCAGATCTGACAGTTGCATCTGGCCTTACATCTCATTCTTTGCCAGCAGGGTAGTCCCTACTGTACTGCCACGCTAATTAATCAGCTCAGCGCTTTGTTGGGATCATTGTGTGGGTTTCAGTTTCACAAAAGGATTTGCTGACTTGGCTTTTTATCTATGAAGTAACTTGACAGTGCACATTTCCAAAACAAAAGACTGAAACCTAGAAACTAAACAGAAGCAGGCTTAGAAACACGTGTGCACTACTTCAGGAGAAAAATACCTCCTGTGACTGAAATCCATAAAGCCATTGAAATTACTTATTTGTTGCTTTTGACTTCTACTTCAGAACTAGCTAATGAAATTTCTCCAGCTTTTAAGGTTAGACTGTAGAATGGTGGGGAGTTTGTTTATTATTTAATACTACTCTTGTCTGTCCTAGTCTCATCTAATATCTGAATTGCTTGGGTTTGATTCTTTGTTCATATGGGTCAGACGAGACATAAGGAGTGCAGGGAACCATCAGCCTGTGAAGCAGTCTCACGCCATTTTTGTCTGCTCAAACCTTCAGTCAAGTTTGATGGCACACCGTAAAACACTGTCTTAGTTCAAGTGCATTGTACTGTGTCTCGTGAAAGTCGTAGGGCAGAGATGACAACACATACCTTAATGTGTGTGCTTCCTCGCATGTATGTATTCTTGCTGTTCTTCCTTCTCGCTCAGATCAATAAACAGTATTTCTTGCACTAGCTGAGCTGCATGGATGCCAAAGGGGTCACAACAGACTGCAATTTGAGGATGCAGCCTCCGCTAAATGGACTCTGAAATGTTGCTGTGCGTTCTTCACTGCCCAGTTACAGGGGGGACAGTCACCACATAGTGCTGAGATAAGGAGATACTGGCATTTTAAGGTCTGCCCTGGGAAAGTGGTGAACACCTGCAATTCCTGTTGAGGTCAAGAAGTGCAGGTGCTCAGCAGTTCTCTTGCAGGTCACCTTTTAAACAAACACTTTTCACAAAACCTTTTCACTCACCTTTAAAAGCAGAAAGTCCACTACCAGGCGCTTTCAGTTCCTCTCATTTTCCTGGCAGTTTCGCATTACAGGGATTCATGGAAATTGAACAAGGCGAAGGTTGCAATCAGTTCTGTCTAGAAGCAACCAAATATAACCTGAAACTGTTATGCATACACCCTTGGGGGTGTTTTTAAGTAAATGGAATGAAAGCTCGAAGGAGAGTGGTGTGAGCCTTTCACACATGACTTTATAGAGTTCTCTATAAAGTTACAATAAAATAAAAAGCTGTTCAAATGTATGTCTCCTTATTTTGTACAGGCTTTACTGAAGCAAGCTCTGCTTGCAGCCTCTTCCTGTTCTTTCCCCCATACTGATGGTGTGGGGGGTAAGCAAGCAACTGTGTGGGTGCTTAGCTACTGGTTGGGGTGAACCCACCACACCCAGTGTTCTGGAATTTTAAATAATCTTGAGCTTAAGACACTGCTTGAAAAGGAAAAAAACAGTATCAATCCTTCCTCTTGAACTAGTGTCTTCCCTTACAACTTCTTGCTTATAGTAGTACATAGCAGTTAGGAAGCACTTCCCACTTCCTTGGGATTTTAGAAGTATTCAAGCAAATTAAAAGCCTACATCCTGCAAAAAATGTTTATGAACACACTTTTGTGTCCTCCTAAATTCCTGAGTTATACATGAAAATGGATCTTAGGCTGCTGAATTACTGTGTTGCAGTTAAACCTCACAAAAATCCTGTGAAGTAGACAATTTATTATTTCCATCTGAGAGATGGTGAGGCTGAGGCAAACTCATCCACTGATTTGCGTCTTCCTCCTCGTCCCAGAGTAGCGACTACCTGTTCCTGGTTGTACTCAGTTTCTTGACTGTTGTTTTACCCCATATGAAGATGGAGAAGTAAATGCTGTATTTGTTTTCATGGTGTGGGCAAAGTGGAAAAAGGTGAAGCCGGGTCTGAAAATAACAGAGGGGTAGGATACCTAGATGAGAAATAATCATTTGTTTGCACAATGCTCTTAGCCTTGCTCTCTCTTGTCAAAACTCTCGAGTCCTGCTGTTCCTCTGGGTCATTGCTGTAGCACTGTAACAGGGAAGGAGAAAAAAAACCCGAGGTGGCTGGGAATAAAGGGCACTAACTGGGTGAAGGGATGAAGTTGCCTCCCCAGCCTTAGTTTGTGGAGCTAAAGAGACAGGACTTACGCTGCCATGTATAATACACTGGGAGGAATGAGAAGGCCAAACAGTTTAAGGATGCATGAGCCTCATCCACATCTGCTGGCACAGAGCTGCAGTGGCTTCGGTTTCTTGTTGCGCTGATGACAGGTAATGCAATAGCTCCCTGGAGGAGCGTGACTTCCCTTGCCTTCGGCGTGGCCGCCGCACTCGGGGCCGGGGGCCTGGGAGGGACGTGCCAGACTGGGAATCAGGAGCCGGCCCTGCGCCCAGCTCGGGCCATGCAGGCAGCTGGGGTTACGACAGCTCGCTCCACCAGTACTGCCCATTCCCAGCTTTGACTCCGCTGCTTAGATCGTGGGCTCTCTGGGGCAGACACAGGCCTGTGGCATATGTGGTGTGTTCACCCTCGTGGCTGGGGTAATATGTACAGCTGCCACAGTAAGAAATATTTGCTAGCCTTGGTAGTACTGTGTGTACAGTTATATGCTCAAAGAAGAAAAAGAATAAAAGGATGCTGCGGAGCAGTTTTGACCAAATCCTACAGCTTACATTGGCAAAAATTGCAGGGCTTGGTATTCTTCCTGTTCAAATATTGGCTTGAGTGATGAGGTTTTTCTATTAAAAGGTCTCAGTGTACTGTTGTAGGCTGAACTTCTTTCACCCCTGCTATCTAAAATCGTGTTTATGGAAACATGGGTGTGTGGCCTTAATAGCTGTTCAATCAACCTTCACTTCAGTATTTGACTTTCAGTCCCTCTTGTTTTGCAAGACTAATATCCTCTTAATAAAAGTAACCTTGTGTGCATTCAACTCTGCTTGCGTACGGATACCTGAAAGCAAGTTGAAAATGGCTTTGCCAATATTACAAGCAGAATGTAAAAAAAAAAAAAAAAAAAAAAAAATCTTAAAATAGCATACAAAATATTAACAAAGATTTTCTGCACTCTCGAGTTGTCAGGAGAGCGTGTGATTCTTTCCACATTAAGAAGGGAGTTTCTCAAACAGTTCAGCAGCCGAATGCCCGGGGCTGCGCTATGCAAAACACGTCCCCTTCTCAAGGCAGCTTTTACTACAGCTGAATAAATGATGTGGTAGGTACGCATGGCTAGAGGTGCACATCAGCAGGCATCGAGGGGGAGAAGTTCAGGTGGGAGCTCTCTAGGGACAGCCAAAGCCACATCCTGCGTGTGGTCCATGTTCCCTCCTCCAAGGGGCAGGTCTGCATTTTGCAAGCCAGCAGCTATCTCCGATAAAAACATCCTCCCTGTGCTGACACTTGTTTTGTCTGCGTTTTGCCTGCAGTGGCTGAGGAACCCAGGCCCCCAGCATGAGAAACGGACTCTCTTTGGAGACATGGTGTGCTTCTTGTTTATCACTCCGCTGGCGACCATCTCTGGCTGGTTGTGTCTACGAGGAGCAGTGGACCATCTGCACTTTAGTAGTAGGCTAGAAGCTGTTGGCCTCATTGCACTCACTGTCGCACTCTTCACTATTTACCTCTTTTGGACCCTAGTAAGTATTGGTTTTCTATTCAACTCACAGGAATAAGGGAAAGAACAAATCGGAAAATTAATTACACAGAGTGCTGTAGAGCAGGTGGACCGTTTTACAAAGCATTGCTTATATTTACATTCTGTATTGATAAATTTAAGTTACATCTGCAAGAAACATCTGAGTTCCACACCATTCAAGTTCTGTGGAAAACGAGACAGTTTGCCTTTGGGGTCAGTAATTCCCAAATCCCAAACACCAGAGGGGATAGCAAGAGGGAGACAAGGAAGTAACATGGAGGAGTTCAAGACAGATGCTACAGGAGGGAGTTTCATCAAAGATGATGTGCAAAAGGTGAAGGCACAGTGCACAAAAAAGCTTTAGGTGAACAACCTGGCTGCCACAGAGGATTCAGATTTTATTCTAATCCAACATCTGGCTAATTTTACAGTTCAAAAGCCTTGGACGTGGGTGCATCCCGTGCTTTCCCCATTCCTCGTGCTCGTGGCACTGGGGGAAGTCCATAGCAGAACGCACCTTACACCCAGGTCTGCAGAAACGTAGCTGCCTTTGAGTGCAGATTAAATCACTGCCTTATTCCCATCCTGCACCCAGGTGTGCTGTAACTTGCATGCTGATCCATCCTAAAAGCCACTTGTTTTGTACCAGGTTGTACAAACTGAGATCCGTTCCTGGGCCCAGTGCACCAATAAACCCTTGGCCCAGCAGAAGTGAAGGGAATCCAGAGGACAGCTGCCCAAATAAGTCTTTATCAAGCCATGGTCTAGCAGTTCACTGAAAACCCCAGGTTACTGTTGAGTTTGACATTTCACACCTCTAGCTCTGGTGGGGGAAGGAGAACAGAACAACGGATGCAGACAGGGAGCATTCACACTAACAGGGTAATGCTTGTGCAGTGGTGCAAGGCTGTGCTGCTGTGAGAGAAAAAGCTCATCTGAGCCTGTGCTGCCCTGACTGGGGGCAAGACCACCGTGCCTGTGGTGCTGGCACGGCCTCTAATGCCACAGGGCCAGCGCCCAGCTCTCCCCCTCAGTAGGCATGGCCACGTGCTGCATGGCTGACCCCTTCCAGCAGTTTTTGATCAGTGTAAGCTGCTGAGGAGGTGGCACTTTTAAGAACTGCATTAGCAGAACTAGCCCACAGCAAGAAACTCCTATGCTGAGCCTAGAGTAAGCTTGGAAAAGGGGAGGTGGGGGGAAACACAAAAACCCCACACTACCTAACAGCTAGCCCCAAGAAAGCTATGAAAGGTAACATCTCATTTACTTCATTCATAACAGTGAAACCCTGTCTCATCCATAGAGGACTTGCAGGCTAATTTTAGCAGTGCACAACAGTAGGGAAAGCTCAAGAGTTCTGCCTCAGCCTCCTGCAGTTTCTCTTTGTTGTTTCTGCTTCCATGTTCTGTGAAGCTGCAGCAGCAGTACTCCCCTTTGACAGGATGGTCGTTTACTCCAACAGTGCGGTGGCACTTGTATTTCCTGCAGTACTAGCTGTAGACATGTCTGTCAGGTATTCAAGCAAAGGTTTTTCAAATCTCCTTTGAAAAGGAAATTTCAAATTTCCTTAGAAACACAAATGCTGTCTAATTTACCTTATATACATAATTCACAAGCACCAAAATGGTTGGAAATTGGAAAGGGTAGTCTGGCTAAGTAGTTGCATTTAATTACCCATGACACATGGACATATCTAACCTTCCTCATTAAGACTTCTACAGCATCTCAGTTGTAGTCCCTACCACCGTCTATTGCATTTGCATTGTAAGTGGCAAAAATCCCTTCTATTCATTTATAACTTTTACCCCTTCAAAAGCATACAGAGAAATGTGTTATTGGCACTTGCAGAATATGGTGATGGTAAGCCTGATGTAAATGCATACCTTGGTTGATTTAATTGAAATATAGTATCTTTAATGTCCACTGAGTTGTGGAAGAGGTAATTCCACTCTAATCTATTATTCAGACCAGCAGGAAGTGGATGGGCTAATGAAGCACTGTGTGCATCAGGGAAGGGCAAGGCAGGAAGCCTCTCAGGGCACCGTAACCCTCCTGTTCAGCATGGGGTTAGTTCAGTGGGTAGAGCAGAGAGGCATGGTGGGAAGGACTCTCAGGCTCTCTTCACAGGACAGAAGGTGCCCTCATTGCCCTCGCAGCATTAGTACTGGATGGAAGAGTTTTAGGGAGGTTTAAGTATAGCTGCAGATTATGTCAATAGGCTTGAGTGACAGTGTTTTCACACACTTTCTCAGATGGCAGATTTGCAAGTCAAGGTAGAGATTTAAAGCAGCTACTTTACAAATGGCACTAAGCACCCTACACATGGAAGACATGCCCACTCTCTGCTCCACAGCCTGAGACCCATCAGTCACGCAGGAAAGCCCCAGCCTGCATTGCCTTTGGGGAGGTTCCACACTCCCCTTGCCATACAGCAAGGAGTGGATGCACGTGCAGAAGTGCTAACCCCATCAAGTGCTTCAGCAGCACCTGCCCTTTAATTTTCAGAAATGGGAGAATCCTGTACTACTTGCTCAGTTATGGCTGTGCAGGGAACAGATTGAGTGCTGTGGGGTAAATTACACACAATATGTCATATAATGCTCCTTTAGGTCCTGGGAAAATTAAGAAAACAAAAACTTCATTTTACTTCCAATAAATCAGCTTATTTTCTCTGGAGGCAAAAGCTGGCATATAGATTATTTACACACCACAGTTATCCCAGTGAGCAGAGAATGGGAGAGATACTATTTTTAGCATCCAAGAAGCTATTTTATCCCTTCCCCTAAAACAGCCAAAGTTTTCCATAAAATGCTGTTGCTTTTCCTCTGCATTTAATCACTCTAACTGATGTACACACACAAAAAAAGCCTGCTAGTCCCAAGGAGAAAGCTTCAGACACAAAACAGATACTGCTATTTAAACTAAGAATTCAGGGTCACACTCTGCTTTCTCTTGCACACAGGTAATCTTGACTCCTGTAAGATCAAGTAGCAGGTTGGAGTACAACAGTATTTGGCCCTATAGCTTCCAGTGTAACATAACTGCTGATTTAAAACAAAGGCTAGCCCAAATTAATTCAGAGTAAGTTAGAAAGATAGACACTCCCCTTGCTATCCTATTGAAGAGGCAAACAAAGGAGTTTAGTGTGCCAAGGACCAGTGTAAATCTGGCCTTTGTTCAGCATCTCAAGAGCGTAGCTCAGCATCTAGTGTAACACCTTAGGGTGAGTAACCGTGGCTCTGCTGAAATTCAGTAGCTGACATTGCTTGGAAATCGCCTCCAGGCAAGAGCCCATTGTAAACAAGCTGTCAAACTTAACTAGGATATCCTGTGAAAATGCCTTAAACAAACAAGCGGTTAAAGCCTGGCTTAACAATGCAGCCGTTCCTCAAAGAACCTCATGTGATGCTACTTCAAAACTCAACCTAAACTCTAGCTCACTCCTCTGAAGCAGTCACTGCATTTTGCATGGCATTCATCTTTGCAGGTGGTTTTTTTTTCCCCTCCTCCCTCTACCACATGATTTCTGCTGATACTGTAGTGCCTTTTAAAAAGAGATTTCTCATGTTCTTTCAATGTACGATGTTCCACAGAAACAAAGATGCAGACTGCTTAACCTTCAGGGGGAGCAGAGGAGATTGAAAGGTGGGGAATCAATTCATCTGTTGGAAGAGTTCTTTGGGCATCTGCTTAGTGAACAAAAGCTCTGTAGGATTCCCTCGTTAACAGCAGACAGCCATATAAAGATCTAAAAAAAAAAACCCAGAAAGTTTTTTTGTCCCTAGTAGGATTTTATAGAAAGGTAAATTATTTATTTAGGTAAAAGCACCCTTTTTGCAATAAGGAAAGGGGTTTGAAGGATATTCATAGGCATGTATATTACTTAATATCCCTCCATATCTCACTGGCAGCCAGCCTGTCATTGCTGTAGGGGTAGGAAAGCAAGCAGCACAGCCCCTTTTCACAGCAGCACACACAGCCACTTCTCTGCAAACAGTCAGCAGCATCTTCCACCCAGCTATGCAAACCAAGCGTGTTCCCTCCAGCCTTTATGGCACCCTCTGCCCTCTGAACAGCATTGACCTACAGAAGTGGCACAGGTGTGTAAAAATCAGTGACAAATGACCAGCTGTACATGAAGACAGAACAGCTAACAAAAAAAAGGTTCCTCCTGTGTTCACTGTGTGGGTCCTTCCTGCCCACATCTCAAGAACATGGTAACTGCCATGTGGCACATTTCACCCAAAAAGTCCCAAGCCAGTTTACAGGTTACTTTATTTTTTTTTTTAAACTGCACATGTGCATCATCTTACACAGACATAACTCTCACTATACTTGGATGTCACTAAAATAAGCAGTAAACTATTAAAAAAAATATAGGGCCAAGTTATCTTGTATATCCATAGCAGTCAGTCATTTCCCTTCCACTCTTTGCAGAACCACACTAAGGTTGAAATTGGTTAGCTGATAACAAAAAAAATTCAAAGACAATCTAAATTGAGATGCACACATGTTGGCAGATGGCTCACACTCACCTTGTTGTGTCTGTGCAATCTTGAATTTGATGCATTCAGCAATAAAGCATTACAAGGTAGAACATACGACCCTGTCAGTGTTTGCACACAGCTTAGCTACCTGCAAGCCTTCACCACCCAGCCAATTACATTATTTGTCAGTTTAACAACTTGCAGCATAATAGCACCCCAAACTCATTCTCATTGTAAGTGGCTGCCAATAATTCTAGTTCTTGGGAAAGACAGAGGCAGGATGTCTGATTTTGCATGTTATAAAAAGGGAATGAGAGGTAGGCAACAGCAGAAAGTAGGGCACAGGCTGCTTTTCTTCTCTGCTGTGGCAACTTGGGGAACAAGCCATCTACATGGTAGGTCTCATCTTTTTGCTCGTTTTTATCCCACCCAGTTAGGCTGCTTATCAGCTTTTTGTTCCACTTGAAGGCATTTCCCCCCACACTCCAGTTGATTCCTTGGAGGACTGCAGCGGCTCTAAACACAGTGCATCTCTCTCCTCTCCCCAGGTATCCTTTAGGTATCACTGTAGATTATACAATGAATGGCGTCGGACCAATCAGCGGGTGATACTCCTAATCCCAAAGTCTGCCAACATCCCCTCCAACCAGCAGTCCCTGCTGGGCCTGCAGCCCCTCAAAAGGAACTCAAAGGAGACAATCGTTTGATTTGGGCAGTTCTGCACAGGGGCCATGCACTAAAAATATCTTCCTCAGTCTCATGGGGATCAGACACCGTCCAGAACCCAGGAATGTGCTATTCGGATTTACAAACTCTTTGCAGAGGAATAAATCACTGTTTGAATTCAAATCATAGATGCTGCAATTGTATGATATTTGCTAAGCTGCCAAACTTGTTTATTTAGCAGATACTGTATGGAATTCTACAAACTCGTGTTAATACTTGCATCATCAAGTGATGCAAACTTTTTTATTATTGAAAATATTAAACTATGATAATTAACAATGCAAAACAGGTTTAAAAAGTGCTTTGTTTTTATCATTTCCTGTTCTTACAGTATTATTTCTTTAAGGTAGCTGGATAGTAACCAGTGCTGTTTTTTCTTTCCTAAAGCACAGCAATGGCATTCCCCCAGCTGATTTTATTTGAAGGTCCTTTATACCAATATTTTGGATTTATTAAAATTTGTGTGTAACAAGTTCTGCAAATTGGCATATTATTTAAACACTAGAAAGTGATCAGAAAATTATCTTCTCTGTTTCCTCTTCAGCAGGGAAGTTCCGATAGGAAAATTCTTCAGTAATAAGTTTAGCATGTGCAAAAGAAAGAAATGACACAAATTGCAATAATCTTCCTACTCAAAAGTATTCTAGTACATAGCGCTCAGGAAAAAAAATAATTGTACTTTTTCCACTCAGAAGCAACAAATTAGGCACCACATTCTGCACTGAAGTGCACATTCTGCTGGTGTGAATTCAAACTTAGCCAATTTAGTTTGCATTTACACCAAGCTGAATTTAACCCTAATTGTAAGACTTATCTTTGTAAGGAAAACTCTGCATACATAATGAATGAGATCATTAGACATGTTTTAGGAAGCAGGAACTTGTCTTGCATAAAAATTAGCATTATTTTAAAGCTGCAAAATTTTCAGCTTGACAGGTAGTTTTAGCAGAGTATGTAAACCCAAACCTCTCATTGTAGCACTGAGACTAAGGCTTTTTTTAAAAAATGTAATAATACACAGCCTAGTATGGTGACCAAACAATTTGGAGTGTAAAGCCTCGACTTTATTCCTGGGTGGCATTATCTATTTCCCCTTGGGTTTATGCCCAATTCATTCAGCAATTCTTCACTCTCAGAAGAGACACACACTTACGTAGAGAGACTTATCTTACAGAACTACACAAAATTTCCTTAACAAATGCTGCTAGAATGAGAAATTGATACCTAGCCCCTTTGAATAGATTAATTTTTTTAGAAATGTGCGTAGATGGCAATGCCACATCTTATGTTTTCCAAACTCTGCAGAAACTGAAAATAAAAAGGAATACATAGCAAAAAGGCTAATAATTTATAATTCAGATAGTTCAAGGTATTATGGGTGTTTACCATCAGACAAGAGCTTATTTGATGTTGTGTGTGCTCTATGGAAGAAAAAGCTTAGTACACAAACCCAAGTCTGTTAGCTTCTTTATTCTGTCTTTGGACCAGCCTAGCTGTAGTCATGTTATTATACAGTATTCTTTGTAACTGTCAATTTCATGGGGATACAAGGATCAACTACCTATATAAAGCAATAACAGCCTCATTCAGACACAAATCTAGTTTCACAGCAAGCCAAGATGTGTAAGAAAATCATGGACCTGCAGATCTATACTCATTAATCTGACAATAAGGTCAGGGGTTGGTCATATGGCAGTGAGTACCTGCTTCTCTTCCAGAGAAAACTATACAAGATACTGAAGACACGGGTATCGCAAACTCTGTGATGACCTAAAACCTGTAGTGCTTTTTTTTAAACCCTCTTCCCAAATGCAACTAACTTTCTGGATAGAAGACTGAACATGCATGTAGGCAGAGAGTTCCAGGTTGAAAGAACGCCTGCTAGCCAGGGGCACAGAAATAAAGCAAGTCTAGCTGGGTCAGGACACTGTCAGACTGTTTTAATACCTACACATTTGCTTTAGGTAAGCTTTCTTCAGAATTCTGTTACTACTTTTGATTCTTTGGGAGATAGCCCAGCAAGTTGGCCCATGAAAGAAGTGTTATTCTTAAGTAAGTACTATTCTTGATTTTGTTTCATGAAACAAAAAATTAGGATGATACAGAATTAAGTAGCAACTAGGAAAACAATTATTCAAATCAAGCTGCAAGGTATATGCACACAGATCAGCATAGTGACTTGGCCCAGCTCGTCTGTGTTACTCCAATTTCATTTTTTTGTTTAAAGACAGCTTATTTAATCTGAAGAAGGCACACTGAAGCAGCCAGAGAGGAAGTATGGTCCAGTTCAGCAAATACATTACTACTCTAGTTTCTCTGCTTGATGCACAAGTACAGCAAAACTGACTGCTGAAGTCACTAGCAATAGTCTCCCATGCATTTTCTTGAGAAACAAATGCCAGAAAAGATCCAGTCATGCACTTATCCTTTTGCATTAAACTCATGGAAAAAAAGCATACTTCATATTCTTCCTTGTTTTTCCTAAAACATAGAACAGGAAGGTGGGTGATATTAATTCTTATTCCCACTTCTGTTCTGAACTAAAGACTTGCAGACAGAAGGCTCCTCTTGACAAGTATTGCTTTTTCTTCCACTAGTTGAGGCTGTTGTTGCCACACCAAGTCCAAATTTCAATGAACAATTTTAAAACTGGATCATTACAGCAAATATTCTACAACAGCAGAAATACTCATTTTCATCTGAATAGATGTGAAAGACAAAATTAACTGCAGCAGTAGCTACATCTAGCAAAGCTTCTGGCAGTACAATGACACCTTTGTTATGCTATCCTTAAAGAGTTCCCAGTTAAGCAAATATAAAAGTTAACTAATGAAAGGATGGGGGAGGTCTTTTTTTCTTTTTTTTAAATAATGTCACTGAATTTGCTTCTCAGCAACATTACGCTTTCTTCTCATGCAGCTGGCCTTGCCATTGACATTCCTTTTCCATGTAAGAAGTTACATAGAAGGAGCAGTATTCAAATCAGTATTTTGAGCTGCAAGTGATAAAAGCAACAGCAACTTAAGCCACCCAAAAAATCCTTCTATGAAGCTGCAGGCATAATACAGTTTTGTTCCTCCCTTTCACATCCTGCTTGCCGATGACGGAGATTGCCATCCTAAGTGTATAGGGTTAAACCCACACAGAGTCCACTACAATTCAGTATTAATGATGAGTGCAATGCAAAGTGAGGAAGTTTTACTTCTTCTACATAGCCTTTTCCCTGCGAGACTAGTCTATCATATTATATAAAACAACAAACAAGGCAAAGTTAAAGTAAGGTTAAGCAGTGGTATTTGACAAAATGACGATGTTGAAAAGGTACGAGATTCAACAGCAGGAAGCTATGCGACTCCTCACTTCCTATTGTAGTGAGGAGAATAAAACAGAGGAAGCAGCAGTATAAACCACTTAGGAAGAAGGGAGGAAAGCACATTCAGTGGATAGAAGAAACTGGTACAGAAGGATGTAATTGAAGATTGAGAAATACCATAGCTGCCTGTTCAACTGGAAGGAAGTCACAGCATAAGTAGGATTAAAGATACTTCAGGTTTTTCGTTTTTGTTTTGTTTGTTTTGGTTTTGTTTTTTTTCTGTTTTTTTTTAACTCAGCTGTATAGTTCTGCCAGACTGAGACTTCAAACTGTCATTTACATTTCATTTATTAAAAACAGATTTGCATCAGTTTTACAGTAGGAAGTCACACAGGGCAATGTGACAACTCAGTATATGAAGGGAATCAGGGCCAATATATGCAACTGGCCTTTGATGCAGTGGATACCATCAGAAAGAGAGGTGAAGAGCTACCAGGAGAAACACTTACGCACTAAAAGAGAGCTAAAAAAGCTCTCCCTTTCAAATGAAGGTAAGTTTAAAAAAAAATAACTGTTAATAATTAAGCTTTTCTTCTGTTATTATGAGACCGAGCTCCATTTAACACACAGCTGCTTAATTAAACAAGCATTTTCCTTGCAAGCAGAATTGAGTATTGCCTATTGACTGCCAAATACTGGTTTGGCGTATTCTGTGAAAAGTATCTGTAAAAACTACTAGACAATGCAAAATGTACAACAGAGGCCTCTAGCTTTATAAACACCTGGCAGGCCCACAAAACAAGCAAGCCTACAGTATGGGTATATAGTATGTAATGTAACTGATGATGACACCACACTGCATCCTAATTAATTGCTGTTATTCCACATTTCAAATTTAATTTCCACATAAGAAAGCTTCTTCAAAAATCAAGAAGTTACATCTCTCAACAGCTGCCAAGTTTGTTAGTAGCTTTCAGTTCTTAAATTTTTTTACTGACAGCCTCTTACACCTCATGTGTCTGTGCTACAACATTTTTTTCCTCCCTTTGATGTTGAAATGTTATAGAACCGATTGTGATTTTTCTTCAACTCTATCATAAGTGTATAGAATACTTTCCCAATAAAACTTGTTAAAATACAGAATCAATGTTGACATTCTATCTACAACATCCCATTACAAACAACAAAACACACAACCTACAGAAACAAAATACTACAGTTGCAGAGAAAACCAACATTACAGTTTCACTCCATGACTTACATTATGGAGAAGGTTAGACTTCTTGCCAGTAATCTTTTCTGTTCATAAAATGCAACACTCAAACCAGCTATGAAAATTCACATCCAAGAGTTAATTGGTAACTCTAGGAAAATCCTATGAAAGAGTCAGCTTAAGCTGAAATGTGCCTTTTACTGATGACACCAAATATAACTTTTCTTTCTTCAGGGTTAATCACACAGAGAACAAGTCCTGTATTTGTGCAAACTCATAAAAGGAAACCAGAGGAGAGCAGCAAAGGACTCAGAGCAATAAATGCACACTAAGCAAAACGTGAGATAAAATACCTAACTTTTGCCATAATCCTATGATGGATCTTGTTGAATATCATCAATAATTAAGTGTGCCAGTGTTTCCTTGAAGCTGACCATCGTAGACCAGGAAAGGCTAAGCAGGCATTCGCATCCATCAGACATAGCTTCCATTCCCTTTATAAAAATCACCAGTTAGTACTAGTTGTCCTATTTGGGTCAAGAGCTTTAAAAACTTTTATTCCCCATCAATTACTTACTTACTTTGCCTAGAGAAAAATACTTCATAGTCAATTACCATGTAGCCATTTTTGCCAAAGCAGCAGTCATATTTTTTTTCTACTACTACCACCTATACTGCTTACAGTGCAGTATGAATATAAAAGGCACTGTTTCACAGATTTGGAGTTTCCCCATAAAACATCATTTTCACTTCAGAAACCCTCAAATTAGTATCAAAATGATACACTGATAAGACAGTTAAATTTCTCCATGAAAATTTAAGACCAGCATTTAAAATGGTTTCTTTTACAGAAGCAGACAAATTAATAATTAGCATATATTGAAAGAAAAAGTATTTACATTACTTACACATTGATTTATATTTCTATATTTTGCTGTCTGCTTGAGCAAATACGATGTAGGTATATGAAGCAGGGATAAAGAAGTCAGAGGCATAAGCATGTGTAGCATAGAGCTACAACTGACTACACTGTAAAATAATTTGGGCTACAATTGATTACACTGAGGTTTATTAATGAACTTGTCCACTATAAAAAAAGAATGCAGTTTACAGGTTTGCTGATTTTGCTGTGAAGAGACCCAAAAAATCAAACTTGTGCAGAAGCAAGACCAGCTGACAGGAATGCCTACTCTTGCCTCAAGAGTGTTCATTATACAATGCTAGTGTGGTACAAGTCAAACCACTTGTTTCCTGAACAGATTCTTACTCTGGTTTTCACAGTAATGAATGTATTTGAGCAGATACATTTCTGGTAAAGTGTTTTTCTAGTTGCAAGCAGTAAGTTACTAAACAGTTTTCACCTGCCAGGATGATACAATTTGTATCTCTTGTCAGCTGTGTAACAGATCAGTATCAGACAATGATAATCCACACCTGTTGCCAAGTCTAGAAAGGACTGAATGTACCTAAAAATAATCATTACATATTACTGTAACAGTAGTAATAAAAAGACCTACCAAAATTTTAATCACACGTTGAACATGTCTACAGAGCTAACTAGGATATTGTTTGCTTCTTCTCTGGCTCATTACCTGACTCACAACCTCCAGAAAACATGAGCACGTCACATAACATTGCATATAGTCAATTAGCTCATTTTTCAGTGGTCAGTGGATGTACCAAATCCATCAGTGTGCCTTCTCACCCCCAGACTGGTGTTGATCATGGCAGTAACCCCAACAGCCAAGGTGGTGTATTTTGAATGCAGTTCCAAACTAACAGGAACAAGAGCTCTCATGTCTATATTGTGTGACAGAGGAGAAAAAAATTAGTATTGCCATAAAAATTTGCGTTTGCTGCATACAGTGGCACAATGCATAGCCCTCCACAAGCTTGAGGCTGGTGTTTTTCAGTACAGCAATGAAAGGTCCACCCTACCTTGCAGTAATCAAAATGTACTTCTGGACTTCAGTGTGGAAAGATGGGGAAGAGGTAGGAGAACAGAAGCTGTTCTGTTCAATAACGCAGAAACTTTCAAAAGTTATTATGGAACTCGCAGGGAAATGTAGGAAGTTTTGGGGTTTGGGTTTTTTTAATATTTTAATAGTAGTATCTCCACCTGGTGGTAGGATGTTTCACTCTAAAGATTAGAGTGAGCACACATGCACGCACACACTCCCCAGAAAGGTCATTTGTGTTTCCCAACACTCTTTATGCTAGTTTACAGAAATACTTATAACAGCAAAATAATTTTTCTAAAATCAGCATTTCTCCCATTGTCATCCATCACAAGAGTGCTTATTTACCAGAATATTCACAAGACTCATGTAAAAGCTCCCTTTATAGAGAAAATTAGTTTCAAGTAGCAGCTCCTAGCTACACCTTCAAGTAAGAGAGTTACAGCACTGTTCATCATCCTCGTGAAAAAAACGGGCCCTACAAAAGCTATAACCAAGAATGCTTGATTATACTGCCAGGTTCCTACTGTGAATTAAGAATTAGGTACCCAATGCCTACATGCAAAGTATTTTTCTTTACTACTGATTAGAGAGATTAACAGTTCTCTTTAACTGGCCTAATCAAGTCTTTACTGGAATACATTGCTAGCCTGTGCTATTAGTTTTGAAAACAATAAACAAGGAATGGAAGTAGCCATTTCCTACAACATACATGTTCATTAATACGATGTATGCCTACAGATATCTGTGACTACAATGAATAGAAAGCCATCCCTATAGATTGAATTGAGAAGTATTCAGAATGTTACGGGATATAGAGTGATGCTTAAAAGACAGGAAAATATTTATACTATGTAAACATTCAAGTATAAACAGGAAGTTAAATCAAGTATTACATTGCAGTTTAATGCAGTTGTTTAAGCCAGCATTACTGTCAAAAGCAGCATTCCCCTAATCCTCATCCATATGCATAACCCTTGGCCACCCCCCCCACCTTCTGCTGGCACAAGGTTGCAATGTCACCATGTAGTTCACGAGAAAAGGGAACTTAACCAAGATGAAAGACGTTACAAAAAGTCTTAAATTTGTCATGAGACTAATGCTAGAAAAAAAGCTCAAATAAACTTCCAAAATTCTGACCATGCATTTAAAAATACTTCCAGACTAAGATGAAGACAACTATTTACAGTATTTCTAAATTTTTATTTATGTTATTGTGCCATGCTTAAACTGCTCGGCCTGGTACTTGTATGATGTAGTACAGTCCAGTAAGAATTAGCATGTGAGCAAAGATGAGGCAGAAACAGTTATGCAACACAGTTTGAATAAAGCTCTGAAGAATTAATTTTCTAAACATGAATTTATGCTACCTATTATTTAGAAGAAATTCTTACAAGTCACAGAATCACAGAATCGTATAGGTTGGAAAAGACCTTTAAGATCGAGTCCAACCGTAAACCTAACACTACCAAGACCACCACTATACCATGTCCCTAAGCACCTCATCCAAACGTCCTTTAAATACCTCCAGGGATGGCGACTCAACCACTTCCCTGGGCAGCCTGTTCCAATGCTTGATAACCCTTTCAGTGAAGTAAAATTTCCTAATATCCAGTCTAAACCTCCCCTGGCACAACTTGAGGCCATTTCCTCTTGTCCTATCACTTGTTACCTGGGAGAAGAGACCGACCCCCACCTCTCTACAACCTCCTTTCAGGTAGTTGTAGAGAGCGATAAGGCCTCCCCTCAGCCTCCTTTTCTCCAGGCTAAACGACCCCAGTTCCCTCAGCCACTCCTCATGAGCCTTGTGCTCCAGACCCTTCACCAGCTTCGTTGCCCTTCTCTGGACACGCTCCAGCACCTCAATGTCCTTCTTGTAGTGAGGGGCCCAAAACTGAACACAGTATTTGAGGTGTGGCCTCACCAGTGCTGAGTGCAGGGGGACAATCACTTCCCTGGTCCTGCTGGCCACGCTATTTTTGACACAAGCCAGGATGCCATTGGCTTTCTTGGCCACCTGGGCACACTGCTGGCTCATATTCAGGCAGCTGTCAACCAACACCCCCAGGTCCTTTTCTGCCAGGCAGCTTTCCAGCCCCTCTTCCCCAAGCCTGTAGCGTTGCATGGGGTTGCTGTGGCCCAAGTGCAGGACCTTGCACAATTGCACTGTTCCATTTACATGGACATTTCACCAGCTTCAAAGCCTATCAGTTCCAAGTATTCAACACTCATTCAACTTTTAGCTCAGTTCTAGGAAGAAACAAATTCCAAAACCTTGGTAATATGTTAAACAGAGATACTTTATTCAACTTTATTTCCACATTGACACAATTACAATTGTTTTCCATACAAATGTAGACTAGACCCCTAAGAGACTTGGGTTTGTTCCTACAAGTTGTAAACAAGCAAGACTATCCATATTAAAACAGTTTTCTATTTGTTAAAAAATCATGTAAGAAAATTTAAGCTGGTTACACTATCTTAACACCACAACTAACACATTTAACAAGAATCCCCTTCTGAATAAGAAATCTAAATGAAGGAAAAGAGTACCAATAAGGAGTTTTACTGCATCCTTCATTCTCTGAGTGCTTACATGATCAGCTGGGCTATGTTCTTTTTTTGTGTGTGATTTTTTGGTTTTCATTTGTTGGTTTTTGAAGACTTTTTTTAACAAAACTGTTCTTTTCTATTAAAAATGTTTTATAGCCTTGATTGTGCCATAGGAAAAAAAACCAAACCTCTCCAGTATAAAAGAGTTCATAGTATCAAAAATGTCTTCCCCTTCCCCAACAGCACCTAAATATAAAGAGGTCAACAGCAATGGGGTAGTCTAAAGTGGCATAATCCAAGAAAAATTGATCCCCAAAACACAATGGAATATTTCTATTCCAGCAAGGTTTCCATAAAAAAAGACTGGCATATAAATCTGGAGGACAGGTACATTTGTACTGTTTCAAATAGTACTATTTGAAATATAGTTCAAATAGTACAAATTGAAATAGTACATTTGTACTGTTTGAAATAGTACATCATTCAGAGTAAACAATTCACATCCTGCGAGAAAGTTACAGATACTTCTTTTACAAAACTTCTTTTTCAGTGGCAAAGGAAGTTAAGGCCATCAGACTCGCAGCTTAAGAATTCACATACAGAAAATACAAAAATACGTTGTGCTTCTGAGAAAGGTCTGTTCTGTAGGCAAGGATTACCATGATTTGAGGAACCTGGCTGACTGGAAGTTTACATGAACACACAGTTTCTGTTAGATGTCCTTCGGCCTGCCTGTTATGAATAGAAAGAAAGAGTCATTGTTGAAAAAAATTCAGCAGTAAAAGATTCAGCACTCAAAATATACTGTACATTTTTAATATATGAAATTATTAGCCTGCTATGGTCTAAGCAAGAGTCAGCATGCAAAGCTGTACAACCTGTTATACCCCTGTAAGTAAAAGAATCCTAGATATCCTTTCTTATGAGAGGACAGGTACCAGAAAAACACAGCTTAAATAATTAACATATTTGACATACTCCAGTCAAAAAGCATCTCTGAGTTTAGACAGGTGGTGAATACTGCAGGGAGCATATACACGTACCTTGAGGGTTTTTGTCTAAGGAAATCTAATCTCTATAACATTTTTGTAAGTAAAGCTACTAAGACACACACTTCAGCCGAACTACACAATCCCAGAAACAACAAGAGCAGCTGGATGCACTTCAGTACTTTTTGCATAACCGCAATAAAAACCTCACTCTATATTAAATGCCACAAACTTATGATTCAGTTATAGGCCAAAAACCATGGTTGCCAAAAATCATGATTTCCAACACAGACAGCTCTCTCTGATTTTTGGCTGTTTACATGTGCACACTTAATTACTGTTCTATATTATCTTTGCTAATTGACTTTAAGCCATATACTAACTGAAACGTAGCTAAGTCTTAGGCAAAGTAGCAAACTTGAATGTTGCATTACAGGAGCTTATGTTTGTTACATTTTCCCCCCACTTTTTTTTTGTAGAAGAACTGGTCAAAACAGTAAGGTTTTGATAAAACTCAGAATGTGAACAATCAACTGTGTTATATCTCAGTATGTTCCCTTATATTTCAAAACATTTTATACTGTCACTGCCTTCAGAGTTGCATTCTTCAGCATGCAACAGATTTTCTCTGATAGAGGAAATGAGAGATTTGGAGACACTATCAGAGAAAATGTGAGATTTAAGTTCTCAAAATTTTAGGTAAGTATAGGTGTACCTGCTTAAGCCAAACTTTAGCATAAACAACTGGCCTGGGGGAAACCTTATCAGGAACAGAGTTTAAGAAAAAAAAATTCCCCAAATCTTTAAGCTTTAAAACGTTCTTTTAAGAAAAATCTACTACTCTCCATCAAGGGAATATGCAAAGTAGTATTTTTTTACAGTGGTTTTAACAACACAGCTTCATGCTTTCATTCAATTACTGATAAAGCAAAAATAAAAGAACACCCACACCCAAACAGGTACAATGTTTTTCCAAAAATCCATGACTTAGATATCTGGGTTTTTCAACCTAAATAACCTTGTTAACCTAAAACAAGATACCTGCTGGTGGTGAAGGTCTTCTTCCTCCACAGCTTCAGCTGGTTCTTCCTCAACTTCCTCCTCTTCCCCTTCACGTATAGTTGTTCTAAAGACAGTGCTTCTCTGAGCAACCTCCTGCAACAGAGTTTTATTTTTAAGATTTGACTCCTCTGAAGATCTGGCACAAATCTATTTAGATTTTGAGAAATGGAAGTTCCAGCTGTTGGGAAAGCTACTTGTACTGATTTTGTCTATATACTTTACATGTATTGCTATATGCATAAACAGTATTCATAACTCAGTTTTAAATAGATAGTTTTAAATCTCTCAATGATTAAAAAGTCTTTCTAACAAGACACTCATGTTCTACCAAAATTTGCTTTTTTTATATATTTAAATATTTTCTTTCAATTACAAGGTGGTGTAGCGACTGTCCTACCCAAAGTTTTAACTGCCACCTTACCAGAATTAATGCCTCATTGCTTAAAGTGAGTTTAACTGTAACATTCCTAACCCCCCATAAACACACAGTTTTAAGAAAACTAATTTAAGAGACAAATCAGTGAAGAGGTTACCAAAACCTTTTCTTTTCAAAGCATATTCTAAAGACATTGCCCAATTTCTGGCATGAGTGCAGTGTCTGAACAAGTCATTTTTCTACTACTGCTACTCAATATAGGGAAAAAATTTCACACGCTTCAATAGATGGCATTCCTAAATTGCAGTTAAGACAGACAGGGGTACAGTATGCTTGGTTGGAAAGCAAAAAGAAAACTTTACTAAATACTCATGTGCATTCATGTGTAAAGTCCTAACAATGGTTCTACCTCCATCTTTATAGGGGATGGCACCACAGAAGGACAAGTTTAAACACATCTGAGGTTACTTTACCTCTCCCTGAAAATTTTTCAGTACAACTTTCACATCTTCACCAGTGCCCCAAGAATTCTGGTTCTTCCAGATGAGGTCAGTGGGAGGGCTAGCAGTTACTCCAGCATCTGCAGCCCAGATCTGTTAAAAGTAGTAACAGATGAGCATTATTTGCTACTCTTATACATTTCCATGTTATTTATTGAGTTAATGTATTCCATTTAAGTGACACTGGTGACTCCTCCAGTTAAGAAAATACAAATCGCTGCCTACCTACTTCCAGAATTTCTTACAATAAAACACCCCTGTTTTTTAATGCAGAGACTTTTGAATATGTAAATGCACCTGTTTATGGTCAAAATTATTGCTCCATATAGAAAGTAAGTTTCTGAAAAATGTGGCTCTGTCCAGTCTCTTCCCAGCAACTGATAGAACTAATGCCCAATACAAATATAGGTGATTATTTTCTGAACATGTACATAGAAAGGACAAAACTAAAAACCTTCTATCTTACCAACATATGCAAGTTGGCCTATAGCCCATTTCAACTGAACAGCTGAAGCTTGACAACTTACTGTAACAGTTTGGCCTGCCTTTAGTATGTATCTTGAAGTATATCTGTAACTAGCAGAAGTGTTTCCTATTTTTCGGATCATCTCCCAACCTCCCATAGGTTGATCCTAATAAAAAGCAGAAAAAATTTCTATCAGCAGTCATTTTCTGTTACACACGTAGGGTATTTTATATAAGGCCATGAGGCACATAAAACTTTCAGTAAAAACATTTATTGTCACTTGATCTTCAGCATATAGTTAGAATCATTTTAGTTAAATTCACCTTACTTCTTATTTCAAGTTAAAGCTTAATACATCCTGCTTTTCAGTTCTGATGTTGTATTAACTAATGTTTATAACTTGCACCAGTTTTGTTATAGCTTGGTCCAGAAAAATACATAAATAAACATTAAAATCTCCTTACAAATATATAATACTTTTTTGAAGTACAGAATGACAAGCAGGCTTCTTAAAAAACAAAATATTCCTGTCAGTCATCTTAAAATGTTTCTACATATGCACACCTCCAACTACATATTCCTTTGCAAGACCTACATTATTTTTTCCTTTCAATTACCTTTTGCCTATCAGCTACTTGAAAAGCACTAGCAAATCTAGTAGAAGAACATATACAAGTCATCATTACAGAATGACTGTTTCAAAACAAGAGTAGATCTTTTTTAAATTCTCCCACCAACAGACAGTTTCCAAGTATTAAACAGTTACCACTGGAGTCTGAAAACAAACAGGATCATCTAAAATAAAGATCATCTAAACCAATCTTATTTATCTTAATGGATGCTGACATTCAGTTGGTCATTGCAACAAAATGTACCATAAAGAGGAACTTATATATTTTCTATCTATTTTTATATATATATATATAAGCTGTCAAATACTTATGAAAATTCCCAAGTACAGCTTATTACACTGCACTACAGACAGTTGCTCAAATCTAGATCCCTGGCAAAGTGCTATAACTATGAACCCTCCACGGCTACTGGTAACAGAACTGACAGTCCTTCCATGGAACAATGAATGCGTAGTTAAATTAAATAAAAGGGTGGGAAATCCACATGGTACACAAAGTGGTGGAGAAAAAAAATCCCATAAGCTTGAAAAACTCAAAAAGGAAAAAAATGGCAGGTCCTGACTCACTACAAGTAGTCTTTGATTTGTCTGAATTTAGTCATCTAAATGCTTAGCTGTCTAGACCAAGACAGTTGCCAAGGTTTCTTCCATTCAGTAAATGAAGTCAGCACTCTCAGCCAACACTCCAGACAGGTAATTAAGGTACATATGTGATACCATCTGGAGGAGTCTGTCCATCTCTTCATTGATTAGAGAGGACTGAGACACTTGGAACCAGACCAATCTCTGTCATCTTAAACATCAAGATGAGCTGCCTTTTAGTGAAGGTAAAGGATCTGATGACATTAGACAAAGCCTACGTGCCACTGAAAAAGAATGCAACTAACACTTCTACGTACAGCTGAGGCACAGACAGCACAGGAGAAGGCAAAAATTACTCAGACCTCCTCTGACATCAAGGGTGCAAGAAATTAGGTCTTGTAATTCTGGTGTCCTAATGAGACAATGCTCAACTCTCTCTTCCCCCAGACAAAGGCTTTAAGAAATTATAGTCCCCAGTCTCCAACCCATCCTGTGATGAGTTTCAGAACTGTATATAGTATGGGACTTTTTTTTAAGCAGAAATTATAAGTAATGTTGGGGGGGGGAGAGGGGGGGCAAGGGGGGAAATGTACTGAATATAACAGTTAGCATCATTCTGAGGGCAAGACAAGGAAAAGTTTTGATTATTACTTAAATGAAGTACCCTTTGATAAATAGGTATGTGTGTTCCCCCCAGTACAAACTCCAACCTATTCATAGAATGAAATAGAATATTTCTATTCTAAGAATTGAAAGGAATAGCCATCAGAAGTGGCTTTGGCATGGGAACTGAGGACTCCTAAAAACCGCAGATGCTTCTCTAAATCATAATTTTCCTTCTTCCTCAGCTGCTATATGCAAGTACAAGGGACACAGGCAATTAATTACATTTAGAATGATTTTGCATCAGTACGTATTTCTTTTGGGGCTTTTTAAGGCAGAGAAAGTTCTTAAAAGGCTTCTAAAGTAGGAAATAGTGCAAGCAGACATTAGGCTATCAATGACTATTATCTGTAAAGCTTTACAGGCAGATCACTTGCAAGGTAGATCTCTGAAGAGCAATATAACACTGTTGGGTGGGCAACATAGCAATAAAACAATTGCTATGAAAAGCATTAAAAATCATTAGGAAGAAATCATAATCAATCCAGAATACTGTATGAAAGTTTAGTTTGTCACACACTAGTTTTAGTGATCTCTCTTATACAGCGTGCTTTAGCTCCAGGGTCAACATGAAGCCTGAGGGCAGAAAGGGTGCTGAGGATGCCTTCTACGTCTAATCAGCCCATCGTAAAGTCATGATGTATGTGCATTTTCAAACCTGTCCAGAGGTGTTCTTCAAGCGGATGAATTTTCCGTCAACGTCTATCTCCTCAATAGAGACATTTCCAGTGGCAGAAGCTGAGTGGGAAATTCTAACACTACTGCTGGCTTCAGATTCCTCCACATCAATCCTCCTCCTCTTCCTTCGGGTTGTATGCATACTATGGCTTGATGAAGCCTGTGAAAGTGTCACTCGGGAAGATGGGATTGGAGAAAGTTTCAACCTATATTGAAGAAAGGAAGAAATATGCATACATTGCACCTTGGTTTTACTTTTTTCCCTTCTCCTCTTCTTCCCATAGAATTATACAGCAAAAAGGTAGAGGAATATAGTAAACAAAGCATGTTACAGGAAAAAGTGAAGCCTTAGGTACTTTTTGAAGAATTGAATAAGATGTTGTCAAACAGCTGGTTAATGCTTTTGGAGCATAGAATACTGATGGACTACTACATTAAAATCATAAAGGCATCTCTATGCATTTGTTAAAGACTACTTGTTCCATCTACCCAGGAACAGAAAGAAAAACTTAGGGGAACTTAAGCCATTGTAGAAAATTTATGTAAAAACCCCATGGCACAAGAGCTTTTGCTGTTTCATCCCCACACTTGAAAGGAATCAGCCTGGACCAGTAGGATGTCATTCAGAAAACAGTGAAGTATCAAACTACTTTAAGTGACAGCTGTAACTTATCAGATGAAAGTTCTCAGTATTGCTGAACTCTGGGGTCAGATGGGGAAAATACAGCTAGCTAATAAGCTGGGCAATCATAACAGCTATTACTTTATTAAAATTATTCTATACTTAAAGAAATTTGGCTAACAATTAAATAACACTAACTCTGAAAAAGAATAGTAACCATGGCACCAAACAGACCTACAAATGTCAATTCATTACATCCTCAGTGCTGAATCTTAATAGAAGAATGGTATTTGTTCCCTTGAGAGCTATTGGTCTGGTACTCAAGCAGCTTGGTCTCACGGACTTAGAAGTGTGTCAGATAGGAGTGGGCAAAAACAAACAGTGCCCTGGAAACTGGAGTAAAGCACTTAGTGAATGCATTCCCAGTAAGAACTGCCTTTTAACCTGAGACAGGTAAAGGAAGCACACAGATACCAGCATTTGTTGCCACATTCTTTCATACCTCTCCTCTTCACCCTCCAGCAGTTGCCGGTATGCATTGATTTCCATATCAAGTGCCAGTTTAACATCCAGAAGTTGTTCGTAGTCATTCAGCTGCTCCTGCACGTGACTTCTTATATCTGCTATTTCCTTCTCTTTCTCAGACAGTATTTTGCGATAGTCTTCTCGTTCCTTGGCAAAGTTTTCCTCAAGCTCTTGCACTCTGTCTTGCCATGCTCTACACTAGAAAGCATTGAAAACAGTGGTGCAAAGGACAGCTCACCCAAACCTCCATGCACTCTGCTATTCAAGCAACATGGAATTCAAAACATTAGGTTAAGCATCCTCCCCTCTTTCTGAATCCAGACTCGCTCATATTCAACTTCCTGTTCTCCACCTCATCTCCTACAAACATAACACCTTAAGTTCCAATGAAACCTACAACATACTTTGAAAGACAACTACTCGCTCAATTTTTCTGAGATCTGAAGATATGTTACTACACCTGAATTTATTCAGTTAAGAAAAATTGAGCTCAAGAGTCAAACCGTTTAAGATGTGCTGGACAGGACAAAGAATCAATGTGCAGCTCAGTGTACTTCAGAGCCTGCAGTAAGTAATTGCTCTTTAACTTTCAGATGTCTACTTCCTGCTTCAGTTTACTGCTGCCAATTTGGAATTTTGGGAGTAAGTCACTAAAGGAATAGGGGTCATTGTCAGTGAAAGCCTGTCTGCCTGTTATCAAAGCCTTCAAGGCTTGCTGAAAGTCCAGCAGTAACTGTTCCATGAAGAAAGCTAATTTGTCACATACTTTAAAAATTACATTAAGCCACCAGAACTTAATATTGTACATACAGAATGGAATGCTTATCAAAGAAAGGCCAAGTGACAACAGCTTTGAGGCTTACTTTCCCTGAGCATGCCTTCTTCTGTTTGATAGTCTCTTGAGACTTTTTTTTTTCTAATTAAAAGACAGACACAGGAACCAATGCCCCTCAACCACTTTGTCTGGTTAAGTCACCAGGTTTGCTATGCAGGCATTCTACTTAGGAAGTCATCATAGTCCAGAGACAATGAAAACAGGCAGTCTAAAAGGCTGACACAGAGGACCAGTGTAACTGGTCGTCAGTGTTAAAGAGTCAGATAAGGAATTTAATAAAAGGAGTTGAGTGTCACATGGAAGATCCCAGTGGAAACTATTACAGAGCTTAGTATTGGTAACTCAAACTAGACCAGCATCAGTGGTAAGAGTTGTCTTCTTCCAAGAGAACAAAGCTAAAGTTAGTGCTAGCAAATGGAAAACAAAACTCTACTGGTTGACATCACTAGCACTACCAAAAAACTCCACAGCAGCAAATGGGTTTTTTGGTGAACAATTACAGTCAAACTGGCAGAAGTTGATTTTGGTAGCCCTGAAGTTAACAACCAACACCTCTGCAAATTCAGAAGCAAATTTTCTGAACCTAGCTGTCCCTCCCAAGTCAGCAACAGAACACAGGTAATTAACTAAAGTAAGAAGGAAAAAAAAAAACTCAGAAACAACTGTTGACTGAACCACCAAAAGAAAGATGATGGTAATTTAAAGGCAGAAATAAGATCTAAATAGACAAAAAACTCTCAATCCAATTCTTGTGTAACCTCATGCACATTCATTACATCACCTGATCTTTTCCAGAGACTCCTATGTAACAGGAAAACTGGGAAGACTCGTAATAGTATCTGCAAGGTATTTGGGAAATTATGAAATAGCGTCCCTTGCATTTATAGTCTTCACTTGAAATACACAGAATTTTGAAGTCCTACAAGACTCTACTGTACAGGAGGAACACAATTCAAAGTGTATTGCAGAAAATATCAAAGCCGAATATTACTAATATTTTCTATTAAAAAAAATGTTTTGTTGCATTTTCAACTGATTAGTAAGATACAAAAGCCCATTTCAGAACCAACTCCTAACATTTTTCATTTTCACTCTAGATTTTCCACTGCAGGGCACATGACATTACTCCCATCAAATAAGCTAGTACTGAACATATGGCTTGTCACAGGTTGTGTCATACTTCTATGGGTGTGATCTATGTGCTCTGTGATCTGACTAAGTATAATTAGTTTCTGCTCAAGACCCTGCTCTACAAATGCTCAAGTACAGTTATTTGATGTATTTTCTCAGTCTCATATTTCATCCTAATGCTGGTAAGACTTTTCTTTTTTTAAAGAGCGTTCTAGATGCAAACTGGATCTAGGATGAAAAGAGACACCAAACAGACAGAGATTGCATATTCCAGCTCTGGCTTTGAATGATGCTTTGTGGAATCCTATTCTAGGCTGTCCAATTACTACAGAACAGAACTAAATTGCCTAGAATGTCAAGAACTTTTAATACAGAGCTCTTGTCTAAAATTGTCCCATCTAGCCGCAAAAGTTTCCGCAAAAGCCAGTTAACAGTACCACCTTTCAAATACTCACTCTGTAGCAGGATACTGCACAAAAAATTCAGCTTTGTTGAAAGGAGACGTTAAGAAATTTGAAAAAGTACAGAACAGTAGAACAGAAGAACAAATTCAAGTCATGATGCTGAACATTCTTTCCCTTAACTTGAAAGTCCTTTAATATGAAAATCAACAACTGTAATTAGCAAGACTGAAGAGTCACAGCTTGTTACCTCTTTCTGAAGACTGGCGACATGGGAAGACAGATTACCAATTCGTATGTGGCTTTCATTCAGTTCTTCTCTTATTGAGTTGGCTGCAGTATTGCTCTTCTGAGAGGACAGTCTAGCATTCTCAAGCTGCAGCAGATCAAGTTAAGACATCAGTTTCAAGGTAACTTTTATTAAAAGAAAAATGAGTCACTAAAAACCACACAACACTAAGCTGCGAAGCTGCTCTCTGTAGCTCTAACACAATGAAACATCTCTTTCTTTAGGGGGTTAAATATGGTGGCTCAATTGCTATGCTGGATTGCCCTACCTGAAATCACAATCCTCTGAATATTTATTCTAGGATTAAAAACTTAAAAATTTTCCCTTGTATACATTTACTGAAGTTGGACTGCTAAATTCAGTTTTCATGCTGGCCAATGTTTAGCTTTATATATTTAATTACTGTAGCACTGTTTTTGAGTATGCTTAAATAGAAGCTAAACTGATATTACCAATTCTCAGAAAACAAGCAAACTTACATGAATTTTCAGCCAACATAAGCAAACTGTAATGTGCCTTCAGATTAGAGTACCAGTGCCATAAGTCACTACTACTGTTTCATTCTATCACAACTTCAGGCTCAAATAATTATCTTTTTAAACTTGCTACATCACTCCTGCTGAACACTACCACATCCACTTGAGCAGCACCACAGACTTATTGAACTTGTAGTTGCAGATGAAATGGAATCTAATAACAACTTTTTTAAAATAAGAGTCCAAAAATACAGAAACAGTGTACATGAAGAGAGGGAACAAGAAAGCCTCAGTTATGAAAAGAAAGATTTTTAGACTAAAAAATTTTTTAAAAATATTTTTGGCTAGATCTTATTTTAAATAAGTTTTTCCAAGTCAGATTGAAGCCCTGAAGATAAGCAACTGCAAACTGTTGAGACTGAAAAGACTGAAAACTATGCTAATAAACTCAGTTTGTATCAACTTTTCTGCTGTAACATCCCACCTTATTTTCAAAAATATTAACTGCAACAAGTATAGCCACAGAAACCAGGTTCAGTTGAGACAGAATCCCTCCTGAGAGAAATGCTGAATCGTAGTAGAGAGAGGAAATTATGAAGTATAACTGATTTCAGCTTGAGTATGCTTCCTCTCTAGAGGAGCGAAAAGCAGAAATCATTGGGTGTGGTAAGACTTCCACGTTTCGTACAGGACCAGAGGACTCAGGATGCTGTCTTCTCAGCAAGCCCTGTTATGAAATAATTTTTATACAAAATATAGGACACCTTTTGATCACCAAGACTACATTACAGCTGCTACATAATAACACAAACTTTCCTTGAATTCATAGTAATCCCAGTACTAATCACTTTTTCCCTGCAGTTCACCTTCACACAGTGCTTCCTACTATTATTGTACTTCTTGAGGATTAAACCTGCTCCCAAAATGAGACCTCAAAATGCAGATTCACATTCAAAAGCATGGTAATTTTAAAGCAAGCTCCATAATAAAATCCTCTGAAACACAAGTAATTAGGGTATCTTTCCATTAAATAAAACAAAAATAAAGCACAGACAACTGTATGAAAAGATGTTCTCACTTTGGCCTGATAAGTCTGGTTAAGCTCTTGTTTGTACAGCTTCACTTGTGCATCATGCTGCTCTCTTATTTCATGAAGGGCTTGGGCCAGTTTATGTTCATATTCAATTTGACGCCCAGAATCAACCTCAACTAAGCGAGTTTCGTGTTTCCGTTTTGTTTCCTTCATTTCCTAAGAAAAACAGAAAAATAAAATAACATTCAGTAAATATGAGACAAAACAAATTTAGAAGACTATCTGCTGAGCAGATAGCGATGCAGATTTTAGCTAGCCTTGTGGATCAGCATTAAATTAGTTTGTTTGACATTGAAACTTTCAGTAGAATCACAAGTAGAAACACAGGGTCATTTCCCCAGTCTGCATGGTACCTTATTTTGCAATAGCCAGTCATTGAAATAAGAGCTAGGATACCATCAGCATGTAAAGTCACATTTACTTCTGAGAGCTATCTGCATTTTCAACAAATACACCTCAGTATGATTAGATTTTAGAAGTACATCCCCCCTTTCTTTAGGTATCTTCTATGCTTGCACAAAATGAAAGTACTGTGAAATTAAACACTCACTTTCAATAACCTAACAAGTATTTCCCCCACTTATTTGTATGCTTGCCTGTGGTCTCTGGAAAAAAGGATTCCAACAACATGAACAAAGCTGAAAATACAATTAGCAAGGAAATGTGCACATAGAACAAAAGACAGTATGGTTAGGTACATTTGTTACTGCTCTAAGGTTCCTCCTGCAAAGCCTCAAGTACTACAAGTGAAAGGGAGAATGGCAAGAAAAAGCTCTAAAAGACAAATATTTATTAATTTCTGTTTCCATTATTCAAAAGCATCCTATTAGGAAGTTCTGAAATTAAAAACCAGTACAGGTCCATAGCATCTGTTTAAGTGCCCTTCTCCACTTTATTTCTCATAAAGGGATTATGTAAGAAATTACTAACCTACTTTCTCCTTACTATGAGAAGACATGTACATTGCAATAACATGGCCAGAATTTAACACGAAACAACGTGATACATGAAGCTATTTTATCACAAGAGCTCTGAGTTAACATCATTTTTCCAAGAAAAAAGTTGGAAATCTTCCAGCTAGAATAGAGATAAACCCTGGTGAGTGGGAATTTAGACCAGACGACTTCCTGAGGTACCTCCCAACCTAAATTATTTTAGTATTCTAGAATGACCCCCCAGTTGTCTTCTTCCCTTTTAAAATGTGAATTCTTGAGACTAAAGCATTTACCTCCTCGTACATATTTTTACGAAACTCCAAGTCTTCTGTAAGACTCTGGCATCGGTTTTCAAGATCCACTTTCTGCAAAATTTCCTGCGCAAGCCGCTCTTTAGCAGCACTTAAAGATGCTTCAAGCTTTAAGAAAAAGAAATTAAAGAATCAACACAACAATGATTATGTAGCAGAACTCACATAACACAATGACCTCCGCTACCTAGAAGTACAGCTAACTACACATTATGGTTGAACTTGATGATCAAATCCAATCAAAAAGACACCACTAATGTATTTCCCCCCTGGCTTTTGCAATTGCTTGCACAAGTGAGTTCTAGGTATTTCACATTGGTAACTAGCATTAAAAATTATCAATTTTCCCTACAAAACTTCAGTTTTCCTACATGGCAAATACCAGTTTCCTGGTCTCCTCAACTAATCCTCTTGAGGTAGTGTTGCTTAAGGTCACAAACCATGTGTTTCAAAGGGTTAACAAAACTAGCATAAGATTTTTTCTTCATCTTTGTTCTATCAGATGCCCAGAAGATGGAGAACCACAGGCAGCACAAAAAGGAAGGCAGAGAGAATCACAAACTGTTACTTGTCAGTTAATTGTTATCTGTATTTGTGAAGTCATCTCTCCCCTGAAACAGTCCCACAATTTGTCAAGTTTATTTTGACTCTTGACCTGCTTTCTTCAATGTAAGTACCATCCCTTGCAATTTCAGTGTCTGCAATTTTAAAAGCACTCTATTCCACCATTCATATTATTAATAAACTGAACAGTACTGGACACAGATGCCTACTCAATACTGCTCCCTGTGTTGACTGTGAACCACAGTTTTTTCTAGTTGTGACTAGATGACAGGTTTGCATCCATTTTTTGGCTACAAAGTTGCATTTTACCACAATGCCAGCTCTTACTATGGATGTATTATCTATAAAAAACACCTCATTTGCTGACAGAAGCTTGATGGTTAAATATTTCTTCTTCTCACCTTTACCATTGCATCTTTCAAATCTGTTACTTCTCTCACTAGAGTTTTCTGATCGCCAAGGGCTGTGGCCAGTGCAGCTTCTTTGGAATGAAGTGTTGCATCTAACTCCTTGATTTTGACCTGGGCTCCATTAAGATCGGATTCCTTTTTTGCGTAGCTGGAATAAATCAGAGGAAGTGGTAAGAAAGTCTAGAAATGCCCCCAAAGTAGACTGCTGACTAACAGAACAAAGTGTAATTGAATTTAAACTTGAGAGACACCCAACAAAAACATTTTGTCTTGGCTTAATTTACTCTGATTTAAATCAACTCCTTAGTTCTGGCTTTCTCATCTGATATAACAATAGCTTAATATTTTACTTGTGTAGAAATCTAAATATAGGAGAAACTTAAGAGTGTCAAAAGAGTCTGAGAGGCATACATGGAAAGGGGAAACTATGTGTTTATCAAAGGCACCTTTTGTTTTCTCTTTAGTTAGCCACTGTAAAAATGTACTACCTTCACCAGAATCTTAATAGAAAGAAATGAGTTCTCCCATCAGAAGGCTCTTTCCATAGGGTGGAAACAAGTTCATTGCCTTTTATCCATGCAGGAACTTGTGCAGATCCACTGGCTGGACTGCAAATAGCCCATTTCCAATTAACAGACCAACTTCTCAATGAAAATTGATGTTCGCTACCTATAAGCCAGTCCTCCGTAAGCAGAAGCTGTAGCATAGTGAACCGCTTTGCGGCACCCTTCTAATAACACATAATGGCAAAGTTCCACAGATCAGAGGAAAGATACCCAAATCCTGTCTGTCAGACAACAGTCTGTGCCATCACTGAAACTGCACTGGTGCAGAGGTACAAGTATCTTTTTCTTTACAAAAGCAAACACACAAGCTTTCCAAATTACCACTCAAATTAGTTTTCACATCTACACAAGCAGTCAAACAGTTTCTAGGGTTTTATTCCCTAAAACAGCATATGCAAACAAAGAAGTCAAATTAGAAAAGTAAAGTAATGCCACATAAACATAAACCCACACTCTTCAGCCTAAATGAATTATTCCCAAATAACGCTATAACAGGCTACTATGAAAAACAGGGGAAAGGAAAACCATACTCAGGAATCAAAATGACTGTTGACCTTTAGATGGCACAAGCAGCTGTGTTTAAATGCATAACACAAGTTCTTCCACCTTGAAGTTGATTCTTCTTATCTCTGGGATACCCACATTTCCCTAGTAAAGGCAGTAGCATGTAGAAGTTCTAGATGTTTATAATCAAACTATGAACATTTTACAGGAATAGACAGATTCAGGCTCAATAAGACAACAGCTAGCACATTCTTCTTCAGTTTTCACACTTCTCTTTGCAGAAGTGAAAAAAAATACTGGAATTCACAACACTAAACTGAGGAGACTGAAAATTGGATAAAGATTCTTAAGAGCAAGATTTGAAAGTGTTAAAGCATTAATACATTCACTACTTTTTAAACCACTGTACTGCTTATAAGAAACAATAGCAATGCTTCTCAGCAAAATGAGACTAATGCAAAATCAACACACAATTTTAAAAGGAGAGACTCTCAAATTTAAAAGATGCTTTTCCAAGATTACATGCAAGCGTATGCAAATAGCATTGTGCTCAAGAGGTGTGTGCACAAAGGCTTGCAAAAAAACCATCTGTAGAAATAAAATTAACATTTGGCTGTTGTAGCACTAGAGCCAGAAGATGGCAGGCTTTACATAACAGACTTAGCACTAGCTAATCCGGCTCCTGTTGAGTAACACCACGCTCACTGAAGTGGTAGACTGCAAGAGCCTGTGACATGCAGACTCTTCTGTACTCAACTTTTTTCATTTCTGCTGCTCAGTGCCATCCAGTCCCTCCATGGCATTTTACACACCACTTCCTAGACCCAACAGTTTAGAGCAGTTGGGTCCACAGCTCAGACAAGAGCACAGAATTTATGTTTTGGCCATGTGGGCTCCTACCTCCAGCTCTCTGCATTATTCACTGGAGGCCTCTGCCTTGTCCCTCCCCTCCCACCCAGACCTGTAGGAACTTCAGCACGCAAGGAAGCTGTACAGCAGAGGAGGAAAAAGAAGAGAGGAAAGTTGTCTTGCTATGGTAAATCTGTAATAAAAATCTCTCCATGACCTATTGGGAAGTATGAGGGCCCACATGAGGCCTTTGCTGTTTGATCACTGCTGGAGAAAGTTTTATTCAAAACATGGAGAAACTGTTTCACACAGGCTCTCATAAGACTTCATGCTGAAACCAAGCCTACCAACTTGGATCCTGAAACTAGAAAGTCCCACATACACAGGGCCATAGTGTGCTACCCCCACTCTGCCCTCAATTATCCCAGACTCCAAAAGAGGAAGACTCCACACATACCTTTAAAGTTGCTTTGGTTTTTAAAATTTTTAATGCAAACACCTCTACCAATTACAAACTGGTAGGCAGCTGAAAAGAGAGCTCTTGTAATTGGGGAGGCAGAGAAAGAGATGTATAAGATGGACTAGCAACAACAATATGATTAAAACCCAATACACTACCTGTACCACTAAATTAGGCATTACCAGTTAATCAGCCCAAAGTACCTTCCTTGCTTGTTTGCAGCAAGATTGGCTGTGAAGCCGTCCTCTAATTTAATGCAACTGAAGTCACAGAAGGGGGAAAAAAAGAATTAAAATTAAGCACTATTAGTTGTTAGTGTTATGAGTTGTCTAACCAGCAGAAAGCTCATCCAAACACTTCAAACGCTGAAAGGCAGATGTAATCTCAGCAACCCAGCAGTGTCATCCCAGCCCTAAAGGAATATGGGAAAGAAGTGAAACAAGATCAGAAAAGCCTCTGTGAATTATGAAAACAAACACCAAATGTACACAACATATACTTCACCCTTACACCTAGTAATTTTTACCAAGAAGAACTTCAGCCTCTTGAGAATAGCTAGCTTTTTCCTCCTCAGAAAGCCAAAGCTACATCTCAAAACAACAAATAAAACTCAAACACCTTCCTGTTGTAGTGTTCAGAAATTAGCCAGAACTGTACTCCTTCAAGTAGTTTGCCTCATAAAAGAAAAATAAAAGCAAAGAAATAATTGCTGACTTGCACTTTCAAAGCAGCAGCTCATTTTTCTCTGTTGACTTCAAAGTACATGGAGCATCTTATCCATGGAATTGTAATTTATTTTAAAATAGTGTAGAACTAGGACCTGCCCAAAAAAAGAGCTAGTTCCCATTCATTTTTGCTGTACTTCAGGGAAAACTTGCACATCAGAAATTTAACCCACAACATTTAACTCATATAGACACTACAGAGTGTGAAGAACTGTCTCACTCCTACCTAGCATTACCAGCACAGCTCTCATTAATGGAGTTGCAGCCACGTATACTTTACAAATGGCTCAACACACACCACAACAACAATCTGCTTTCCCCAATACACTCCCAACCACTCAAGCAAGCTGACAGCAGTAAGTGTTCCACAGTGTCACTCTCGGGAGTACCAGTAACCCTGTTAGCTGCAGTACATCTGCCCAGCTCACCATTAAACAAGCTAATTTCTCATAGCAGATGCAGTCTAGCTGAGGCACAGATTTCTAAGCAGGTTAATTTGCTCACCATTCCCAAAACTGAATAACCTGTAAAGCAGAGTAAATCAACTCACAAACAACTATAAAGTATTGTGGTTACGTTGTGTCTGGTTACCTGCACTAGCTCATTTAAAGCTAATTCAAAGCTCTCAAATACAGATACCAAGCAGCAATCATTGCTTTGGTGAGATTACCTGGACCACTTGGTTTGCAGTTCAGCAAAATGGCCATGTCACTGAACAGCTCACTGAAAGAGGCAGGCTCCCTTTTCATGCTCTTGCACAATCACCCTTCTTCCCTCAACCCTGAGGTTCACAAAATAACCTAGAGTTTCCTGTAATCTCCTTAAGTTTCTTGTTAAGTTAGTAGAAAAGCCATGCAGCAAAAAAAAGATAAAAATAATTCTCTACCAGTTTAATAAGTTGAATTGGCCTTCTGGAGTCCGACAAACCATGCACCTAATGTGAGGTAAGCAGGAAGACTGCTCCTTTCAGTCAGTAGTTAGGTCTCAGGTGTAACTTAAGAGTTCCTTTGAAACTGACCAAGTGTAGGATTCCACCACCCTACAGGAGATTTTTCTCACCTCCCACACCCACTCACTCATTTCTGCCAGTACTTACAGAGTCAGATCACAAAGCTAAGCACTACCAACATTAACCAAACCTTCCTCAAAAAATATTGGTTTTCAGCCAATTCACAACATAGATACAAGTGTTGTAATAAATGATAATGCAGCCTATATTTACATCTGTATAAAATTACTTGGTACTGCATATTGAGCTGGTTTTCCACTCCAGTTGTAGAGAAAAATGAAAAATCAAAGAAACAAACTATAGTCATTAATGTTTTAGGTTTTGTTTAGCTAGCAGTCAGTTTTCCATGTTTTTTCCCCCTCAGGTAGACAAAACAGTACAGCTATGTTTTGCAAGGAAGTGATTTACAGTAACATAAGAAACATCTGTCTAAAAGCATTCAAGTTTCTGTATATAGATCAACATGACAATAACAATAATTGGACAAGCTTACCTTTCCTGTAAATGAATGTATGTAATTTGGTTTCAACTTGTTTCATGTCACCCATTTTATTTAATTGAACACAGTTGGTGAGTGTTTGAAATCAACACTAAACATACATCATCTCTAGCCACTTCCTGCTCAACAGTAACCCTTCTTGAAGAGCTCAGTCAGCCAGGTGAATCCCACTTCTCTGACCAGCAACCTAGGCAGAATCTAGGCATATATGCAGTGCATACATATCAAGTCACTGCCCATTACCATGTTATCATTACATGTCCACATATTTGAGACCACCTTTAACCCTACAGCAAATCATTCCTTGCATTGTTATGTCCTACACTACATGGAAGACACTCCTAGATAACTTAAATTATATTCTTACATTTCAATTGCTAAATTATTGTGCAATAAGTTAATCACTCCCCTCCTTACTTCTCTGGGTGGTCTCTCTACAGTACCCAGTAGAACAGTGATAAATTTCAGATTAAAGCTCAGTAGTTCCCCAGCCACCAATCTTCACCTCACTTCCCAAGATCACCTACAATACTGAAAATATGCTTCGAAAAGTTTCAAGTCAGCTTCCTCAAAACAGTTCCTCTAGCTTATTACAGCATACCACATATGCACCACAGGAAACCCTGGAACAGCTGTTACAACTTTGCTTGCATTACCACAACATGGTTCTTCTGAGTAGTTGCTCTGGGTACAGAGCTGCAGAGTGTCACACACTTGCACAGCAATTCAAGCCATAGGCTGATACCAAGCTATTACTGATATTTATTTTACTGCCTAATCCCACCACAGAAATTCATTTCAGAATATAGATGAGAAGGAAGACTAATTGAAGATACAAAGCAAGAGAGCCAGAGAAATAATCTCTTAAATACTAAAAATGCATAAAACTAGTTCCTTGCCACAATTACACTTACTATAGATACTTGCACTCTATAAAACACTTGATGATAATCAATGACCATTATATCCTTTACCAATATCTTCAATAAATCACATAATTTCCTTCAAAGTTACTTTTATCACATTGTCTCCTCTTACAGGAAAGCAGATGTACTCCTGCATTGGAAAACTGCCACAGTGAAATCTCAGCCTGCCAAAGACAAATGTAAACAAGGAGTTTCCTAAATGAACTAGTATTAACACCAGCTCATGCTTCCTAAACAGTGCAATTACCTCGCATGACAGATCAGGATACAGACAAGTCCAGCTAGGGATTTTCACCTGCTGTACACTTAAATAAGTCCTCATAATGAACATTCACCTCACCAATGGAAATCTATCCTGAAGCTTGACCCATAAGCAGACTGAGTAACACAACAGTAACAGTAAGCCTGACTTACTGAACAGCCCTTGTTCAACATTACTAGGTAACACAGCTGTGCCAAACTTCACAATGTAAACTGTTGTTACATTAATTGCTCAAGTTACATATCAGGATTTTTTCTCTACCATTTTGGCTCTACAGCTCTCCCTGGCTTGCAGCTATTGCAAGTGATGAAAGCACGACACACTCCACCCAAAAGCAGAAACTTAATCCAGTCTGTAGGATGCTAGAGTGATGGAGCTATTCAGAGCTCTACTCTTGCATCTGCCACTTAAATGATGACATTATGAAATGCCTAAGAATCATGTCTTTCACTACTTTGGCTGCATTGCCTATTTAGCTCTTTTCTCAAGGAACATGAGATCTGCAGAATCTGAAGTCCCAGCCAAGGCCACACTGCTCTGTTGTAGGAAGGGCACTCTACCTAAAATTAACAGATACAAGTTTGGTGCTAATTGCATCATCATACACTTTGAGACTTTAGCTGAGGATCCAGCTATTTGCAGGCAACTACCTGGTTTCACCTTCATTATTCATGAGCAAGTCCAGCAGTTGGAAATCCATTTGCACAGACATTTTTTCTATGTAACATTAAAGCTTACATGCCCAGAATGTCTTTAGTCCTCCACTCACAGGCAGATCTTCATTGAAGCCATAATTCCTCACCTCACCACCATCAATTTGAATCTGATGATTACCTGATACCCCTATTTGAAGGGACTGTCTCCACAGTAGCCTAGCTACCAGCCACAGTGATGCCACTGCTATAGTGGCATATATAGCCACTGCTTTAAACAGTGATGAAGGCACACTGTACACTTGTGAATCCCAGCCGTTCTCCTAGACAACTCTCTCAGGCCAACAGGGCCTGTACTACAGCATGGTGAACATGATCACAGCCGGTTTTCCAGCCAGATCAGTTTCCAGTTTCTCAGTTCAGTTCACTGTGCAGTCACACAACACAGAAAATGGGTGGTTATTGGAAACAAGAGGAAGGATTCTGAAGTTCCCAAGACCAGTTTCAATTAGCAGCATGAGCTTAGGTTGTTGAACTACTGCTTATGTATTCTACAGCCTTTGAATGCAGAAACATGGCAATCACAATTGAGCATACTATTTAAAGGAAGGAATGAAGTAGAGGGCTCTCTCTACAATAGCCATCACCAATTGGAAAGCATACAATGAAGTCTTCCCTAATCAGGAAAGAGAAAATGAACTGAAAATGTTGTTAAATTACTAAGTTCTCCTAATTCTTTCACAAATTAGGGAAGAGACAAGATCTCCTTCTTCTCCACCTCCTAAGAGCTATCCAAGAGTTCTAAACGCCTAAACTCAAAAGTACATGGATTTTTTTCTACAATACAGTCTTGAGATAAGAGATTTATTTTGGCACATCTCCATTCTCCCCGTCACAAGCCTCCTTTTACTTTTGCAATCATGCATATAATTTCCCCGTCCCTTCCTCAGAACAGAAATAGGGATGCTGGGTTTTTTTCACCTCACTTTTTTTCCCTAGTTCTAAGTTTTGAAATATCAAAAGAAGCCTTCATATTTATTTAGCTACAGAAGTACCCACTGCATGGCATGCACTCTAGAAGTACAGTATGCAAAAGTCCACTACATATAGCAGTATCAACTATAGAAACAAATGCAGTTTTTCCTGAGGGATTAAAAATGTGAACAGAATAAGCTTCTGGCACTTAAATTCAGGAAATCACACTGTATACATAAGACAGAAGTCAGAAAAATCAGAAAATCCAACAAATAGGTGACTGGACCTTAAAATTAATTTTGATAAAGAAAGAATAAGAAAAGTCCTACAGCACTTTGAAAGTAACTAGAAACTTGAGTTTGATGCACTAATTAGGCAAGGGACTTAAAGATGATGACTGAATAAAAATAAATGGATAAAGCACTTCATGTTGTACTACCTAGACAAAGCAGAGTTGCACATGTGTCTAGGGAAACAAGAATAACACCTGCAAAAATATTCAAATAGCACAGGAAGGCCAGCTAGACGATGAATTATTTTGCCCAATGTCAACCAACTAAGCAGTGAATCATCTATGCTCCCTCCACAGACCCAGGACATCTTGAGAGCAATTTCTCCTACCATTTACTTCCATTGACTCTAAAGGGAAGCAAATACCTAGCCACCACTAATCTGACTCTTAGGATGTCACTACCAGTATACTCAAGCCAAGCAAACAGTTTGCAGCTTACCAAACAACACAGTCCCAACTGGGCCCACTTCTCTCCCTTGCTCTCAGTCACCTCCTATATACAAGTCCTGGTACTTCTCTGTTGACAGATAACTAGATCAGCAGAAGAAGTGAACATCTTTCTGCCATTTTAATCATTTAAGTTAGCTAGCTGAGCAACCAGGACACCAGTCAGAACCATAGGTAGGACAGTGATGGGAACGTATGGCACTGTTTGCTTCTGCAGCAGCACACTGCTAGATCAGCTCAGCTGTGCATCCACCAGCAACCTTTCACAACCAAGAGCAGATGAGGCAAATCTCACTCCAACAACCAGGATGAGTACTTTGCAAAGAAGGGCAAGATAAAGTTTACTCTGCAAGAATCTAACAATAGCACCAAACATGCCAGAAAGCTCCCCTTTTTTTTCAGATGGCTCTGTTAGCCAGACCCAAACTACTACAGTTACTCTACCCATATTTAAACTAAAGCCAGTGCATACACCAGCTTTCAGCACTTCAGTTTTCTGAAAGGGCAAGGAAAATTCTGTTAAGAGAACACACATTCTCATTGCATCTTGCAAACTAAGATTTTTTATGACTACCAGTACTCCTGTGCACACTTGTGCAAAGTGTTTTAAGAGTATTTTTGTTACATTTTAATATGACTTAACAGCTTTAAGAAAGAAGCCATCAGGGAGTGCTCTAAATCAGGTGAACCCCCCCCCCTTTGTTCTTTTTTAAGACTTTGTAAACAAAATTACAGATAAGCTTCAATATTCCTAAGATATCCGTCTCAAAAATACTCAAAGACAACTTAAGAAACTGCACGCCATAGTAAGGTCTGCCACCAAACAACAACAAATAGCCACATACAAGTTTATGTAGAATCTAGTAGCCTTAAATAGTGTTAAGTGTTTGTTTTACTAAACCATTCGGGAGTTCTTGTCCTGAACTCTAGTCTGTATTCTGTGGCGTACAAAGATGATCTGAGACGGGTATTGACAATGAAGCAGTAAGACTTCATTCTTCGTAAGAGGTCATAGTTGCAGCACAAGAGCAATTCCCTGCCCCCCCAAAATCATCAGGTTTTTGCTAAGTATCACATCACAGGAAAACGTAAACAAGACTACAAAGAACTTCCATGTTCACATTATTAAGTGCCCTGATTACAGCCATAGAAAGGGAATCTACTATAGACTGCATCTTGAGCCCAACCCTCCACATACACTCTGTTGTCAGCTTCTCAGAAGAGTGTAACTTCCTCCATAAAGTCACTAAGAGATGGAAATTCCTGGTTTGACTTTCAAGTCATTTTGGTGCCCGTCTGCAGCTACACCATGATCTCCCTGTCACTGTCAATAATCTCTTTGATGCAAGACCTTCATGGACTACCAAGAATTAACCACAAGAACAACTAGACTCACTAATTAGAAGCTCATGGTTTGGTTTTGTTTTTTTTAAATAACATGTTAGGAACCCAAAAGATATTGGAGCTGTCTGCAGACGCGAAGTCAGCAATATGCTGGTTCACACAGGAAATAACTTCTTCATTATGAAAAATCAGGGCTGAGAGTGTATTTAACTGAAAAGCAAAATTAACAGGTTATACAATGGTAAAGCAAGATTAACAACTCCACTCTTTTTTTTTCCCAACATCAATCCATTGACAAACTTTGTGATCCCAAGATTAAAGTTAGAACAGTAAGTGGGCCAAACAGAAGAGTCTCTTTTGCTAATGGAAAACTACACTGGTGGTGGTGAAGGGTCATCCTGACTCAAACCCCGGAGCCCTCCAATCTCAGCTACGTGAGGGTGAAGCCGGGCGAAGTTTCGAGGGTGCCGCCAACACCGCTTCAGCCGGAGGGCTTCCTCTCCAGAGCGATGGGCACACGACGGCGGCTCTCCGGCAGCCGGGCGCCAGCCACCACCTTCCCCACGGGCGCAGCCAGGGGGGCGGCACGCGCGGCGGCGCTCCGGGGGCCGGGCCGCCGCCTCCCCCCGGGGCGGAGCGGAGCGGGGCAGCGCTGCCTCTCGCTCATTCATCCAAAGGCGAGGCGGCCGCCGCCGGGCTCTCCCCGCCCTCCCGGCAGGCGGGAACGGCTGCCACGGCGGGCACCGCTCAGCCCGGCCGCCGGCCCCGGTCCACCCGTGCCTCCCCCCCCCGCCCCGCCCCGTGTCCCCGGGGGCTCACCTGCCGAGCAGCTGCTCGTAGTCGGCACGGATTTTGCCCAGCTCGATCTGCAGCTTGGCCCGCTCCCGCGCCATGTCGTCCAGCGCCTGGCGGGCGTCGGCCAGCTCGGTCTCGTAGACCGCCTTCAGGTTACTGACCTCGCGGCCGCGCACCTCCTCCCGCTGGGTGACCTGCCGCTGCAGGGCGCTGTTCTCCGTCTCCAGGCTCCGCACCTTGTCGATGTACACGGCCAGCCGGTCGTTCAGCTGTCGCAGCTCTTCCTTCTCCTGCAGCCGGGACATGCGCGCGGGGCTCAGCACCGAGGGGCCCGCGGAGCTCCGGCTTCGTGAGCTCAGGAGGCTGACGGCTGACGGGACGGCTGCCATGGCACAACGGCGAGAGGCAGGAGCACGGCCCGCGAGAGAAGCGGAACGGGATGGTAGGAGGGAGACCGGGCGAGAAGCGCCGCGGCAGTGACGGCAGTGACAGCAGAACCGAGCCGAGAGCTGCAGTCGAGGTGGGGGGGCCGAGCCACGAGCAGACAGCGACCTGGCCACCACCGCCTCCAGTGCAACACCGCCACTCCACCGGCGCGCTCCGCGCCGCGATCAAATATGGCCGGCGCCCGTCCAGCCCCGCCCCCGCCCCTCCGCCGCGGCCGCCCACGTGGCCGGCCGCCGGCCAATCGCGATCCGAGGCGGGCCGGGCGCCGCGCTCCGCCGCCGGCTGGAGACTAAATTCAAAACCCGGCACCGCCCGCAACTGTCAGCCGGCGCGAGGGAGGGAGGTCGCGCCCCGCCCCGCCCCGCCCCGCCGCGCCGCCCCGCGCGGCTGAGGCGGCTCGGGCGCAGCGGCCCCGTCCTTTGTTGCCGCCGCCGGCTCCGGACAAAGGGAGCCGGACCCCGGCTTGGGGCGGGCGCCCTGGGCCCCCCGCTCCGCGCCCGGTGGGTCCCCACAGGGTGGGGGAGTGACAGCCGTCGCGCCGTCCCCTCGGCGTCCCTCCGCGTCCCTCCGCCGCCCCTCCGATGCGAGACAGGTTCCCCAAGGCCGCCGGCCTGTGCCCCCTCCCCCCGGGGCCTGCGCCCCTCGCCTCGCCCAGCTCCCCGCCGGCCTGCCAGCGACTGCTCGGCCCGAGGGAGATGCTCTGATTTGGCAATGCAGCTTTTGCCCCTGAGAAAAGAAGTGATTTTGCTGCACCAGACATTTCCTGTCACAAATTTACTCTTCCCTCGTCTGTAGGCTGCACACTGTAATTTGAAAACGATGCTTGACTCCTGATCCTGCAGGTTCCTGAGCGCCTGGTTTGAAGTTGCCTCAGATGAGTACACTGATTTCAATATTCTAAATGCCATTATTCAGATTCAGCTCAGCCCAGGTTTCGGTGTTTGCATTTGGATATTCCTTATCTGATGTTAACCTGGCTCCTGAAGGTTTATTGTGAGCGAGATGTCATGTCCTTAATTACGAGTCGAACGTGAATTCTTCAGGAAAAGCATGAATCCTTCAGCGCTGTGGGTGCAACGGATGAAAAAGCCATATTCATCCGTGTGGAACTGAACCCGCTGAAGGTCTGGTTTATGGCTTTTAAATCAGCACTATCCCTTCACAAGCAATTAAGTAGGCTGCATCTTCTGGATGTTGGTTTACATTAGGACCACTGGGCATTGTCAGCTGGGTGTTAGAAAGTAGAAACTGGAAAGAGGAACATGGTGAACAGTTCAAAGTCTCGACTGTAAACCCAACTGTCCTTCTCACAGAAATTCCTGTAGAGGGGGCTTGTCAGCAGGAAAACACTAAGATTTTCCCCTGCTTACATTTCCTCAAAGTTTTTTAGTAAGGTTCCTTCTAGAATGAGCCATGACGAGATTCCAGAAACCCAGTAGTTTTCCACTGGATATGAGATAGTCCCTATGGGAGCTGGGTGCCCCTTCTCAGTTCCTGGGTGTTCATTCTCAGTTCAGTTAGCTTAGCTAAACAGTTTTTGCAAATTTCTACTGTTAAGTGACATCCCCTCAAAGAAAAAAAAAATTATTCCAGTCACAGGAGTGTATATAACTAAGGGTAATTTAGCCGTAGTGGGGAGCTCCTGCTTTTTCCCACATGCTGCCTTTGTTGACACAAACCATTATCTGTTTCTCCTTTTTCCTTCTCTGCCTGCTGTTACAATTTGCTCTTTTCCAGACCTTTGGAAAAATAGCAAAGCTGGCTAAAAAAAGGGATAGCAGCTGGTGAGGGAGAGCGGGGGGATCTCTATAGCACCTGCTGCAACATAAAATTGTCAGCAAAGTAGGATTATAGTCCAAGGTAGTTTTACACTGCAGCTGGCACTAGAGTGAAAGGATCTGTATCCACAGGCAGTTACAAGAGACAAAGTTTGGAAGATTTTATTGTTGTACAGACTGAGCCCTCTGCAGGTGTTTGCTGCTGACTTTGATTCTGTCTACTTCCAGGATTTAATTTAGTGCTGGGTTTTAAATCATTGAGTTTTCATTTCATTATAAAAATATATTATTCCTTCCCCGCCCCCCAGTATTTGTTTCGCAGTTAGTGTGCCTGAAGCAAAGCATTGGGGGTTTTTTGCCAAAAGAGTGATGGGTGGGATGTGTTTCCTTTCACCTCCCAAATTAAAAAGATGTATTTAAAATCCAAACTCAGAAGCTTCAGAAGCCTCAAGCTTTAACTCTCTGTTGTTGAAACTATTGCATCTTAGCTTCCCAGTCAACCACATGAGATGAAATTAGATGGGGCTTACTTAGCAGACTAGATAGGCTAATACTGTAAAAATTTGATGGAAACTAATATTGTACTAGTAGGGCCTGGCCAGATCAGTTTGCTTCTTATAATTACATAGTGAAAAACAAAATGTTTATCTTGCCAATTCCATGCTTACTTTCCACCAGTCTGTATTTTTAGGTTGTTGTTTCCATCTGATTAAAAAATAAATATTGATGTAGCATTTCCTATGTACGTTTAACAAAAAGGGTAATAGTTGAATCTATTAAAATCTCATTATTAAAAAAATTAATCTTTTGTGTGGTTTCAACAGCCAGATTAGCTTCCATATTGAAGCAAGTTAATCTTCAGTAATCATGCCATCAGATTTCTCTGCCGTTTGCTTACATATGAGATTTCTTGCTGCTACTTGTGTGATTGACTTAATCTTGCTCTACTAGGCTGAAAAGGAAAGTAAGAAACGCATCAGCCTTCAGACTGTGCCTCGGCTGATGTCAGACAGTTCTGAAACTGAGTATCAACATTGTTCCTCTTTGCTCTTGGCAGCTTGGGCCTGATGCAGCATGCATATGTGATATATTTCCTTTGTATAGAGAAGCCTGTAAGTGCCATTATTAAATCAGCCAGAGGAGTCACTGCTCAGAGGCACAAGGCAGCCCCGAAGGGCTGAGCACTGACACTCCCATGCCTCCAGACTGCTGCCCAAGGGAACCAGGAGTGCTTTCTCTACTTCAGAAAACGAAAACAAAACAAAGGACCGTGGTGTTTACCCGTGTAGCCGACAACTTGACTCAAAACATTTTCAGCTTAAGTATGACTCTGATACACTTTACTGCTCTTAGAGCTGATTTCTGAAATATAAGTACTTCAACACAGCTTCAGAATACCACTACAGCTACAATTTAATACCTTTACAGTCAACATAAATTGTATCTATCAGGCATGTGCACATCTTACAGGCACAGCAGGCTATGCTACATTTAGACTCACCTTCCCTAAACGTGGAAGGCATTTCACTGACTGAGACATTTGTAAAGAAAAGGCTTCCAATATGCACCATCCAACAGCAAAGGTTTTCTTTGTACTCTGATTTAAATAAACGAACTTCTAGAATCTGGAAAAGTTTGGGGGAGATTAGCATAGATTCTGTAATTCTTAGTAAATGAGCCATTTTTACTGTTACCAACTTTGTATTGTTACAATAGATTTTTTAATATATATAATCATTTGTATTTATACGATATTTACTTTTAAAGTGGACAAGAATCACAGTGAATACATTCTGCAAATGTGTCAGTATCTGAGGGTTATGTCAGGGATTCAAGTATGACTCTTCTAAAGAAGAAATGGACAAATATTTTAACTTTATGTTACCTAATCTGAGTATTTATTAGAAAATACTGTTTGTTTCCACTTGGGGAATGTCTGCTGAAGAAGAGTCAAACAGAGTAAATGCTGCAGTCTGTGCTTTCAAGAAGAAGAACAAAACAACAAAAAATGAATACAAACTTTTTTTCTGTAACAGCAAGAGTTACAGAGAAAATAGTGACAGACCTGCAATATGTAGCAGGGCTGTTGTTCCTGTCAGCTACATTCAATGTTAAACAAGTGAAACTTCACTCAGTATTTTCATAATGTCAGAGCACAAAACAAGCTTGTATGTACATGACACCGTACCAGGGCCTGATCCCAAGTCCAATTAAGTTTACACTCCAGTGCTGAGAAAACTCCCTTTCAGAAGATTCCCTTTTTTTCCTGTGTTATCATATATACACCATTAATACTACAGTATGTAATTCTGGCAAGTCAACCAAAATGTTAATTTCCTTGCCTATCTAGTGCTGACTAGAGACCACTTCTGGGGACACAGTGGCTAGGAAACAGAATCTTATTTTATTTTTCCCTTGAGATGCTGCCGCGGCAGGAGGAGGGAGCACGGGGGTGTCAGCAGCTGTTTAGAAAGATAGCAAAATCTGGAGACTCCTCACATGAGCAGATGGGATAATAGTAATACTCCTCCCTGTTTTTTGGCTCCAGTAAGGCAAAAATGATGCCAGTTAGATAACTAAGTGCTGCATGGTCCATGTGTTTCTAATTGCTGCTCTATATAGTAATAACTCATGTATGACTACATTACTCTTGATAGGTCCCCTCATGCAGAACTTGAAGCCTTGCCTAAAAAATACTTTAAAAATATTAATTTTACACTGTATCTCACCAGGATTCAAACAGAGCTATCTATATTGCCTGCATGCAAATGAAATGAAAAAAAAAAAAATTATGCGATCTTTAAAAAATTACTGTTTAAGGTACAACAGAAACTCCATTGTTCATTTCTGCTGAATGTTTCACACTGAACATTTTCTTAGAAAGCTTTATTTAGTGTTCTGTGGGATCTCTTCCTCCAAGAGAAGCCAAAATAGAATGAATAAACGTATTCGGGATGCAGCCGCACTGTATGTGCATGTCTATGACAGGCTACAAGATCGATGAGAGCAGGGGGAGAAGAAGAGAATGTAGCCCGGAGTAGCAGCGCAGGAAAGACAGAAGCAGAAAGAACCGTGGCAGGAACTGCAGTGCTCCTCGGTGTTCATTATTGAAACCACCACTCTTCAGTTTGCCTTGCTTAAGCAGATCCTAAACCATGCAGGGATGCGTGTTTATAGGAATGCACACATGGGGGTGGGTGGTTGATTTTGGCTGAGACATCCAGGGAATAGTCTACCCCCACTACTGAGGTACTCATAGGGGAAATGTAGTGATATGACTGTTAGTCGTAGTTAAAGTCACTTCTCACAGTGACTGCAAAACTCCAAAGGAGAAAGAACCTGCAGACGGGAAAGGTGAAGCAGCAACTGATAATTATATGGCTCCACACGAAGATCTGATTAAGCTCGCTTTAAAAATGACTTGCAAAACTAGAAACATTGCATTTCTGCAGAAGAGGCTATAAACCAGATTACAATTACAGAATCTCCTTGCTAAGAATACAATTGTTAGCACAGATGCCTTATGCTTATACAGAAGTACTAGTTTTTGGGAAATACTTTTTGCCAAGAAATTACAGAGGCATTAACCCTACTAGTACCTGAGAGTGTTTTGCTGTAGCTGGTGTCAGAACAACTCTGATTCACTTTGTAAGGGTATAGTTAGAGAATACATCAATTGTTGCCAACTTCTGTGAATTTGCCATTAGTTTTATAAAACTGTGGGTTATTTCCAAAGACTAATTATATGAGTTCCTTTGATTAATCATAACTCTAAGTTTCAGTTAAAAGATTCTTGACCCCTTAGAGGTAGGGAAAAAAATTGTTGAAAGCGTGAGTCAGTGCAAAATTAAATGTCTTAAAGAAGACTAAACACTTGTTCTAAACCTAAACTAATATCTGACAGGTAATACCAAGCATAGTGAGTTTCCTGGTTTCTCTGCATTAAGGTGAGCGCTTATGTAGTTGATGTACTCCACGTCTCTGGGCAAGTTTAGCACAGAATTTCAGAAAACTGGATTTTAACAGCCTGTTTGTCTCTCACGTATGCTGCTCTCTCGCCAGTCAGAGCTCCTTTCCTCAAGAGAATGAACACCTGGAAAAGCCATGGGAGAAATATCTAACTATATCTGACACCATGAACCACCTGCTCACCAGGCTGGCTCCTCCATACTGCCTGAGCATAAGAACAACTGTGCTAGCTCACAGAAAAAAACCACAAGAAAACCCAGACACCATGACCTATGTGCAGTGGTGATGGGATGGATCAAGAAGAGTGACTACTCTGATGCACAGTATTAAGATTTCTTCACTCCCACCAGAAACTTAGCTCCAGACTCCCTAACAATAGAGTTATGATAGAGCGCTTTTTGAGATCTTCAGTGAAAATACTGAAATCTTGGAATATGGACAGTCTGTCTGCTCCTGCAGTAGTTACTGTGGATGACAGTGCGAATATAATAAACATGCAGCAGGTTTCAGGTGCAGACATGCCCTTACATTTAGTTTTATACCAGTAGCCTCTTTTATGTGGCTGGGAAGATAACGAGTGTCAGTGTTTGTTCTAAGGGTGTTTGTTACAGGCATTGGAAATACCAGTTTTCACACTACACATTTGAGGACATAGAGGCATATGAAAGCTTTATGAATTTCTAAAATAAATTAGCAAGGCAGTAATTATGATTTTAAAGCTTGGCATCTAGGTTGTAGAGTTATTCTTTAAAAGTCTTATTTGTAAAGAAGTCTTATAAAAACTGCACAATGTTTCAGAGTTAGAAACTGTGACTACCTCAACATGTCAAAGGATTTCTAATATAGAGTATTGGCATAAGGAAGATACTGTAAACTGCAAGACAATTTCAATGCAATTTAAGACTAGTCTTCCTCCTAAGCATTTTGCATTTTTCTATAAGAAGAAGACCCAACACAAAAACTTGATATTCACTGAAAATAAAATTGGATAGTAAGTTCTTTCTTCCCCAGAGCCCAATTCTACTTCAGTTGAAGCCAATGTATTCAACAGCAGCAGGATCTGGCTCGACCAATGGGATAACGAAGAGGATGCATTTGTACATCACAATCTTATCCTAGAAATGTTTTATTAGTGTTTGTGGAAATGTTTTAGGATTTGCTTTATTAGTGTTTGTGTGATCAGTGTCTTCATACAGTCTCGATTTAATTACTACTAAAAGCTGCAATAACATTATAATTAAAATATGGAAAAAAGATCACCATCTATGTTTGTTTCACGTACAAGGCCAGAAAAATGTAGGTCTGATGAGTTAGCTGGTTTGACCAACTATTAAAACTTGGTGTTAGGCAAAAGTCTATTAAAATATTGTAAATCATAGGAGAGCAAATCACAATGTTAAAACTTTCTTACACTCGGGTAATCACATATTTAAAATACACTAGAAAATACAATTTTCAATATTGATCTCAAGTCCTATATTTTTAGCATACATGGAAGTGAAGTACTGTGCATTTCTGATCTGATATTGAGGGAGATAAATAGAGCATCTCGAGATGTACATATAAACATATATTCAGCAACAGCAACAGTATTCTTCTGCCAGTTATGATTTCTTGCACTGGTGTAATTGCAGCTACCAGAATCCAGAATAAACGTCATTTCTCAGCTGTATAATATTGTCTGATAGTGTACTTTCTCTAATGGAAATTCAATATGTGCTTTCTATACTTCTGAAAATTCAGAAACAAGGAGGCTTGCTTCAGACTCCTCAAGCTGATAGTGATAACCTCTTCCATTTTTAAGTGTTGCTTTAGCAATATCTATTGAATTGTCCCCAGTCTTGCTTGGCAGAGGAAAAAATTGCAATCCTCAAAACTGCCATAGCAGTGTCTTTTCACAGCCCAGCTATTTGTAGCCCTGAGTTATGAGGCAGAAGGGATTATGGATGCCAAGAAAACTATACAACCACTCAAGTAGCCACTTCAAAAAAAATCGAGAACAAAAGAAAAGACAAGATTCACCAAAACTTCAGAAGGAAGTTGCAGCATGTTTTTGGCTACTAAGTTTCCAGTTCTGGGACTCTGAATACCACACTGTAACTACAAGTGAGTATAGCAGAATTTCAGCTCTGCAAGTTTAAGAGGTTTTTATTTTTTTACTATGGCTCTATTTAATTTCAGCATGCTGAATCTTACTTTCTGAAAGCAATGCAGATACAAATAGTCCTAGATTTTACTATTTTATTATTCATTATTCTTTAAAAGTCAAATGTTTAATCTACCAAGCAGGCTCTGCCAGTACTTGAAGTATTGTTTAATTTCTCCTGGCTCATAGTGGTAATTAATAGGCAGAGCTATATTCTAATAAAACGCTCAAACTGCATGCAGATTCTAACCCTCTGGATGAGGGCTGGTGGAAGAGTGATGCAGAAGACTCTGCATCTTGCATCACTCAGCTAAGCTGCATGTAGGTCTGAATGGTGAAGACTGCACACGTCCGTGAGCAGAGGATTTGGAGTGCAGGAGCACTGTTGCTGACACACCAAAGCCAAACTCAGCACTCCAGAAAACCCTTCAATTCACAGAGTCGTTGGTTCTAAAAGGCGTGGAGGTGATGTGCCTCACCAGGTAAGAAGCCGTTCACAATGGATTTCATTACCTGTACTGAAGCAGAGGTAAGAGGCAATCTTCCCCGAAGCACAGAGCAGAGCCCTCTCACTCTGAAATCATTACTGTGAGCCATTTCAGCAGTCATTGACCCCCTGTGTACATCTATCACCACATGCATACAAAGTCGTACTTTAAAAAATGTGTTGCAATAAATAGCTACTATTATATATGAAGGTATATCAATTTTTGTTGGCTCAGAAAGTTAATATTGAAGTGTACATAGGTAATACACCTTTCTGGTCAAGAATTCGCTGTAAACTAAGAATTACTTCATGCATTGAAAGGACATAGAAGTAGAACTTGAATTAGGTGCAGAAATTACTAGCAGGTTCTTACCTTTTAAATTACCAGTTTTTGCCATTTTTAAATCATTATAAACGTTCTTCTTTTGTGTGCCAGCAGAAAGTAAGAGGGCATAAGGAGTCTCTTACCAGCAATGTCTTCCTGATGAACCTTCCTAGAACAACGTGGACTTCATTGCTTGCATTGGTATGTACAGGATAAATTATTCAGAAGGAAGGACCTAAGAGCTTTATTGTACAGATCCTCTCTGTACTTCAGTGAAAGTGATCTGACCCCATATTTTTATTAATAACTGCCTTTCACAGAATAATGATGCTCATAAAATAACCCTTCTTGAAGTTTTCCCTTCATTGACATCCACACTAAGTGATGCAAGAGTGCCTAAAGTTAACTACAGAGAATTAAGAATTGTTTATTTCCATTTGGCTTCAGTGACTGAAATAATGTTTTGTTCTTGCGTCTAGTATCCAGCAAGCAAGTTCTCTGAAAAATCAGTTTACTACCCCAGCATGAACAAGCAATTAAGATGAAATAAACCAAGAGTCAACAAACAAATCTGATCTTCTTACGTGCACATGCGTCCCTCTCCCAGGAGCTGTATGCTGCTGTAAGGCAGAGCTCCCAGCTTGTGCCCAGGCAATTGGATTGACTTGCAGCCATGCTGGCTGAAGCAGAAGGTCAGATCCGAAGCCACAAGGATTAAACAGTAAGGTTTGTGCAGCCATGGCTAGGGGCAGTCAGGCAGGAGCTGTTAGCGAGAAAGGAGAGTGGAAGGGCTTGGTCGGCAATCACTCTCATACATTTCTGAATCAACTGGACACTCTCCCATGTCAACTCAAGGACCACAATACCTACGGTGGGCATGGAAAGAGAAGGCATCTTCATGCAGTTCTGCTTCTGGGCATGGTCATACAGTCTCCTCTGTGGACAACTCCCAGTACCTAGAGAGAGCTAGGAAGAGCTGTTAGCTCTTGAAAGAGCTGTTAGCTCTTGATGATCGTATGGTGGGTGGGATTTCCAAGGTAATGGCTCTCTGGAACCTCCATTTTGCTCCCAGGAGAAGCAGCCATCTACCACTCCCTTCAGCTGCTAAATTAGCAAAGGACTGACTAAAGATAGGATTATTTGTTCTGTAATGGGAATCCCTTTTTTTTTTACCAGCAACTGTTGTAGAGGAGCCCTATATGTATGCTTGTAGATTCATGCTCCTGTATTTTGTTCTCTGCCAAATAAGACTCTCAATTCATGACTATCGTGATCTGTGATCTGTGTGTGTGTTGCATTGGGAATTTGGACCTTAGTGGTCCCAAAAGTGTAGGCACCGTTTGCACTAATTTCCCCAAATCAGTTTCATTTTTGCACTGAGTACACTGAGTGTACATGTGTTTCTTAGTCGCATGTAAAAGCCCTACATGTACCACTACAGTGTTCCCTGCTTAACTACTAGAAATTACATTTAGAATTACATTACCTTTAGAAATTTCTCTAAGCAGGACAGGGGGGTAATCCGTGTTTTTAAGTCACACTTTCCTAAGTTTCAGATACTCTGTTAATTTTCTCCTGGGCAATATTTTTACTTGGATCATTGTAAAATTGTTTTACACTCATCATTGGCTGCCTTGCACATGAAGAATTTTTGGAATCCTAAAGCTTAGTTCCTCATGGTTTAAGAGATTTGGGTATTAATTCCAAATGGCATCTCACAAAGGGCCAAATTCCATCCAGGGACAAATGACTGCTCATCCATGCCAACTTTAATGGGATCTGCTCTGTTCAGCAGAGGACAGGATTTTATAAAAGGCTCTTACTTGATTCTGTACCCATTTGCAAAAGTAAATAGTGTATACTTCTCTTGAAGCATTATTGAAATGGCAAACAATGTTAACCACTGCAAAGAGGACAAGAGTACCAAAAAAGAACTTGAGTTAATATTCTTACTGATAAAAAAAAAATTTCGAATTAGGAGACAGAAATCTTATCTCTTGATTAAAAGGTGCTATGCTTTGTAGTAGCCTATGAGTGGGAAAAACATATAGTGGGATAACAAAGCCTTTTAAAAAAATAACGTCCTTCCTACAGGTTCTTATAAAGAAAGTAGTGAAATACAAATAAGGTAATTGCTAAGATATTGATACACTGGTTGAAAAAGAAAACTCCCACGCCTTTCTAGAACTGCATTTGCAAACTCTAAGAATATGTTCATCTTCCAACCTTCCTGAAGGCTCAAATAGTTGCTTAACTCGTTCAAAAAGTTCAAAGACATCTGAATAATTCTTTCAGGCCTTGTGCCAAAAATTGCTTCAACATCTTGCAGAGATGACTTAGTTCTGAAAACATGCATGCAACTAGACAATAGTGAACCTGCAAGACATCCTCTCCGAAGTTCCGGGCTAGAGACCTAAAGCAACCAAATCTGTTGCTTTCTCCCCTGCTTTTCTTTTCAGGATGTAGCTTATTTTTCTTGCCTGTGATTTCCACTAAATATGCCATTGCAAAACACCACCTCCTCTATTTAAGAATATTAAACTAGAGAAATATGGTGTACAGTAACAACCAACAGTGAATAAGGAAGTAATTTATTTTTCATTCAGCATGCAGGATAAAATTCATGCTTCGCTTTGAATCAACTGCCAAGCATCAGAAAGGGGCTACCCTAAACACAGATACCTTAAAAAATCTAATTAATTGCTGCCTTTTTTTTTTTAACCTTTGAACTTAAAAGCATCATTTGCATTCTTGAGGACAGAAAACTCATTACTTCCTCCTCCCCTGGTAATTCTTGTATAATTACCTGACTAAGCTTCAAATGTTAAAAAATATAGATCTACAGCCAAACATCATAAAACTGCTTTCAAAGAACTGGCTTGGAATCACGAAGCAACACCAATGCATCACCTTTTTTTTTTTTTTTAAAATTATTATTATTATTATTATTATTATTATTAGTAAATAGGATTACTGTTGATCTCTAATGAGCACATACAAGCTGCACAAAATTAACCCCACGACCACCTCCTTTTGAGAAAAATCTGTTTCCATGCCTGTCCTTTGCTAGGAAATGCTTGCGGCAGGAGCAACACTTAGAGGAGGGGAGAGATGACACACTTTGTCAGCGTTTTTTTAAATTAGGTTTGGCTGTATATATATATAAATTTTTTCATTTTCCTGTCGATGCTGAGCCAAGGGTATAGTGACTGCCCCTATTTGGACTTCAGTGAGCCCCCAACATCACTTTAAAATAGGACTTACTGAGTTTTGGTCCAGGTCCTGCTGCTAACACCTCCTCAACAGATTTTAGACAACAGAGTGCTGTTTCCTCGATTACTCTTCCTCTGGGGAAGCTTGGCCTGCCAGCACATATCAGATCCAGATTTCCTCCTAGCTGCCTCACATTCTTGATTCAGAGACGTTACCCGGCACCTGGAGGGATTTCCTTCTGGGATGCAACTGCTCACTTTGGTCTCATTCCCACGTCTTCAACCTGAGACTCCAGAATCACTGAACCTAACTCTTTCCTATATGTCTTTTCAGTTTAACAAAACACTACCAATTTTCTTCAGGTCTCCTGAATGACCTCTGGCAGCTTTCAAATACTCTTAGCCCTGTGACCTTTAACATTTTTCCTTTCCTCCAGCAAGGGGGAGTAAGCTCACTCCTGGGTGAGGCTGAGCTCCACCTCCTTGAAGGTTCAACTCCCTCTCTGAAATACTCTACAATAAACAGGGCAAAAAGTATTGCTCTGATTGATTTGAAATATTTAAAGATGTTCCAGGGGTCTGTGTTCTGCGGGTGAAATCTGATCACCTTTAGAGACAACTGGAGCAAACACTTGATTGTACTTGGGTGGGGAAGAGGAATGATGGCCAGTTGCAATGCTGCATGAATAGCAATATCCTGGAGAGAGTCGTAAGCATGCGGGAATGCAGGAACAGCCATACAAGCGGCCCAGGTAACATAGAGGTGACATTTTCTCACATACCATTCTTGAAGCCCTCTTCCCCTCCCCCCAGTAGCAGTCAAATCTCTCAAAGAAAATTACTTTTCCCAACACAACTATATAGATAAGGGGGGTCAATGACTGGGTTATGAAAGAAAAGAAATCCCAACTTTTTCTGCAAATAGCTTCCTCAAACAGCCTCAGTACAACTTCACAAATGCCAACAACATTTTAAACCCTAAAATTCTTGTGAACAAGAACAAAAGGCATAGTAGTAAACCATTGTTTATGCATCTAATTTTGTTTCACTGGAAATGTTTTTCTCTCTTTTCTGCCCAGTGAAAGATCGGATAAAGAAATGAAAGCACCAGAGCAGCCTTGCTTTCTGCAATGTGACCTGGTACATACACAGCAGTGAACATGATTCTCATGCCACTTGTACGTACTCCCTTGCAAACTCTGGCTTGAAGACTATAGACAGTTTACAGGCTTTTGAAAGAGGTTCATTAAATCAAACTGCATGGAATTCTCAGTTAAAAGGCTAAAGTATTGCGTGTTGAACTGTTAACATCTAACCACTTTATCTTGATCTGAAAGGTCAAGGCAATACTTTTAGTCATATTGAGGAGTTTCATATTGAGGAGAAGCATGGTGAAAAAGTGGCAGTTTTGAAATTGCATGTAATTTTATATTCAGGGAAAAAAATTCTGAAAGCTCCAGAAAGGCCAAAGGAGTATTGTGTGCTGTTCTGCGTGCAGTTCTGGGCCCCACAGTGTAAGAGGGATGTTCAGGTCCTTGAATGCATCCGGAGGAGGGCAACAAAGCTGGTGGAAGGGCTGGAAGGAATGTCCTATGAGGAGCGGCTAAGGACTTTGGACTTGTCTAGTTTGGAGGAAAGGAGGCTGCGGGGTGACCTCATTGGTCTCGACAGCTTCCTGAGGAGGGGAAGTGGAGAGCGAGCTGCTGATCTCTCCTCCCTGGGATCCAGCGATAGGACACATGGGAATGGTTCAGAGCTGCGCCAGGGGAGGCTTAGACTGGACATTGGACTAGATGATCCGAGAGGTCTTTTCCAACTTTAATGATTGTATGATTAGGAAGCATTTCTTTACTGAGAGGGTGGTCAAACACTGCAACAGGCTTGCTAGAGAGGTGGTCCATGCCCCAGGCCTGTCAGTGCCTTCACAAGAGACATTTGGACAATGCCCTTCATAACAGGCTTTAGCTTTTCGTCAGCCCTGGAGTGGTCAGGTAGTCGGGCTAGATGATTGTTCCAGGTCCCTTCCAACTGGAACTATTCTGTTCTATTTTCCAGTTTTTTAAAGGCTTGCTGGAGGAGCCTGTTGACTTCTCTCTTAGAAATTTCTTGGGGAGGTACTTTGATGTCTTAGATATCAGCAGAGTGATATATTAATTACATGAACAATCTCTTTCATATCTGCTTTCATCTCACCTGTTTAACTCACATAATTGTTAAAGTGAACTCAGAATTACTTTAAAGCTTGTCTCATATATACACTGCTCTATTCTCTGTGAGGTTGCTGTATAGAGAAAATTGTAGCAGGCGTATGTCTCCCTTCCACATGTGAAATTATTTCTCTGCTAAGAATTCACATGCCTGGGGGCTGCTGGGAAAAAGTAAACAAACCGCAGCAGGAAGGAAGGAAGGGAGGGAGGAATGAATATGTTTTGCCGAGAGGCCAGGCTCCTTGGCATACTGCTTATCCCGTATATGCTTTTGTATCCATCTACAGGAAACTCACAGGGGTGTTCGCACTGACACAGGTAGCTGCTGAGTACAGAAAATTCTTGACAGCAGAGGCAGGCTGCCAGGGCAGGGAGAATAACACAAGAAAAAGTCATCTGTTCAGTTACCTGACTATAAAAGTTAGGGAATCCTAAAGCCCCCTCTTTTCCTGCTTGCTTGTCACCTTCTTCTTTTCATTCAATCATTCTGAAAAGTGCCAAGATGATTACAGCTTCAGAGCTGTAGTGCTCAGGTATTCATCTGCTGTACACTCTTTTAGCTAAACTGGGAGCATACAAGCCTGCAGCTGCATCAGAAATCAAGAAATCCAAGAACATCTTCATCTTGTAACCCTCAGAGGAAAGAGGTGGACATGTTAAAATTGTGGTACTGGATACTGTCAGACAATTTCTGTGGGAAATTTCACTCAAGTGTACTCAGTATTCCCTTACTCCCAGGTATAAATATTTTGACAAAAGAGGAGTTATAATTAATCCTTAAAAAAAAAGGAATACGACAATACTTTTCTCCTGCCACACACATTCTGATTTCTTAAGACATAGTCATCCCAGGCTGAAAACGCTAAAATAGAGCACTATACAATCAACAATTCTTTGCAAAATGACAACCCGATCACATAAAAAGTTCAATTTACCTCCAAAGATTTTGTTAAAATTAACAAATTACTTCACTGAAGCATCAGTCTTTTGAGAGGTACTGTAGATATTCTTGCATAGAAACTAATCTTGAATGCCTTTCATTGGAGAAAATCTGGATAACATAAGAAATTAAGCAGTTCACAGAAAATAGCTCAGAGGAATAGCATTAAAAATCAAAACCAAATGAAAACAGAACAAGAGAACATATTACATGTTTTCAGAGCAGGGAAATAGACTCACTCAGCATTAATAGCAATGGTGCATTAGCTCATTTTTATTGTCTTCTGTAGAAAAGATTGTTATCAACCATAGATTTTTATCTGCTCTGACAGAAGTTCTGCAGGGAGAAACAACAAGGTGCAGGATATATTCTATATATTTTCCTAAGTAAGTATAAATGCTACTTTTTTAGATTTGAGACTACTTAAGGAAAAATAACACTATTTGGAGATCAATATTTCTATGTACACAAAACTAAACGGATAGTAATTATGTAGAAATCTTCAAAGTACTTCTTCTCATTTGTTTCCATGGCAATTTTATATTTCTATTAATATTATATTTCCATTAATATATTTCTATTAATAAGCACCTACAGCTTTGAAGCCAGCTTCTGTCCACTTGATTTAATAGAGTTATTCCACTACTAAACAGAATATGAAGATACAGTAACTTGGAAAAAACCACATTTTTCAAGACAGTAACCTATAATAAAGCTACACTATACCATATTTTAAGAGGCAATAATAAAGTATCTAGAGAAACTTTACAATAGACAAACTTATTGTATCATGTAAGGCAAAAGTCAAACGGGTATCCAGGATACTAAAAACACTTTCTGGAAAACTTATAAAATACTAAACCCTTGCAAAATTGAAGATTTTTTTCTTTAGATTTCGCACTTGCCAGCCTCCAGCTTCACAATATGGTATTTACACAATGAGGAGTTGGCAAGAGAATCGCAAGACAAAATTGAATGACACCTCTTCTTAGATGCATGCATCTGGTTTGGGCCGACAGGTCTATAGGGAAGGCATTTGGATGGCTGGAACCAACTGCTGTCATTTGTGGAGTTTATTTATTTGATACCTTCATTTACTTCAGTTTATTCTTCATTTAGGTCTTCAGCACTTTTTCCTTGATGGCCTGCGAGAATCTTTTGGCATTTGTCTCCTTTTCTTCTAAAAGGTGTCAGGGACTGTAGACCAGAAATTCTTCCTTCACAAAATCTTAGTACACTGTAGTAGGCTTGGGAATAATTTATCGCTGCTACAGAGGAGTTAAGAGTATTTTATTTATGTTTCAGTTAGCCAGAGAAATAGAAGTACTGCTTAAATAAGATAAAAAAAACCCCAAACACGTAAGTTGGGTCACAATAATATCTCCAGAAGGACAAGATAAAAATGAATAGGGTCACTTCCAGCAGATTTAGGAGGAGTAGAACACCATCAGGACTTTACAAGGAGACAACATAGGATTGGGCTGCTACCTATCTCGTGTATGTCTACATGGATGTTTTGCTTTTCCACCAAAATCTTGAGTCCAAAATATTTTGGGTTCTCATGTTCTTTATCAAGGACAGCAGTTTTTTTGACAAGGGCAAGTTTTTTTGACTTTTCTCTATAAAGACAATAGTCCACACAACAGTTTGGTGCAGTTTTGTATGCCATTTAAACCTTACAAACTATACCATTCCAGCTTGTTTATAAGAGGAAAAAGCAGCTCATGAGTTTTCTGCATGCAAGAGCAATCACAGTATCTGGAAACATGGGAATGTACGAGGATATCAGGAATTAACATTTCCCAAGGCATTTATTTTTTCTTGGAGGCTTTTTCTTTCATCTCCATGGCAAAGTCTTTCCTGGTGCTCCAAGAACAAACTGCCTTCCAGAGCCCCAGTATATACTTCAGCAAGTCCTGCATGCTGAATTAAGACATTCCAGTTGTTGAAGGCTGTCAATGCAAAACTTGCCAGTGGTAATTTAACAACAAATATAAAAAAGTTACTGTAAATAGCTGTACTATCATTTGAAAAAAAAAAGGATAGAACAAATAAAAAATTCAGGGGGCAAATTAAAAAAGCGCAACTTCTGGGGAAAAAGGAGAATACCTTTCAAAGGGATGATGTTTTAAACACGAATGCTGATACACTGAATCAGAAATGAGCTTTCAAGGGAAAAAAAAAATTCTTTCCAGGAAAACATTTTCAAGGTAAGAAAGATTATCCTGCATTGATTTAATGATACAAAAACGTTGGTTTGCATTTTTTTTAAAATAACTGAGAAATTAATCTCTGCTCAAGCAAAAGAAAGTTAACCTAAAAGGTAGTATCTAGAATACCTAACTTTGTAGAGTCTCCTGTTATAACTTCAGATACCTATTTCTCATTTTCATCAGTATTTAGGTCTGGATGTTTGTGATTCTAGGAATATGTTTGGCTGGGCCATATTAAATCTATCACAGTTGAGTGTTCCTTCCTCCTTTCACAGCTCTGAAAAAGTGGCATGTATCTGTATTGCAGATAGGGAGATGAGAAAGCTTTAAATATGTCCTTTCTAAATATTGGAAAGCTTTGTTCTGCAACAACTTCCTAGGGCCTGGCAAGTCATGAATGAGAGGATGCAGTAGGTCCAAATTACCAAGATGCCTCAGTTGCTGCAAAGGTTGACACTGTGTAAGGTTGCCCCTCCATGCTCTCCAGCTGCCTGCTGAATCCAAGGCAGTCCTAAGAAGAGGCAATCATTGTCTCTGCCAGGTTCTTGAATCCCTTAAAAAAACTATGATAAAAACCCCTAAGACTGGATATTCCCAGAATCACTGAAGTAGCACAGTAGGTCAGAAATAGACTTGTATCTTGGCATGCTCCTGACCAGTAGGAATGCCAATGACTTGGCATGCTCCTGACCAGTAGGAATTCGGAACAGGAGTAGAGTACCAAGTAAGCCCCTATTCACTGGAGCCATGAATACAATTCTCCTCTGTACATTGAAATAAAGTGAGTTTTAAAAAAGTGCCTCTGGCAGACTTGTCTGTGTCAAAACAGCAGCAGCTCGTATGAGTTAAGGGGATAAGTAATGAGGGTTGTCATAGCGAAGTTTTATGATAGACTGAAACAAAACATCTTTTGAAAAACTAATTATTTTCTTTATTATCCGGTCTACCCCTCCACACCCTTACTCTGACAAAGTACAAGGAATTCAACTTCTCCAAAAAGAGCGATTGTCATAATTATTGTAGTCGTCTCCTTTTCATTCACTTTTCCCATCACCTTTATGCCTTGTTATTGCTTTTTTCCCCTTCCTCTCCCTCTTTGGCTCCTCATAGATGATTCAGAAATGACACAGTCCTTAACAAACCTATCTGTAGAATGAATAACCCGCATGTGCCAACTATCTGTCTCTAGCTGTTTCTTGTAACGTAACAAAGGAGTCAGTCACACTTCTTTTTTTTTTTTAATTATAATAAAAATAAAGAAAAACAGAATAAAAGATTTAGACAAGTTTTAGACAGTAATAAGCTTCAGGATAAAATGTCCTGCTAGCACTATGAAGATGGTACAGAGAGATTAGCAAAGCATTGCCGTCTGGCTTGATGTTTGGAACTGGATTCAACACGAGTTGCTGCAGATACCCAGCACCACCTTGGGGAATATGGGACAACTATTAAGCTGCATACAGTACAAACCACTTTCTGATCTCACTATTGCTACCTTCAAATTGAAATTATTCTTTGTATCTTCTTTCCAAGGCATCACAGTAAGCACTGGGTCATTCCATACTTGCTTGAGAATTTTAGCAAATAGCAGTTAATAAGCCTGGAGGACAGAAAAACATTTTAATGAGATAATCTACTTGGAAGGGGAAGGAGAATCTGTAATATCGTAATTACACTTAAAGTGATGCTTTCATGATCCACTATAAAACTGAAAAATTAATAAATTAATTTTCCCTGTGATATAAAAAAGCATTGTTTTATTTGAATTTGGAATATAAGGAAGAAAAATGTCTTTGGTTACAAACAAGCTTTGTGTTTTCAAACCAGAGCATGTTTCCCTCATTTTCACTGTCTGCTTCAGGCGTGACAGAGATGGCTTATTAGGCTGCTATAGCTTAAGGGATGGAGGGTGGTATTTGTCCTGGCAGTATGCATTTGTAGTAAAGATGATGCCTCAATCACATCTGCCCATGAGAGAAACTTAAGAAGACAAAACCAAACCCTTATATTTGCATTTTTGTCTGTAAAACACCAGCTACTAAAATCTAAACAGCCAGGCATATCTGTTCCCAGACAAAACACAGCCCACAGAATCCAGTTTGGTCGCAAGCCATAGTCGACAAACAAGCACGACAGAGCTGCTATCTCTGCAACTATCAGCTCAGGACAGACTAAACAAGTTGAATACCTGGGAGCTGAGAGAGAAAACCTCTAGCCTGACCCATGCTTCCTACTGTTGCAGTAGTTTTAGGGGAAGAAAACCAAGAGGGAGGAATGAAAAGCTGTTTGATGAGAAAGATGAAAGTGACCGCCACTGTATCCCTCAACACCTTCCAGCAAGCTCAGTCACATACAGAGAAAAGAGCCAGATCTATAGCAATATGCAGAAATGTCACAGCCTGTTTTCTCATCCTTGCACATCTGCATCAGTCCCTCTGGAAATTGTGGTGACTGCAGTACCAGACTCCAAAGTCCCGGGCTCCTCAGCTCCAGCACTGCCCATGCTCAACCCAAGGCTTGCTGACACAAGCCCCAAACTCTGTCACACATGGACTTGTGATGTGGCCGCTGCCAGGCCACCACCACCACTCACCAGCACAAGTAGATGCATCCCACAGAAGAGGGCAGGGGCCTGTGCCAGGCTGCAGAGAGGGGAGGATCAGCCCTGCAACTCCGCTAACAAACCAAAGCTTGACTGCAGCCACTACAGTGCTACACAAAAACTGGTGCTTAACACAATCTTTTTGATACCAAAGGTAAAGAAATCGCTGGTGTAACAGGAATGAAGACTAGTTGCTCATTGTTTTGAACAGGCTTCCTTTTGAAAGGACTCTGTTGAAAGCTGAAGAAAATAGAAAAGAGAGAAAAAACAGAACATAAGCAAAGGCCAGTTAGTCAGACACCGGAAGGAAGGAATGAGCACTCTTTATCATCTTCCTTTTGTTAAAGAGAAGACTTTACACATTGTTTCAGTACCCCTTACCCAGGAAATCAACATGAAAAATATTAACATTTAAAAAACACACAGTGCTCATTAGCAGGAAATTACGTAACAATAAAAAATTACTTAAATCACCATTAAAATTTGCTGATTCTATCCAGGAAATTGTTAAGACATTCCCAAGCAGTTCCCAAAACTAGGATCAAATGCTACAGTCCTAAACTAATTAAACAGTACAAAATTCTCTTTCCCTTACACGAGTTACCAGTTTGGTACTCTGATCATCACAGGTTTGTTAGGAAAGTTAATGAACAAATCAAAACCTTGGTATTTCAGCAAGAGCAACTACCACCAGCAAAGGCATGCTTCACATCTGATGAATAACTTCTTAACAATAGGGAGCTCTGGCACATGAAGAGAAAAATGCAGAAAAGTCAAAACTCTAATTAAATTTAGTAAAACAGAATGGAATGTGCTATATGTTTAAGAACTTTCTTCAATTACTGTAGTCCTTTAAATACCAGCTCTTGACAGTACTGAATTGTTCAATATTTCAATTTCATTATGTGTTTTAGTGACATGTTTTGCTTCTGAAATCCAAGCACTCCAGGTGAACAAAATCTATGTGCAGAAGTTTGTTGTTGGGTTTGAAAGTGAATTCATTCATTAATATTTCAGAAATATTTTATACTGGAAAATAATGTCTAGTCACAGAAAACACAACTTGTTAGTGACAAAGTATTTTAGACATCATACATATCAGTGTTGCACATGTTCTTCGGTTATATTAAAAACAACATTCAACATTAAAGCTGTCTTCAGTTGAACTTACAAACTACACAACAGCCTTCTGCATCAAGTAAAAAATAATTTTTTGCATACTCTTGTTTTCTTAAGAGTCAGCATAGAAAAACTTCAGGACGTCTGCAAGCCACACATTACTTTATCCTATCGCACACATGAGAAGAAGCATGGAAACAAGAATTGCAAGGTAAAGGGTTTATACCTGCATGTAGAGTATACAGACCCTTGAGGGGAACACAGATGAGTAAAATCTCACTACTCAAGAAAGCATTCAGTTATATTTCTTTTCAAACAAAAAGACCTGTATAAGTTGTGTGTGTGTCTAATCATGGAAAAAGTCTAGACAGAATAGGTAGGAAGCTCAAGCCACTATTATAATATGAAGGATTAAAATGCTGCAGAAATTTAAAACATACATTGCTCAACAGTGCTTATTTACAAGGTTGTTATTCAAAAGTCATTGACTATTAAAATTAAGTTTATTTCACAAACCAATCCGTTTTTACAGGTCTTAATCCTATAAACACTGCTATTCTTGTCAACACACTGCCATATTAAGAACACACATTCTTTTATATCAAGACTAACTTTATACTGTTTTTTTCTGTTCAACTGTGATGAAGAGCATTGCTCATTTGATGACTTTGTTAGCTTCACCAAATTAAGTATGATGTATTTAATTAAAACATAGCCTTAATTCCTAAACCTAACACGTGGCTAAAAAAAGTTCCTAAGGAACAAACATGGTAATGCAGAGCCGTTATCTAGAAAAATCTTAACATTTTTTGAGGACGCAGCAAACAAATAATAGGACAATTAACATCTTTCATGCTGTTAAATTTAGCTAAGAATTATGTCATGTTCTTCAGCATCACATATTTCCCATGTTTCTGCAGCTTATGAAAACAAGAAGCCATGGGATTATAAGAAAGGCTCATTTAGTATGAGTTTTTAGTGAATATTTAGTATTTATAGAGACTTTGTTATCAAGAACATTAGTAACTAGAAGATCTCCAAATCGTGAGCATTATCAATTTCAATAATATCTTCAGGTTCCATCTTTGCTTCATGATGCCCCTCCTGTAGATCATCCAGGGAAGCCAGAGCCTCATTCGTATCGCTAGCAAAAGTCTCACGAGATGCATCATCATATTCTTGCAGGTTAAGCCCTTTAATGGCTTTTTTCATCTTCTTTCCTAGAACTTGTATTCTCCTCTTCTTAGCGGCTTTTTTGTTTTCATACTCCTTTTGGTTTTCCAGATAGAATATCTCCTTGAAAGAAAACAGAAAAAAGTTTGGCATATTCATTTTTCTAGTGTTTCCTAAAGAAAACATAAAGAAGTAAAAAATTTTTTTTTTTATTACAAATACTGTTGAATGATATTTAACTAAGATACACATTATTGATAGAAGTGTGAGGATAGACTGCACTTAAGGAAAATGCCCCATAAATAAAATGATTACATAATTTCTCAGCAATCTCAAAATATATGTAAATAAGTATCACTAAGTTTTCATTCCAAGTTTGCTGATGATACAAAACTGGGAGGAATGAATGGTAGACCAGAGGGTCATGCTGCCATACAGAGGGACCTGTAGAGAAAATGTAACCAAAGGTCTGTGACAACTTGAGACCTTTCCTCCACAATTGAAATTTGAGTCCAGGTCTCCTGATCTTTACTGTCAAACATTTGTGAACCTCATTAACATCTTCTCTACTGCAAAATATGACACAAGTTTCCTCCATATTTCAAGGGGGAGAAATACCATGTAGTAAATGCTGCCACACGCCTTTCTTTCCCTTCTTATTTTTTTAAAACACATAAATTGCATACAGAAAACATTAATGCTTTTTTTTCTCCCCAAAAGCTGTAAGTCCAGTGCTAAGGATATGCAAATCTGTGACAGCTGTATACATGACAACCTCCATGATGACAGTATTACACATACTTTTCCCACAGGTTTGTATGACAAATTACGTCTCATACCATCAATCAAGTTTGTAGAGTGAAAACTGCTATGTCACTAAACACTTGACAGTATCAGCAAGAGAAGAATCAGACTCACAACTACAAGGACATGGAAGCGGGCTAGAAAAGCAAATTTTTTTTTATTTTGTAATGGGGTAAAGTGATCAAATGTGCAACTTTTTGTGACCACTATAAGCTATGAAAGGTTGTTTTTTGCTTGTTGTTTTTTTTTAAAAAAAAACAAACATAAAACAGACAATCACAGTTTATGTTGATTTGTTTCTCAATTCCCAGAACAAGATGCTAGGATGGTTTACAGAGTGAATGGTAGCCACCTACAAGTAAATAAACGAGCCTTTCTTTAAACAAAACTTTACTAAAGTGGCAAATACCATGAAAAAACCCAAGTTGTTTTAACTGAATGAAGAAAATGCCATCTCAGTCTATTTCATACCCTAAAAGGAAAGACAATAATATTTACAAGCTGACAAAACTAATCTGGTGAGCACCACAGATGAGGCCAGTGAGCAATTCAGGCTAAGTTCAGACTAGTATCTGACTTAATGGGAAATACTGCCTGGTGCTACAGCTGGAGCTACACAGGACAAAAAAATATTCTATTAAGAGAACACCATTCAATCCATGCACAACGACACAGAGCTCCAAAGGGAGAAATACTACTACAGGTAATGTTGCTGTAAGGTATATACAAATTAAGGAAAAGCCAATGTTTATCTCTCCAGACTCTACAGTCTCATCATCCTCAACAGGTTTTTGTGACTGGCAGTATGTAAAAGGTGTTCCCTCTGCCTAGCGTGAATGGCAATTCATAATTTTTTTGGTGTTTTTTTTTTGCCTATATTTTGTATGTGAAAAGCTGGTTTCTTTGGAATATAGTGTTAAATTCGCTAGAAGTTGAGAAAGATTCAATCATAACATTTCTAGTAGAAAAAACCAAAATTTACTTTGGACAATCATTTGGAGTCTTGACAATTTTACCTTGATTTGTTCTTCTTTGATGCTAGGTGTGTTCTTCAGCAGGTTTAAATAAACGCCCCCTGGTGTTCTTCTCCTAGTGCCGTTCTTAATAGGGAAAGAGCAAATTAGTAATAGCAAGTGTTGATATAAAAATAAGTAATAGCAACTAAGACGTAAGTGTTGATATAAAAATAGCATCTAAGCCAATGCTTTGTATTGAGACAGAATAAAAAAAAATTAAGTTCTGCTGTGTTAGGTACCACATGAAAACAACCCTGCTATGTTTTATTTGTGATTGAACTAGTCATAAGAAGGTCAACAACCAGCTTGCTCCATTTGGACAGGTAAACTATGAGGTTACCAAAAACATGGTTTAGAAGATAATACCAAATTGTTCAACTACATACTAAATCTGATTTTGGTAGCGAAGAAACAAAACATGAGTAGTATTCTAACTACTTTCACAACTACCTACAATAGTGTATATACTAGGTTAAATATTCAGAACATTCCTAACACATAAGCCCAGTAAAATGTCAAAAATGAATTTCATAAAATTATGTAGATCTCTTTTTTTTTTTTTTAATTGTGCTCAGCAATTCTAGAACTTATCTGCATCTGCAGGATTTTCCATTTCTGCCTAAGGGAGATGAACACAATGTGTACTTTAAAGTTTCCCCCCTCAACATATTAGTTCCATGCTTCAACAGTTTTCATTGTAACAGCAGTGGTGCAATATGTCATACTGAAGTATAAATGGACTCAGCTTTGAAACCTCTGTAAATTATAAGCACTAGTTATCATATTATTATTCAATTACCATTCACAGTATTTAAAGTTGAACTGTTACTCCAGTGCTCTGATATTGTATTAAATGTGATACTTTTCTGCTAACTAAGAAAGCAATATACAATCCAAAAGTTCTAAGAACAGAGAAGGTCAATTTTTAAGTATGTTCTTGAAACAGCAGACACCACATACTTTCATCATCCTACCAGCACAAAATCTCAACTAAGAAAAACAGTATGATCTGCCTTTCAAATGGCATACTCTGATCTGCAGCCAAAGGAACCTGTGCTACCTGGAGCTGTGTCCTTTCATCTCCTTGGTAAATACTTGTTAACAAGTACTTTAATCCTTCAAGACAACAGACTGCTTCTAAGACAAGTTACTAGCTGGAAAGTTGTTGCTTTTTTTTTTTTCGGGGGGGGGGGGGGGTAGGTGGTGGGGGTGGGGGGGTGGTGATGGTGGTTTTTTCTTTGTGTTAGGGGGTGTCCCCCCCATTTTTTTTTCCTCCTCTCTACTTCTAATGAGGGAACTTAAAAGATGTAAATATAAACAAATGCCTAAAAGTACTTACTAGTTTCCTCCCACTTTTTTGTCTTCTGAACTTCTGCACTGGGGCTCATAATTTAATAAAAACAAAAGCATACCAAGAAATTGATAACCTAACTATTAAGTACAGGATTTTTACCATGATTTGTAACAGAAAACAGTACTCAGTTTTGCTCTACTGATACACAAGCCAATGGCTCTCTAACAAAGCTAACAGATTCCCTTCTGAAAGTTACTCTTCAAATGTGACTTTAGAAATGCTCACTACTGAGTATGTTGACCTCTGATGGCATGCTGATTAACCCAGTAGACAGGTCAGTGCTGTCAAACATCCACCTGACTTACTGAAGCAATGTGCCAGAGGATTCACCTACAAGCTTTTATTCAAGCTTCAGAATCCTTCACTCTAACTCTGCCAGGCAAAGATCTCAAGAGGAGGCAGAGTAACAGATACAATGCTATCACTGCAAATCAGATACTAAACTCAGTACAAAGAGTTGGGCAATCTCCAGGTTCATTCGTCTCATTGTTTACTCAAATCCTGCTGGAAGGTTACATTAGTATTTATTAAGCGACTTCCATGGTGAGAGAAGGCCATGAAACTCTGGGAGAACCCGTCCAACGTGAAAGCTGTGCAATAGTACTACGTAAATATTCTGCAACTAAAAAGTTGTGTGTCCCCCCTCCACAAACCCACAATATCACATTTTTCTTACCACTATGAACAGTCCACCATTTTGTTCCACTTCAGCTGTTTCCATAAGCAGTTCGATAGCTTTTCTTTTCCCGATTATTTTCACTACTCGGGCAATTAAATCTTTCTTTGGCTCACAAAGCCTGAGAGGAGGGAAAAAAAAAGGCACATTTATTGTCAGTATAATTTCTTGAGTAAAATTGACCATGGAACTTCCGTAATGAATAATTCATTCTGTGGGACATAAAACTGTGCTAAAATTATACATTTAAATGTGTCTATACATTTAAATGTGTTTCAATGACTTCTTTAATCAGATTTCAAAATACTGAGCTTCTGAGGGATAGTTTTTTCTAAAGCATGCATTTTCAAAATTTGTTTCAATGCAAATGCACTGAGACTATTTTTCTTCTATTGATATGTGAAAGATTAAACCAAATAAGAAAATGCAAAGACCTGTATAAATCTCTGAAATTAAAGTATAAAAGTCTGCTGTGCATTTAACAGTTAAACCTACAGCACCTTTTACAGTTAAATCAGCAATTAACTGGAGACAACAGTAAGTGTAAAAGTTCCCCTGTATCATGTGCCATTCAGACAAACCTACACAATAAAAAAAGAAATCAGTCTGTTGACTAATCTATGATAACTGATAAAATGCAAACAAGAAAAAAAATTGTAATATTACTAAGTTAAATGATATTCTTTTGTTAGCAACAATGTCCTCATACAGAAATTTGCATTGTCAGTCTGCATGAAGGGAGAGGGTTATACAGCATCAATTCACTGTGCTAAAGTATGTAGTCCCACTGGAAAACATGGTAAGCCCACAAATCAATACCACTTGTCCAGAACAAGAGTTCATACGCTGAATTCTCATTTTTTAAATGACAAGGCTTTTCATTAAGCACAGTCCCAAGCACTACAGCTCAGTGGCTTTACACTTTGGGGACCAACAGACCACCGTCATTACCAAAATTTCTTGAAGACCAACGCCTGGCTTAATTGCCTCAAGTGACATTACTAAACTGTAAAGCTGCATACATTACAATGACTGCATAACAGGTGTTTGACCACAGATGTGAACAACTATTTAGAACAACCAGACTAGCTTCAACTGCTTCAATTGTATGACTGAAGTTACCTGAAATTAAATGTTAAAACTCACATTTTAGTGACAATTGTCCTAATCATGAAAAGGATTACCCAACCTGCTTAACTTTACACTTTGTGTTTCATCTCACCAAGTTCAATGGATGATATGGCACCAGAAGGTAAATGGTTTCTTAAGTATTTATAGGATTGAGTTCTAAATTGTGAACTATTGGAAGAGATAGAAACGTTTCTCAAAGATGCAGAGAACTTTAAGATAACCAGGATTCCTTAGAGAGCTGGTTAAATAGACCTTCTGTTAGTAGCAGTGGCAGCTAAAACAGTCAAATCCCCACCTAGAGTTCATTCTGGCCCTGCACAATCCTCCTGTATGTGTGCTTTAACAAGCAGCTATGCACTGCAACAGGAACTGAATGAGGTAAAGGACAAAAAATGGCACAAGATGGTCAGAAAAACTCTTTGATTTCAGTTCACTGTGTGGGCGAGCACAACAAAAGGTTAGGAATTTCAGGCACAGCATGGCACAGCACAGATCAAACAACAGTGCTGTGACCTGTAGAACCACGATCCTACCGATGCAGTTCAGCACCATTACTACTATAAACAATTAGAAAAAGAGGCTTCTGCCCTATTTTGATGAAGATCAATATAACAAAGAAAAGTTCATTACAAGAGACATGCTCAAAGTTTTCAAATTCATAAATGAGAAGCTACTGAGGACTGATAACAGCACTAATAATTGTCTAATTGCTGTATTTCAGCATCTGGCAATACTAAGTATCACATGTAAGAAATCAACACTGATCAATAAACCCAGGTTTTATTTAAATGTTAAGGTAACCGTCAGTAAATAGGGAACAACAGTTACAAGATTTAACATCATTTTCTTCCCTTGAACCACTGAAAAAGGATTGTGGCAGTTTGAGTCCATCTAAGTAAGAATGACTGCAGTCATGTGCCCTCCCTCACACCATCAGTCCAGTGCTGCCAGCTCAAAGGAAATTGTGCAGCAAATTGGTTCGGGAAACAAATCTGTTTACAAACTAACTCTTCAAAAAGAGCAACAGGCTTTTGGACAGATAAGTTTTCTGACTTAGCTCAGTGTACGGTAGCTAAATAGCAGGATTGTGAAAAGAACTGGATGGTGGTAAGTGTGCATATACAGCTGGAACTTGGTAAGTCCAACACTAGCTTTCATAAATTAGCACAGAACTGCAGCTCAGTTTCACAACACAGAGGCAAGGCTTGATTTCAGTGCTGGTGTCTAACCTTTGCACAGCAAGGGCAGCAAAACATTTTCCTCAGACAAGTATGTACCATGTAAAGAATATGTGTATTTTAGAAGCTGTGCTCTCCAAAACACTACACACTCCGAGTCATCTACAGTTTCAAATATTTGTAACTTAGCCAGATTTTCATGGTGACCACAGCAGGTGTTCATTGGTGTCCAGCTCCAAACACGCATCTTTACTCATGGGGTATTTCCTAAAAAAGCCACTACTATCCACGTGATGAGAAACAGTATTTTTCCTTGCCATTGTTCTCAAATAACAAACCATTCTGGTAGATCTTTAAAAAAAAAAATAATTAGACAGTATTACTGCATGCTTCTACAAGATACCAGCCACACTGCTGCATTTTAATCCTAGGATTTTGGAAATACGCACAAGGCACTCAAGCGTTTTGTAATCTGGTATTATATCTTACATATCTAGCAGTAAGAAAGCTCCCCCCACCCCCCCTTCTTCTCCATCAAGAGTTTACCGATACTTAAGGAAGTGAAGATACACTGTTATTAAACTCACCGATAAGCAATTTCATCTGCCACTTTTTCCTCTGAATCTTCTTCTGTTATCTCATACCTTCCTTTATATTTCATTTCTTGTCTTTCACCCAGTCTATCTTTCACAGGCCGCTTCCGTTTGAGAAAGCCTTGCCCATTTTCTTCTTCTGCTGGCAATGTTTTCTTGTCATCATGCATGTATTCATCCAGTTCTTTATCTAAAGTCTCTGCCTCCTTTTGCTGAGCTTCCTTCATCAGCTTTTTAGCCAATAAATAATTGTAAGTCTCAGACTGCCTGCTTCTGTCAATACTACCATCCATGCCTAGAATCCCAAGTTCAGTAGCCACTGCATCCTGATTCTGCTCCTGGAGCACCACACCCCAAATGTTGTTGACCTTCTTGCCACCTAGAGCAGCTTGTTTTTGGTGGCTCTGGCTAAGCTGAAAAGGCTCAGATTTAGCAGGAGAAAAGTTGAAACATTTCTGTCGTTTTCGTTTCCACAGACAACTGTCATCATCAGATTCAGAAAAGCTTTCGTCACTTGAATCCACACTTTTGGTTGTCCGATAAGGAACGCTTGGTGCACATGATGAAATGCTGCTGTGGAACAGTCTGCCTGAATCATTGCCATCGTGGGATTTCTGAAATAAAAAAGCAAATGTTTGTTAATTTAATTACTCTTGTAAATTAAAAGAGCTATCAAGTCATGCCAAAGATTTGATTAGCTAGTAAACTTAATTCTGACTCATGTGACTGTTTGGGCAGTCCTCTGTGAGCATCTTTTGGACTACAGTTGACAGGAGCATCCTATGAAACTTCTGTATTTTGAATGCTTGTATATGAAAGACAGCATGGCTGCTACAGAAAACACATATCACGAGTCACTAAGCTACTTAACATAATCTTTGTTGAATGAAACTAAACTTATTACGAGACTGGAAAAGCTATTAAAATTCCCAAATTGGACGAAGACACAACATGCACAGCACTTCAAAGAAAGATTAAAAAAAACCCCAAACCACCATAGCAACTTAGCAGAAGTTTTTTTAACAGCACAGAAATTAATATTCTCTCTGGAGTCTGAAAGGGGTCAAGACTAGTGATCTGCAACCACAGTAGTGTTCCCAGACACTCAAGTGAGAAGAAAAAATGACCAAAAAACCCAAAACAAAACCCACAAGACTTAGATGCTGCTCAGACTTTGAGGAGCTAACAGTGTACTGTGATTCTGGTTCAATCAGGACAGCACATGACAAGCTGGGGACAGCAGTACCTTACTGAAGAACTGAGGTTTTCTTTCTTTAAACCAACAAGACACCACAGACTTACTATGGCTTCTTATTAATCCAGACAAAAACCCAAAAGGTTTCAACGTACTTTACAAAAAAGTCCTATTGCTATAAAAAATATTCAAGAAATACTGTTTCCCTGACAGATAAACTAAAATATGAAAGCCAAACTTGCTCAAATCTGCATTACCTACAAAAGCACCATAGGTAACATAACCCAGAATTCTTACTTCCAGTTGCTGGAGACTTTTGGCCACGCTGTCTGTGCTAATCTGTGGTAAGCATTTTCCTTACTTTATGATAGGAAATCAGTTTTTCCCTAACTGATTTCCTATCATAAAGTTATATGCTATCCCGTGATCTTTAAAAATAAGACCTCTTCTTTCAATTTCAGGTGAAATAAAAATTCTTTCTTTAACCTTACTGCTTTCACCAACATTATGGCACCATTTCTTCTTCCTCCTATTAGCAAACCTAAAACAGAAGTCTTCAACTTATCACGTTATGAAATACAAATCTTTAATTTCAAATGTATTCCATAACACAAAACACTAACAATTCCATAAATTATAAAAAATCCCACATCTGTAATAATTTATTTTGTGCTACACATCCCAGAACTATATTGCAAATAAATCAAAGTGACTAAAGAAAATAAACATCCTTACACAAACAGTGTCATACACTGATTTATCTTACTTTGAAATCTTTTCCTGCCCACACACCACCATAAACTCCTCATTATCTTCATAACACACTCTAACGTGAAAACCGTATGAGACACTTGGAAATAAGAAACATCTCTTCAGCAATTCACGGATGCAAAAGAGTTGCAAAGTCAAGGGAAAGCTGTAATCGCCACTCATTGCTTTCATATGTTTTTACAACGGCTTGTTTCTATTGTTCTTGAAGCGACCAACGCTACCGGCGAGCGCTCTCCTTTGCTCCCCGAACCCAGTGCCCAGCAACAACAAAAGCCTCCCGCGCCCCGCGACAGCATGCGGTTTTCCCAAATGAACGGGCACCGGAGGAACAAGCCGGTTCCGGGCCCAGGACAAGCAGCCACCCCTGGGGAAGGGCCCCCTAACCCAGCCCCCCGGGCGCTACCGGGGCCCCCCCTCCCGCAGGCGCCGAGCACCCGGTCGCCAGCGGGCCCCGTCCAGCGCCTCCCGCCCTCTGGAGCGGGGCATCACGGGCGGCGGCCGGGGCGGCAAGGCCCCTGCGGCCCTCTCGGTGCGATCTGCCGGCTAGGCCTTCCGGGGCCCGCCGCCAGGGGTGGCGCGGCTCCGGCTGGAGCCCTGGCCTCGCCGCCTGCCACCTCCCCTTCCTCACCTGCTGCGGCTCCCCGGGGGAGCCGGCGCCGGGCATGTCGGAGTCCGAGTCGGAGAGCTCGCCGTCCTCCACGTCGCCCTCCATCCTCCGCGCCTCCAGCGCCATCTCGCCGCGGCGACCGGCGGGGAGGAGGGGAGCGCGGCGCGCCGCGACTCCCTGTCACCAATAGGGAGAGCGGGCGGCTGTGACGAGCGGCGCGGTGCGTGTCGGGAACGCCGGCGAACGGGCGGGAAGGGGCGGGAGGCAGTGCGGCGGGCCCTGCCGCCATGTTGTTCGCGGCGGGGCGGCCGGTGCTCTGCGGCAGCGTTTCGTGCCGGCCTCCCGGCTCGTTGTCTTGTGTCGCCGCAGTTGTGGGAATGGCGGGTGCTGCACAAAGAAAGAAGTTTAGATGAAAATCCGCCTCGGTCGGCTTTACCGCGTGCCCGGGGCGGCTGGCAGGGCCATGGGCACAGGCTGCGGCGTGCGGCTCCTCGGCACGAGGGGCAACAACAACAACCACAACAACAAACTGTTGCATTAGCGAGTTACTAAGATGGCCCGTTTTGATTTTTACAGCAGATTCTTGGGGCAGTCTTAACAAATATTGGAATCACTTCTTATACCGTGTCACTCGACCCACCCCCCAGAAACCTGGAGAAACGTGTTTCCTGCTAGTCAGCAGGGACTAAGTGACCCCCCCCCCCAGGGTCCCTTTCAACCTAAATTACTGTGTAGTCCTATGTCTTAATTTAGGTATGGCTCAAGCCGTCATTTGTGCACTCTAAAGCTAAAATGTCACTCTCGGAGGGTGTATCTATGGGTCTAACACAGGGCACTGAATATTAGGTAATGGTTTGATTAAGGGATTGGTAATCTGAAATGGAGCTGTTTTTATTTATCGCAACAGTCCAGTGCAGTTCAAATCAGGCAGGCAAACTATTAAATCAGTGAAAGGAGTACTTCCCCCTCACCCCCCGAAAAAAAATAATAATCTCAGACTGGTTAGAATAAAGCACAAGATAAAAAAGCCCTGCCATAATTTCTAGGGCTGTTCAGAATCTGTGTTAAACAACTAAAGGAAGTCTGATCATGGAGTTTAAAGTCTCCTTGCTTTCTGTGAGTATTGACATATAAATGTGATGGTATTTGGTGCCACAAGAATAAAATAGTGGAGGTGTGAGTGAGAAAGTGGTGAATGAATATGCACAGCGTTGGATGGATGGACCATATGTCCAGTATCCTCAGCTGGTATAAACAGATGTAGATTAGGTAATTTCCTCTGAGGACAGGTTTGCAGCTGTATAAATTCAAATGCACTACACATTTTACAGTATTACATCTCTGCTCGCAGAGACAATGAAGTGTTATGCTCGCTTATATCAGGAAAAAAAAAATTGTTTGATTATCATTTCTTCATAAATTTTCATGGATACTGATTCTTCAATAAAGGGAGAGAAATCATGCTGCCACATTTTGTCTAGGAACCGATGTTTTTCCCAGTTGGTGTGCTACATAAATGAAAAGTGTTAAGAGATTGCTGGTAGGCATCCTTCAAACTGAACTTGAGAAGATGAGCATTTGCTTCAATGATAGGCTGTAATGGTCAATGGTCAACCAGTTAGAAGTTCAAAGGAGGTCCTTCTGGTTGTTTTAGCTCTGATCAATGCCAGCTACATCAATTTAGCTTATGTCTTCCTTCAGTAATTCATGTATTTCCTTTGGTACTTAATACATACACAGTCCTTCAGCTGTGTACACAAAGCGGTGGGGCAGGGTGCAGTGCAGCTTAGAAACACTTACTGTGTCTCTGGGTGGAATTTGAAAATCTTGAGTTAGGCACTGAAGCTCCTCATGCAGTGGAGAGCTAAGCAGAAATCTGTTCATTAACACCCAAAGCAGTGAGCTGCCCAGACCTACCTAATGAGAACAACTAAACCAGGGGAATGGTCTTTACTGTTACCTGACATCTGACTACCATTAGGTCCATTGCTATTGGCACCATGCAGAAAAGCAATGGCTCAATCCTGCAAAGTGAGTTGTGTTACTCATCTAGAAATACAATTTTCTGGAAGACTTAAGAAGCCGTTGACAGTTCCTGCCTGTATATATATTGTACCCCCCCGCCTTGGTCTGAAGGATAAGAAAATAAGAAGCTGTTATTGAGTAAATAAAAAATGATACACATTGTGCCATACTGTTCTAAATCTAGATTAAGTTCAGATTAACGTTAGTTGAAGCGCTCAGTAGCTGGCAGTGTGGGATGGGATGTTTTTTAGAGCTTCAGAGAATCTTCACAGAATTTTGATGCAGGAAACAGAATCCAGTGGTTACTGCCTGATGGACAGAAAGTTAGTATGATGCCCCATTTTGACGTAGGAGAAAATTTGTGCAAATTAGAAAGGAATTATAATTAACAGTAATGTGTACCTTATTCAAATTCTACAATGATTGCAAGTTAAATTCTTCTCCATCAACAGCAGTACAATATCTGTGCATATATTCATGACAAATTATTCTTGAAATAGGAAATGAGGTCAAATATTCAATGCAATATGAATATATCAAGTATCTCTCAAACAAGGGTTCCGCACAAGAATCCAGTCACGCAACACGCAACACATGATGTGGGTCACACAACATGTGTGAATTGTATCATGAAACATCTGACATACCCCACCACACAACACACAATGTGCTAATTGTATCATAAAAGTTATGCAAATCTCCAACATGACAAACTGGAGAAGCATTTCCATGCCTTCGCTTAGACAGCATTAGACTTTGTGTGGCAGGTGACACAAGAATCACATCAGGAAAATGATACAGCTGAATACTGGCTTAGCCAGAAACGAGATTACTCTTTAGCCAGGTCAGTTTCCTGGGTCTCTTTGCCCAACAGTGACAGTGCAGGCACAAGTAGCCCAGAGAAAAGAAAAGCAGTCAGCTTTACCTCCTTTGGCAGCGTGCACATTCATCCTGCAGGTAATGTCAGCAAAGGTGATGGAGTAGACCAGTTACTAAAGTGCTCAAAATGTTATTTCCTGCAGAAAAAAATCTGCATTGAATTCCAGCCACAGAGGCTTCAAAACATTTTTATTCCTACCTTTCTTCTTCAGCACACAGCACTTGGATGGAGCTTTTCAGTCTTCAGAGCTCTTGTTCTGGCTCCAGAGACCATCCCTTTCCCAGGGATCCAAGACAACCCCATCACTGAGCCTTCTTGCATTTCGAGTGGTATTTGTTTGTTGTTTAGCTTTTTTCTCTAAAACTGTGTGTTGTGTAGCATTTTTCTCTAAAACTAGAAAATTTGCTGAGCAGGTGTGAACAGTTCATTTTGCCTAACATCAGGATAAAGGTTATCAGTAAGAATGTGGTCAGGACCAGTTAGGTCAGACCAAAAAAGCCTTCAATGCATGCACTTTCCTTTCTATCCTTAACTTTAGCTGACTTTAAGAGAATATAGATCTCTCAGATTTGAAAACTTAAAAGCCTCAGGATATGTTGTTATTCTTGTCAATATTCTCCAAATGATAGAGAGCTGTGCAGGTGTGACTCGGTAAAATTCAGCACTAAGGTGCTGAGACCTTGCAATTCCTGCCCTTGAACAGTATACAGCATGTAGGAATGTAAAATCTGAAATGAAAGAAACCTTGGTTCAGTGCATCTGTTTAATAGCAGACAATTTCTTTGACTATTCTTCTCTGAGGCAACTAGCAAACAGTGAGTGGGAAATGCTTCAAAAGGATGATATTCATGGGATTGTCAGTCCAGACTGTGACAGCAAATAAATCCATGTAGTGGAATTATGCTGCCCTTTCAAAGTACTAAGCAAATTAGGGCTTTCAGAATTGCAAGAGTATATCCAAAAGATACTCAGCATGACAAAAACTTCAGGAAAGTGATTAGGACTAATCAGTCTACTCCACGCAGTTGTCTGCGTAACAATATTACAGTTGGCAGTAAAGTATTTCTCTAATGCTCGTGGCTCTATATTCATAACCAGGCCTCAGAGAGTGCTCCGGGTTATTGCAAAGGCGGTTGCAGTCTGAAGTGTATCAGCTCTGTCTAGGAGCAGTCCTTTTGCTATTACCTTCTCAAGCTTTCATGACCATTTCTTCACCTCAGCAGCAGGTTTGTTTTCTTTGTTGATTTATGAAGTTGAAAGGGAATCACTCCCTTACAGTGCAGCAGTATGCAAATGTCTTACAGTTACTAAAACTCTCATTGATATCATGCTTCATCTTACTGAATCTATTATCTATCAGTCTATAAGGTAGTTTGAAAGCCAGCCTCTCAGATAGATATATATACCTCTCTGTGCCTGTGTGCACATATGTCTGACTTCTATGTATTTTTAAATGATAACAAAGAAATTCTTTGAAGAATATAGGAGACACTATGAATTAGCTTTCATCAGCAGAAGGTGGTTTCAACTGGAAGACAGTAGCATTTATGAGGGGGGAAATGTGGATTTCTTCCTTTGCTCACTAGCTACACCCAGCAAATGCTGTATACTTTAAAGCTGATTTTCGTGGCCTCATTAATTTTCCATAAAGGGGCCCAGCGTATCAGCAGAACAACACTTGGGTCCCATAGAGAAAGTCTACAGATAATATACTGAAAATATCCAGAAATCTATGTCATCATTCAGATCTGTTTTCTAGTGCGTAAGGAATAGTACACATTCTGGTCATCAATACAAAACTCTCTGGCTTCAGCTGTGTAAGATTTCCAGACAAAGTATTGAGCTTGACACCTTCAGGAATAGTAGAGTAGATAGCTCAGTTGCCTCATGCTCAGTCCCAGACAGCTGAATCTGGACACCAGTGGCACCTTGAAATTGTCTCAGCATGATTCCCTGAGATACTCAGGCAATTGGAAGACATATTCATGAAAATTGGCATGGAGGACAAGTCTACCACCATTTCCTAAAGTAATGTCAGTAGAATGGTTTTATCTTCTCCCCCAGGATCTTCTGCTTCAGCGAGACATACAGGAGTATGTAAAGCAGCTCAAGTGGTTAGCTTGGAACCATGTTTTCAGTCCCACTGTTCAAATTTTGTATAAATCTGTTTGAAGAAAAAGGTGAATCATGACAGGCTCAGTCCCCATGTCAGATACAGCATTCATCTTAGACTGGAAGAGGTGACAAAGTTTGCAGATGACACTAAACTGTGCGGAATAGTGAGGTAAGGACTAGTTGTGAATAACTGTGAAAGTTCCTCCTAAGACTCGTGTTTTAAGGACCAGGTCAGGAAGCTCAGTGTAGGTAAATGAGGAGGGATGCACATGGGAAGAGAGACACACACAACTTGACATACACAGCTGATGCTGAGACGATCATTATAATAGCTAGTCCCATGAAAACACAGTTCAGTGCTCAGGTGGAGTTCAAAAATGAATGAAATGTTAGGAACTATTAGGAAAAGAATGTAGCACAGAAAACAAAATTTTCGCACTGTATAAGTCCATAACGCATCTGCAGTTCGAATACTGAGTACTGCTTTGGTTCCTCTCATTTCAAAATGTAGAAGAGAAGGAAAAAATGGAGTAAAGGGTGACAACAGTGTAAAGCCTTTAGGAAAAATAAGTGAAAGACGACTGAATAAGGGTATGACAGAGATCTGTAGAACAGTGATTGGAGTCGGAAAGATGCTTTGGGGGTATTTGTTCACCATCTTACCTTATAGAGGGAAGATGGGGCTAGTGTGTGGCACGTTCAAAACAAAGAAAAGGTGGTGCTGGTAACCCACAGCTACACTGCCATTCTTTGTCACAGGGTGCTGTGAATGTCAGAGGATTTATTTACATTAGTTCAAAAGGGATTCAAAACATCAGGGAAAAAAAACAGCCAAAAAGCTATTACCAATTCAAAGATACCTTATTATCAATTCAAGGATACCTTTGGCTGGGCAAGGATCTGAGCACAGAATCTAAGCATAGATCACACTCTATGATAAGGACTAGGAAAGCTTTCTTTATCCATCCAGTGCTTAAACACTTTCATAGACAGCCACTCTTCAGTATTTTGGTTAGAAGTCAGCCTGCTCTAGTATGGCGTTTGGTTCTTCTATGTATAAGAACATATGTATGTATGTTCTCATATATATGAGCGGGAGAAAGAAGGACTTCTGTCTTAAAAGTAGCTGTTTAAACTATTTTTAGAAGACTTTTAAAATATCAGTGTTCATTACATTGTGAAAAGATTGGGAGGGCTAGGCAGTTGTTTAGTTTAGATAATGAAAATGTAAAAACTGACAGTGAAAATACAGTTTTGGTACTCCAGAGCTCTTATTTTTTAGGAGGCATTAACATCTAAATTCCATCTTCCTTGTCTTTCCCTTGGAAGAGATAGGTGTATTTTTTCCTGTTGGCTTCGGTAGGGCTAGATTTCCATTTTCAGAAGCACATTGGCTTCTGTAAGGCTAGATTTCCATTGTTCAGAAGCATATGTAGAATCTTCAGAAAAACCCAGTATGCCATATCAAGTAACCAGTTTTTCAAGCTAGGCGAATGATTGTCTCCTCTTCATGTTAAATAGGCATCTTGCTATCTATATTTAAGCATGTTATCTTTAAGGAATCACTTTAATTTTGCCTGTGTCTGTGTGGCCTGGCTTTTTCACTAAAAACCAAGGAGGATTTTTATATATATATATTTTTTTTTTTTTCCGTAGCAACAAGTTGGATACTTTGAACTTACAAGGGTGAATAAAAGCACCATAGAAAGTCAAGTATTAACAAACTGTATATTCAATTTAAACTTGTCCTTTCTTCAATTTCCTGGACTTCTGAAGCTTTCTATCAAGCACTGTTGTTTCACCTTTATTATCTTCTGCTCTCAGGGGAAATGACTGCTCTGTAAGGTCCATTTGTGTTTCTGTTGTAGTCAGTGGGAATTTTGACATAGATTTCAACAGTGAGAATAGCTAACCTAATTTCTTTTTATTTTCTTTTCTCTTTTGCTGGAATGTTTTGATTATGATGCCTCTTCAGGAATGGCATTTATCTTCTTGAAAGGTAATTGCCTCCAACTCTAAACCTTTGCAACTCACAGAACTTCCACACTCCAGAGGGGAGCAGAACTGTCCACCTCAGACGCTACTCAGTCTTATAAAAGACTATATACAAATTCCTCATTATTTTAGTAAGGGGATAAAATAGATGCAGAAATGGCTGATGATTAAGACACTGTCACACGACCTTTGAACAAACTGAAGAGGCAGATACTGTCCACAGCCTCAGTATCTTATTTATGCATTTTCTTCTTTCTGTATCTATGAACATACTTGTCCTTGAACAAGTTACTCAAGGTTGTCCTTGGAACTGTTTTCTTTTATTTCTCAGTTGTTTTCAGAACTGGAAAATTTTTCAGAACTGAAAACAGAATTTTTCAACCACTCGGAATCCACTTTGGAGAAAGCAACTAACATTAAACACTGGACCAGTGAGAAGTATAATTCATATGAAACTATTGGTGTTAGCACCGCTCCTAGCTTTTTGAATTATTCTGCAGGATATGCCGAACCCCTGCCTCCCCCCTTTCACAAAACCAGAACTTAGTCAGCAGTTGATTTCACTCTTCATTATTTCTGTTGCTTTGCCTTGCAAGAAGCTTACGCGTATCAAATAGAAGTTATGTTTACCAAGAGTGTGTATGATAGACTGTATCACTAATGAAAGTAAGCAAATGAGCTCAGTGAACTCTGAGGTGGAACTTCGAGGGCTGCTTTCCTTCGTCCACCCAACAATTCCTCTTTTTCTGTGACTGACTTAGAAAATTGACCTCCAAGTTCTAGGGTTGTGACTTATTCCCAGGGTGCTCAATAACCTGCCACCAAAATGTCACCAGAATATCACCAAAAACTTTCATAATGCAGGCTCCAGTTTAATAAATAGATGTCTCCACCAGGAGAGAGACAGAAATTTGCAACAGAAACCATCTTCAGCTACCCTCATTTCAGAAGGTCACCATCTGAACCCCAAAAGACAATGTGAACAGGAAACAGGTACAGCAGAAAGTATATAAATGTTGTGTCAGTTTACTCAACCCCGTATTTCTTCTGTTGGTGGAAGTAATGTGCAACTATATTGAGAAACCTTTTAAAGCCATGTGTTTTGACAGTTTGTTCCATATTACACAGTAAACTCACAAAGCGAAAGCTCTAGAAAATGGGTATGAGGGCACCACTACCAGCCTGGAGCAAGGAGGTTGTGTATCTCATGAAGAAGTGATGTGAAGATGGCATTTCCTAGAAAAAGCACACTGGAGTGGCAGGAAGGTGAGACAACAGCTTTGTTAAATTAGAAGGTAAAAACACACATCTGTGCCTTCAAGTTATGTTGTTTGATCCAGGGGAGGTTTCTTCCACAGAGCTGGACTGTCAGCTGCCAGCCTCATACATCCTATGTTCAAGCTGAGGCTGTGACCCTCAAACCTGATCTAGGGAGTTCACCCACATTTGTGAGGACCTCAGCGGGGACAGACGCTGCTTGTTCAGAGGAGGCCCCAGCAATCACAGGGGTGTGCAAACCTGACTGCAGGGTCCAATGGCAGAAGTGGGGCTGGGGCTTCTCTCCCTACGAAGAAAATGTCCTGTAATGCATGGTACCTGTTCACAGTACCTTGCAAGAGTTTGCTCCCTTTCTCTGCACCATTCTGAAAGGGCTTCTGCTGAAAGAAAAATTGTAAGCGCTGCTTTTAAGCTCCTCCATTCTCCACTGTCCTGCACGTGCTGTCTTATAGCATCTGCTGTTACATACCTATGCTTTCCACAAAAACAATTTCACCAGTTATTCTGGAGACTGGCTTTTACAGCTGAAAAAAACCCCTAACCCACCACATTTCTGCTTTTAGAAGTCACAGTCAAAGAATAGATTTAATCCATGAGAAAAATAACACACACTTAAATACAGACAATGTAAGAAAGACAGCCACTGCTCCTGCTCCAGGACTTTTACATGCTCTGATGACTGCTTGGTCAGCACAGCAGGAATAGGATCGTCTCACTGCCTGTCTCTTGAGAGCATTAGTGAAGTCCAAAACAGGCTGTTGGTCAATCCTTACGCCCTTCCCCATCCAGTAAAGGGGAAATCCACGCACAAAGAGCTGTACTGGGCAAAACCAGGCCAAAACAGATCAAAGAAGGGTAACAAGTAAGTATAGCTGTCTAGGAGGCTGGTTATGCGAATATGGCAGGACACCAAAGCCCCTGTCAGGGAAGACTTTGTGCAGGCTCTCTCCCATGAAGTATCTCCCAGGTTATAGAGGGCTCTGTAAGGCTGGGCTAACAGCCCAGGAGGAGGGTACAGTCCTCTTTCACTCAGTACATCCTCCTCACACTGGCTCTAGTGTTGTATGCCTAACAGTTATTAAACAGCTCTCAGACCAGAGATGGCTCACGTCTGGTGAGCTCAGCCCTCACAGCTGAAAACAGCTGTCTGGGTAGGCAGTCTCCAGGACGGTTACGGTCCAGCCCAGGCAGCGGAGAGTGGTAAGTCTGCCGACCTCACCGCTGTTCTGTGAACAGAGAGAGTGCTGGCTGCACCCTTGCCGAGGTCAGCCATCTGCTCCAGGACACAAGAAGCTCAGGAGTTTGGTCAAAACTCTTGGCAGCAGCCCCCAAAGGAATGATTCCTCGTGATTTGCAGCATGGTGTGGAGCTTTGATACCGTTCAGGGGATGTCAGCATGTGTAAGAAAAGACTGTGGTTGTCATGTGTGCCATTGCCGTGGGGCCTAAGAAGGGTGAGTATCTCAATCCCATTTTGGAGAAAAGAATAATAACAACACTAAAAAACACTGAGTGAGGTTTGAGCAGGTAACTCACATAGGGTTCCCATGGAAACCTGAGCTGTAGCCTTATCAGCTTGTAGAAGCTGAAAGGTGTATTTGATGAGCTGCCACATTGCTTGAGGTCTGTGGCCTTTTAAGCTGCTGTGACTCTAAAACCAGAACCCTGGAGGATTCAAGTCTGTTCTTCACCTTCCAGCCCACAATTTCCAATCAGGCTGGTGTATAGAAAAAACCTGTAGAAGTCAATTAATCAATTTCATGGTAAGCTACGAAAAATAAGCTTCTGGCTACAAGTTCACTGCCCATCCTCAAGTCCTTGACATTTCATAATTTCCCAAGTTTCTTAAAAGCACACTGCTTTTAAGCAGAGCATGTATCAGCTAAAAAAGTGGAAGAGCTCTTCTGCTTGCTTTCAATGAGATGCTCTGTAGTGACAAACTTGCCCTTTGGACAGTTAAAACAGCTGCGTGCCAGGAGTGTCTCAAGGAAAAGAGGTAGTAAGTTGTGGCCATGTGTTAGAAGGCAAAGTCATGTAAGTGCTCCAGGAAGGGGAATGTCCTCATGCATTCCACATGAGTAAGCATGCTTCCACTCTCCCTTCCCCTCCCTAACTAAACTCAGGTGCCTTAGAGTCTGACTTTGTCTCATTTGTCACAGGTGATGAAAAATCATTAAATCTGGGTTGAAATCCTGACCTTATCACAGGTTTTTTTCTGTTACGACCTTGGGCATGTCCTGTATTTTCTCTTTTTCTGTCATGGTTGTAAGCTTTTCAGGACACACTCGTACAAGGATTTTGCATAGCTTCTTCATAACTTGGCCCTGATTTTAGCATGGGCATTAAGCTACACTAGCACAGAAGCTATCACAGAAATGATAACCGTTTTCTGCCAAAGAATAATTTTCTGCTTTCTTTCCTGACATAGTAATTTTTTGCCTTTCTTTCCTGAGAGACACACAGTATGAAGAATATTTTGCAAAAAACCCCATCTGTTGAATCATAGGAGTAGTTTAAGCCACTCACAATAATTTGACCTGCTTTGCAAGACAGCAACTGAACAACAACAACAACAAAATGCAGATAAACACGAGTTTTGCTTAGAACAAACTCTCCGGAATACTGAATGCCTTAACACTAAGAAAATCGGTTCATGGCCAGTAGAGGGCATTTGACTTGAGGGCTTGGGCTCATGGCTGCGGGCTCATCATCTTGAATTAAAAAACCAAAACCATTCTACATCACAAAAAATTCATACCATTAGTGGTTACTTCCGTGCTGTACAGATGTTTAAACTTCTCAGTCAAAGTTCCCCCTGAAGCCAGTAGAGGCTGAGAACATGATAATGAAACAAAGAGTTTCCGATTCTTCCTTTCCTGAATTCTCCACTTCCTACTTTCTAACATCAAGGTAAGTGGGAGCTTTCCTCACCCAATATTCAAGAAAAAGGACCACCTACAATGGGACTTGTCTGTCCCAAGTTACATGCTTGTCTGAGGTGGTGCAGTTATTCCTGTTTATTTTCATTGTTGTTTGTTAAAACCTTTGAAGTCAACAGAATAGAATAGAACAGAACAGAATAGACTAATTCAGTGGAAGGGACCTACAACGATCATCTAGTCCAACTGCCTGACCACTTCAGGGCCGACCAAGTTAAAGCCTGTTATTAACGGCATTGTCCAAATGCCTCTTTTTAAGGCATTTGGGGCTTGGGGCATTGGGGCATCTCTATAGCAAGCCTGTGCAGTGTTTGACCACCCTCTCGGTAAAGAAGTGATTCTGAATGTCAAGGCTGAACCTCCCCTGATGCAGCTTGGAATGATTCCCATGCGTCCTATCGCTGGATCCCAGGGAGGAGAGATCAGCAGCTCCCTCTCCACTTCCCCTCCTCAGGAAGCTGTAGAGACCAATGAGGTCATCCCGCAGCCTCCTTTCCTCCAAACTAGACAAGCCCAAAGTCCCTAGCTGCTCCTCATAGGACATTCCTTCCAGCCCTTCCACCAGCTTTGTTGCCCTCCTCTGGATGCATTCAAGGACCTTAACATCCCTCTTAAACTGTGCAGCCCAGAACTGCACCCAGTATTCAAGGTGAGGCCGCACCAACGCTGAATACAGCGGGATGATCACCTCTTGTGACCATCTGGTTATGCTGTGTTTGATGCACTCCCAGATGCAGTTTGCCCTCTTGGCTGCCAGGGCACACTGCTGACTCAGATGGAGCCTGCTGTCGACCAGCACCCCCAGATCCCTTTCTGTAGGGCTGCTCTCCAGCCACTCCTCTCCCAATTTATACTTGTGCCCAGTGTTACTCCATCCTGGGTGCAGAATCCAGCATTTGGACTTGCTAAATTTCATCCCATTAATCATTGCCCAGTGATTAGTGAGCATAAAAAGTGGTGAGCATACAGGGGTTTTACTGTAATCTCAAAGCTTAAAGCAGGGGAAATTCACACCCTTGTAGAGGGCTATTATCATTCTAAATCATTACGGCAATTAATAACAAGCACAAGACCCCAATGTGTGAATGTTGCTTTCCACAGTGTTGACAGTGAGCAGAGGAGAAATACACTCTCTGAAAAGTGTGTGCTTTTGAGACCTTAATTTAAAGAAAAGAGAGGTACTGACTAGGGGAAATGCTACCCTGTAGCTGAAGGATGAAAAGTGTGGGTAAACGGTAGAGTTGGGTAAAATAGCTAATCAACAGAAACACTGGAGTTGCCAAAACGGCATGTTTCATGATTTCATGTTGACTTTCTTGAACGTTTTACTTCTTATTTGAAAACACTGAAATTCTCAGTTTTGATATTTTTAAGGAAAAAATCCCTATCCTGTTTTTAAATCCCAATAAGTATATTGATATTCCAACAAGTTTGAAACTTGGTTTGGGTCCTATTGATGCTAAACACAAAATATTTCTGATCTCCTCCGAAGTTTTAACATTCTCCTTCCCTACCATGTATGAACTGGAATGCTCCCAGATAAAATTGCTAACAGTAAAAACAAAGAAATCTGTTTCCACTTCCCCTAGTTAAATATTTTCAATTTTAAGTTTTTATGAAAACTTACGGCTCAGTTGTCATTGAGCTCAGCAAAGCCTCCAACTCTATGCCATTCTAAGAAGAAATTCTGGCCCTGAATACAGCTAGGAGAAACGAGTCACTGTCCTGCATGACTAGAACAGAGTCAGGTCAGCAGCAGTGTTACCAAAATGGATTTGCTTGCATTTTTCTTCTCTTCCAGTTTGTACCTGGGTAGTGGAAGGAAGGCAGCAGATGTACACACTAGCTAAAACCTCTTTTTATTGCTGGCAATAAAGGTGCCTCTCGGCTGGGATCACAAGAAGGACCCTGTGTTACAACTCTTGATTCCTTATATGCAATCTGAAGAGTATTCACATATTCATTTTTATAATTTACATAACCTATTGGCTTTGGCCATGATATCACAGAATCACAGAATCGTATAGGTTGGAAAAGACCTTTAAGAGCATCGAGTCCAACCATAAACCTAACACTACCAAGACCACCACTAAACCATGTCCCGAAGCACCTCATCCAAACATCTTTTAAATACCTCCAGGGATGGCGACTCTACCACTTCCCTGGGCAGCCTGTTCCAATGCCTGATAACCCTTTCTGGGAAGTAAAATTTCCTAATATCCAGTCTAAACCTCCCCTGGCAGAACTTGAGGCCATTTCCTCTCGTCCTATCATTTGTTACCTGGGAGAAGAGACCGACCCCCACCTGTCTACAACCTCCTTTCAGGGAGTTGTAGAGAGCGATAAGGTCTCTCCTCAGCCTCCTTTTCTCCAGGCTAAACAACCCCAGTTCCCTCAGCCGCTCCTCATAAGACTTGTGCTCTAGAACCACCGCCTGTTACCACCCACTTTTGAGTATTTGTACATGCGACCCCCCCATGCAAGTGTGCTTAAAGCATATTTATTAGCTGAGTTTGCACGATTTTGTTGGAACTTTGCCACATTCAGCTGGTTTGGTCTAGTTTCTTCTAACAGCAAACCCACTTGTACAGGTGAAGTCACTGTCAGTCAAGTTCTATTGGGTAGGTCTTCAAATCCGTCTTTACAGTGTAGCTTTTTCTTACCTAACAGCAGCTCAGGCAGTAACAGCAAAAAGTAGCTTAAGTGACAGCAGACTCAGGAAACCAAGAGAGGGTTATAGTACAAAAAGGTCAGGTTTCTTGCCAAGGTTTGTTTTCCAAATGGATTTAGAGCAAGCTGGGTCACTTTGGTAGATGATATCTGAAACAAAGCAGAGAAGTTATGATTTCAGCATTTTATAATAAATTCATACTTTTCTTTTGGGCTTGTTATATGTACACACATGTGCCTGTGAATGACAATAGAAATTAAATGTTAGATATACACCAACATTGGGAAGTGAACTAACAATGAATACATTAGCCTATTAAAGAGATCAACACTTTGCTTTCAGCATGACACAGAGAAGTCTCTGAAACTGCAAAGCAAGCTTGCCGAATGCAGCTGGGTAGGTGGAACTGGCAACTGACACAGTTCAACCTAAAGCAAGACATGCAATTTTGGAAATAAGGAAACCCAATCATAGGAGGTGATGATGGCAGGATACATTAAGTTCTACCTCACATGGTATCTTTAACTGAAGATCGTATGTCTTCCTGAGAAGAAAGCACTTGCTCATCACCAGCGGCCAGGGAATGAGGTGGAGTCACTTGAAGAAAATGCATTACTATAATGTCTTGCTCCTGGCCTAGATTCTGCTGCAGCAACACTTCTTCTAAAAAGCTGCATAGTATGAAAACATATGGTCTGGAAACTTACAGTGTATCTTTGAATAATGGGGAAATCTACTCATTAGCAGATCAAGATGGAGTGTAATTTACTGGTTAGTCAAGATAAGCAGAATTTGTGAAGTACTTATTAAATAATTACATAGTACTGCTAATTTCCATGAATGCTGGACAAACTGTATAATAAACAGATTCCCCTTATGTACCACAGCACTGCTTCATCCTTTGGCCATCACTTTCATCATCAGCTATTTCACTTCTTTTAATGTACGGGTGTGCTACCAGAGATATCAGCTACATCTTCATGTTCCTTAGTGGTTTCAGTATCATAGCAGGGCATCAGTGCTACACTGCCATGCACCAGTGTTATGGTAAGTGCCTAAAAGCCCAAAGTCTAAGATCCATGGCACTACATGAAATAATTGTGTAAAGGAGCCCCTGCTCTAAAATGGCCACCATCTACTATGTGGATGAGATGCACCATGGAAGAACTAGAAAGAACACCAAAATAAAGAAGATGCTGCTAAAAAATGTGAAGTAGCTTTCATAAAAGCTATTTTCCAAGCTTTCATGCTGGTGGAAGTCCTGCAGAGAGCATGCAATGGGGAGAGGTTTGGGGGCGGTGGTGAAGGGCACTGGGGACCTGATGGCACCCATTTGCCAAAAGAGGGGTCCTTTCCATGTTGGGGAGAAAAAGTGCTGGTGCCAAGGCTGGATCTGAAAGAGTGGGAAGAAAGCCTGTGCTCGATGGCAGCAGCATGTCTATCTTTCTCAGCTTGTGCAGGGCCTCTTTCCCCAGAGCTGAGCACCATGGGGGCTGGTCCTGGGTCGTGCAGGGCCTCTTTGTCCTGATTCAAGTGCCTTGCCAATGCAGATGCCAGGCCCCATGGCAGCCAGGGCAGGGGAAAGAGGCCCTGCCTGAATAGAGGACCAACCCCAAATCACTTTTGGGTCACGAAGCACACCAGTAGGACCTGCAGGAAAAATGTGTGCCTGGACTTCAGGAGAGCAAACTTTGGCCTCTTCAAAGATCTGCTTCAAGAGTCTGATGGTGAAGGGCCTGGAGGGAAGAGGGGTGCAAACATCTCTGGGCCACTTGTTCCAGCATTTGGGAAAAAAACCCAACCAAACCCCAAACCAAATACAAACCAAAAACTCAAACCCAAAAAACCCCAAACCTCCCAATGTCTATATATCAATTTAATCATATTTGCATATGGTTTCTTGGACAGAACAGAGAAAAAATGAATTAATATTTGCAGGTAGAAAAATTAAAATTTGCAGTAGAAAATAAATATTTTCCTTTGTTCACAGTCAAATAATGCAGCTTATTGGCACATAGCATCTTTTAGATGAATAACTGCATCCTGTTTTAAAAAGTTGGGTGTGTATTTTAATCAGCAAGCATGTTCTAAGTTATACTCACCAATGCAGATAAAGTTTTAAAAGGGATAAAACTTCATGGTAAGCCTCAAGCCAATCCATCTTAGGAGATATGATGAAATATTTGTAGGAATGAAGACGCTTTCATTTCTGCTTGTTCTTATGCCTTCATACCGCTTGGAAGTATGCAGTGCTGGAATACTGCACTTTCTCACCATGATGGACAAGAAGACCATCACAATAATTTTTTACACTGATTACAGATGAGTGGAGAATTCTAAAGTAGCTTACAGTCAAGTGTTTTCATGTAATGAGTAAGGGTATGATGAGTCCCAGCAACTAACATAGGAAGTCTCAAAATCTCATTTTTCAGTTTTTAAGAAGTGAAGCACAAAAGTGAGCTTTCTTGCAGGAACACCCTTTGTATTAAGGAAAATCTAAACCACTAGATTTATGTCTAGCTCTTGTACTAATTACGTAATAAGATCCTACAGAACTACTAAGAAGTAGCTGTCAAAGAGTATAAAGTGATGCTACCAGATTTTTCAGTTCATGCATGAGACTAACAAGCAGTGTAAGGTTTGAAGGGACAGATGAAAAATGTAATCACTCCCATCTTCCTTGAGCTTAGAAACGAGCCACTCTTCTGTGATTTGCATGTTTGATTGTAAGGAAAACAAGATGTCTGGAGATAGCCAAGCTGAAGCATTAAAGACAAGACTAATCCATCAGCAATGCTTACTGCTTGAGCAGCCATGTTAGAAAGCTCAAGAGCAAAGACACAGCTTGCACTGAAGACACCCTGGATATGGCAGAAGCACAAATCTCACTACCATACTTTCAGCATTTACCATTTTTCCAATTCATATTATCAACCAGACCCTCCTTCTGTTCCTCTTCTGTATTGACCTGCACCATCTGATTTATAACAAAGTCTCATAAAATCAAGAACTGCTGTGTCATTTGTGCTCCATTCCATGACTGTCCTGGCAAAAATACAAAGAATCATGATCTTTTACTACTTTTATTCATGCTGTGGGGTACAAAGTCCTCAAGAGCATCAGGGGCAGAGTACTTTTTGTGAGGTAGTGATTCACAAAAGTTGCTAGTTCTTGAATGGTAGTTCCATGGCATATACCTAGATCTTGTAGAGAAGTTGTGCTTCAGTAAATAATTGCTGGAATTAGCTAATTCTGTGCTAACTTTGCTTTCTTTTTCTAACCAGAGGTACCCATCAAGAGAAGTTCTTTTCTACCTATCCTCATGTCCATGCTGGTAACTTTATGATTGAAAGTACATTAGTCCTGGTAATATATAGTATAACATACAATAAGGGTATGTTTGAGGCACAATGAAGAGTCTGTTGCGATCAGGAAGGTCTTTTCACGAGCTCCAAGTCAACTGCCAGACTGTCAGATCAGAATCTCTGCAAAATTTTGTTTTGGTAACAACTTTCACTTGAGAAGCTGAAATAAATATTTTGTGTCTGGAAGTCTCAAACCAAACATGCTGTGTTGCTCTGGCCTGGAAGTTACTGTTTTGACTTCCTGAAGTGACTAGATTACCTAGGATATACCCAAATCCTCTGTGAGTAAGCCCTGAGAAAATACTGAGTTAACTTTGATCCTGGTGTCATATCTCTAGTCCTCAGAAACTTATTTTCACCTTACTTCTGTAAGTCCCTAGTAAACAAAGCATTTAAGCATATGCCTCTTAAGCAAGGCATATCATGTCAAAGGCACCTGAACTTGTATTTAGCTCTGTTGAACAAGAATCAAGAATGCAATGTTGAATTAGGAACATACAGCCCTTCTTTGGCTGGCTCTCAGCGGTGAGACACATTTCACAGTCAGAGACGGGATGATTGGGATGATGGGATGGATGATGGGATTCCTGTCCTACAGTCAATGGCCTACCTTCTAAAGCTAGTGGGTGTATTGTCAAAACCCTTGACTGATCTCAGCTAACAGCTAATCTTTGCTGTAATAAATACGGTTGAAGCTGTGTCTTTCATGAAGTGCTGCTAGCCATGCCAAGAGTACCTGCTCATGTTTTATTTAAAAGCAAACCATATATTTGCATAAAACTTACATGAAATTGGAATACAAGTTCAGTTTACCCATTGGCAGATTTAATTCATGCTGGGTAGGCGTGTTGGTTATTTTCCTCCCTGGGTCTTTTAAAGAACTTCAAAATGTAAAGAACAAGTGCTGGCTCGTGGAGTGAGGCAGAGTTCCCGTGTTGCTTATGGAAATATGCAGTAAGTGTTGACTTTAAAACATCTGAGAGTAAACTCAAATACTTCTAACTCTTCATTACAGAAATACTACAGTACTCCATTGCAATAACAAACCAAACAGTATGTCAAGCAAGTAACTACTTTCCAGTACATTACTACATTAGCATGCCATTTGGTGCAGCACAAAGGCTTCAGGTATGGCAACTATTACAGAAAGCTTCTTTTGTCTCTCTTTCTGAAAAATAAGTGCATAGCACTTGACCTTTTCACCAGAGAGCAGCATTTTGTCATTCTGCACAGTATCACTGAACGTGGCACGTGGCTGTTCAGTGACCAGGAACATACAGGAACCACAGGAAATACAGGAACCACAACTGCAATATTCTTCCCTCATAGGCTTCCTTTTCCTATGTGTCAGGACTATTTTTGTCAGGCATTGACATGTAAGTGGTTTCTCAGTGCCTTAAGGCATCCAGTGCACTTCAGGGAAAGACTGGATAAACTTTTCAAGTCAGGAACTTTCACATACACTTCGCCTATTCATTGAGCTGCCTTGCAGAGTCAACCAGAGCCCAGAAAAATACGACGAAGTAACTCCCTGGCGCTGAAGGTAGTGACAGGGAGCAGCTTCCTTTGTAATTATATACACAAAAAATGGCAACACTACTTTTGTTAAATTCAATAAACTAATATTTTTCCTTTTGCCCTAAGACAGTCATCCAGCTGGAGTCACACAACTCTAACAAGGATGCCTCTAGAGTCATTCTTGCTCTTCCAGGCCATAGAGTTAACTACCCAAGTGCTCTGACTTTGCGTAACCCAGGAAAGCATGTCAAATGTCCTTCTTTGCATTTTGAAGGAATCCTTCTGCTGCAAGCTGCAGCCCTCTAACTCTGTGCAGAATTCATAGGTGTGTCAGCATTGTAGCCAAAGCAGAGGCCTGTGTCACCTGCAAGTTATAAATGTGCTAATCAGGATAAAATTGATATTAGCTTGCCTTGAACCTCAATATAGGTGTTCTAAAATGATATAGCAATAGCACACAAGTTTTTGGTAGTACTGTCAGCCAAGCACAATTTTAAATAGGGATGTGAGCCGTATGGTCATCCAAAAGGCAGAGGTGGGTGAAATTGCATATAGGAGGTATGCAAGTGATGAAAGAAAGGGCAAGATAAGCACAAGGGCATGCAAAGAGGCAGGGCATCCTCCCAAATACACAAAAAGGATGAGTGGCAAGACAAGAGAAATCAAAAGAAGCAACACAGCAAGGAGAAAGGATACCCCCTACTGGTTTTGGAAGGAGAAGGCAATAGTGTAAAAACTGGCATGAGCAAGGAGAACCTGAGAAGAAAGAAAACAAATAGTTTGGTTCCGATTTTTCTCTCTGCTGATCTCTCCAGCCTGCTTGCCATGACCTCAGGACAAGGAACCACCAGGGACTCTGGCCATATGGACTCACTATATGGCATCAGTTCCATAGTACTTTATACCCACAGCTAATTTAGAGTATGATTGTGTAAGACTAATAGTTTTGTTTAAGTACAGTTGTTGAGTCATGTTGTGTGACAACTGCCCATCAGCACCAAGTGCATTGTTAATTCACTGCAGTTTAAAACTGGCCAGATTTGTCAATCTTCTAAACACACCCATCAAAGCATTCCCTAATTCTCAGAGATATATAGATGCATACAGATGATATAGGTATAGGTATAGGTGTGGGTATAGGTGTAGGCATATGCATAGGCATAGGTGTAGGCATAGGTATAGGCAAAGGCATGGATACATACACATATAATCTGTTGCAACAGTATGCACAGGAACAAGTATTTTAGAGCAGGTGTAGAATCTCCCAAGAAAGCAGCAAAGTCTCTGTTGACTTATAGAAAAATCAGAAAATTCTGAATTTAAGCCAGACAAGATGAAGAGGGTAACCCCTTACTATTATTAGGACATTATTAGTAATTTGTTTTGTATGGAAAACTACCACTTAATTAAAAAATCACTTCAAAGTCATGATTCTTTTTTGACATGTCAATTGATTTGATTTGATTCTTTCATACCAGATCTTTCAAGCTACTTTACAGGAAGAAAAACAGCTACTGATTTAAAGAGCAAGAAATATTTTTGCTTCTTTTTATTTTTTTTATTCCTGCTGCTGAGACAAAACTGGCATTGATATTTTCCTTTCCAAAAAATTAAAGCACAAAGAGCTGTATGAAAAGGAGAGGATTACCACGGTCTAAAGGAAAGAGAAATGCAAAAATGAGGAGAGAGTTTTTCGAAAGGCTGGGAAATGAGGAAGATGACAAGTGGAATATGAAGCAGATTTTGTGGCAGTGCCCTTAGCTGAGGTGTTTAAAGAAATGTTGCACAGGAACAGCACAGCTGGCAAAGGGGGGTAGCAAACCTCCTCCAATGGCCATACCCAGAAAAGGACACTTCCCCTCCAAGGACAGCAGTTGCCCCTGTGGCCAGGAGGCCCAGCACCATGGCAAACCCCTCTGCGCCGAGTGTAAGCACAGGGGGAATGGTCTTGAAATGTATCTAACAGGTAAAACTGATGGGAACTTGCTATGGTTTATGTCTTTGAAACTTTCCTTTAAGCATCACAGTACTGTCTTGGGTTTCTGACTGAAAACAAGGATTAAATGAATCCTTAATGAAATGGATAAGGGAGATGGGAATTCACCTGTCTGCTGCCACCAATTTGAAAAAGTTTGGCTTCCGTGTAGTGCCAGATTCCTCCACATGGCTTCTCTGATCAATAACATATGCCAAAGGAGACTCAGTGTCATCCTCCCACTACATCTTGACTCTCTGCTCCCTGCTTTTCCTCTAATGCCTAAATCTAGTGAAGCAGTGTTCCTTGTGTTATGGTATAGGACTATACAGTACTGTTGATTTAAAATGGTCCATGAAAGCAAAGAAACCAGACACAAATCTTGTAAGGCCACATACACTGTTAAAATTAAACGAGAAAGTTGCGGCTTCCAGGCACATCTTTTCTAATCATTTGGCATCCAAGAAAAAACAGCTAGATTGCAAGTAAATGCTTATTTAAAGAAGGCTTATGCCAATGTTTCTGCAATAAAATCACTTGCCTATTTCCTTCCCACTGGCCAGACAGGAAAAAAAAACCACCAAAGATTCTGGTGATAGGGTTTGAAATTAGGAAGGATGTAATTTTCAGAAAGTGAGGTTTCAGGAGGTTAGCCTTAACATTCTCATTCACATTTAATCCATCTTACAGTACTGTGAAATTCACTTGCCAATAGAAGTTTAAAGAGTACTCTGAATTGGGTTTGGTGATCTTTCACATTACAGTTAGATCAGAGGCTTTTTTAGTTCTGAAAAGTCCAACACTGTTTTCTCATAGATCTTCTGAAGTCTTTTCTGTTTCTGAAGTCTTTCTGTACCAGCCTTGGTACCAGCTTATCTTCTATGATCCAAGCATACCACCTCTCAAAAAAAAATTTGTGACAATATTTCTCCCTCAGCATCATTTCTCACTTACTTGAAATAATGAGGACGAGAGGCTTTGAAGTTGTCATGCTGATTTACTGCAGTTTAGGATTTGGCCCTAACAGTAAGGATGAGGTGTAGACAGTGAAGCTGTTATAAAAATAATTTTTTTTCTGTAAGAAATAACCATTTGTACCAAAACTCTCCCATTGCCTAGGCAGCTAACATGTCTGATTTGTGCCATGTTTCCACAGGATACCCTTTGGAGGCTTAGGCAATGTCTTTTTCTCCTCATCCCGTGCAGAGAAGCAACCCTGAGCCTCTAGACAACATCTGACCTTGATGCAGACCACTGTCGGTTCCTCACCATCAGGAAGGACCATGCTGGTGGCAGAACAGCATGGCTTTGCCTTACCCAGACAGTCAAACGATAAAGGACCATAAGCTTCCTGTTCACAACACAGTGAACAGAGAAATTATTTTCTATGACTTTCACTCAATGTTCAGGCTGTACACTTTGTATTTTGGCTAATGAAATTACTATTGTTTTAAACAACGTTTTTGTAACAAAGTATCATTGGCTCCAAAGAAGTTCTAAGTAAGCAAACTCTGTGAAATAAAAAGTGCAGGAATAGTGAGGTATCAATAGAAAATTAGTCCTGTCCTGCCATGAGGCAAACACAATCTGGAGTCATAAGAGCTGGAAAAATGACTTTGAGCAGTACAGGAAAGGGACTGAGGTGAAATTAGCCTAGAGGTAGGAGAGAGATGCTTAAAATAGGACTTGTAGAGATTAAAAAGCTCTCACAATGTCTCCCCAGCTTTCTCCCATTTTGAAATACTAATTGGACTTACATGGCAAATGAAAAATAATGTTAAAAAATGTCACTCCCCTTCTCTTTCCTCCCTCCTAATTTTTCATTGTTTAAGATGCATACAAATACTTAAAAAGTAAATAACCAGAATTGCCCAAATGCACAGTACAAATTCGCATGACCTACCACAAGGAATTCAGGCAATTTAAAGATTTGTAACCAATGGGAGAGAAAAGATGAGCCTGAAGAAATGACTTAATGAAGTATAAAGTGTTTTGAGCTTTGTATGTACTGCTGGGGAGATCTCACTCAACTTTCCATAAAGGTTTACCCTTTTCATCTAAGCAGGATGCCTTCATAGTTGTTGGATTCGCAGTCCTTCTGAAAAGTGGCCTCTTCGACAGAAGTACCTGTGCACTCTGATATGAGCTCATCTGCATGGAGGAGAGGAGTGTGTTGACTTTCCTGTACAGACGTTCTGGTGTTGGTCTAATCGAGATGCAGCTGTCTCTCTGTCGTGATATTAGTGCCATGAAGGCAGCAGCTAAAACATAGGCAAGCCCTTACTTTTATGTTATTAGTACTAAATGCATGAAAATGCAAGTTCTCATGGGAAGAATAGCACTTTCAAAGCACTCTGATGAATTTAAGCTGGTTTTATTCTTTGCTAAAGCTTATTTTATTAAAATAATGATGGTACAGTTAGAAGCATAATTATCAAACTAAGCTGTTTTTCTACAGGAAAAATAACACAATTTAAAGGATTAAAGTTGGGAACAATTACACTATCAATCATGAGGCAGCCATGCTCAAGCTTTCTTGGTCAAGCCAGCCCAGCTTTCTTGTTAAATTCAACAGAAGCAGAGGCATCAATTAAAATAGGTCTGTGCCAAAATAAGTGAAGAAGAACTAATAAATCTGAAACTGGAAAATTTGGAGAACACAGGCAAAGGCCTTTACACCTTTGAAGAAATATGTAATACCACAGTGTCCACTAGTGGAATCTGCCTCCAGAGTACCTGGGAGATGGCTGTGGTGAGAGCTTGTATGGGGAAAACTGTCCTGCCAGATCAGACCCACGACATACCTGTTCCAGAAACCTGTTTCTAACAGAGACCAACGAGCTCTGCCTCAGGGGAAGGTGGAGTTCCCTCTCTCCTTCCTTCTGCCCCCAAATCTTCAACAGCTGTGAAAGAAAAGTCTTTTCCTTGCCCATGGTGGAAGGTGGCATAGACTACACAGCAAGAGGATATATGAGCCTACTGAAAGGCACTTGGGAGGGAGAGGTTAAGGGGATTTTTCATAACTCTGGTCATTTTATGCTCCTCATAAAATTACCTCACCCTATTTTGACGTCTTTGCTGCAGGGAAATCTGGGGTCAATCCGACCTACTAGCTGATAGTGGATAGTGCTAACGATTTTCCTTTTACATTTTAATTTACATTTAATTTTATTGTCACATTTCTATGTTTTCCTTTCCAGTTTGTATACAGTTTCTTTTTCTTCCTACCTTCCTTTTTAAAGCTTTTCTGAAGGCTTATTTTACGGATAATACAGACATACATATTGCAGAGATAAATTTCTTCTTGTGAACAGTCTATTCATGCAGGATGTATTTGATACTGTAATTATTCAGAGGCACTTTTGGTAAAGAAGATAACCAATGCCACAAAGTGGCCCAACAGAAAAGAAGAGCTAAATCGTGTCATTAAATAGTTTACTACTAACAATAGAACACATTCTGGGAGAAACACATTTTCTAGCTCTGTCTGCACTGACTTGAATCTCAATGGGCTCTGAACTGAGTGAGAGCAGCTGACTTCAAGTAGAAGTCCCCATCTTCTCCTTGGTTGTATGACAAAATGCTGCTTGTCTTGGCTTGCCTATCCATTCAATATATGCACTCAGAAATATCAAGATCAAGAATAAATTTGCCTTTTACATTTGTGTTGTGTTTTCTTTTGTACGTTTGCACTGTTCCATGAAAAAACCCCTGTCCTCAGGGAAAGATAAGGGCAAAACCAGAATGCAATTCTGCTCTCAACGTGGCGTCAGATGAAATGCCAAGATACCAAGTATTGGGTTTTAATACTGTTCCTCTCTGGTTTCAGGGGAGCTGCCACAAGGCATGCCCAAGCAGCCATGATTTCAGATGGAAGCCCACACCTTGCAGAGAAAGGTGTGCTTCCAAGGAAACGAAGGATGAAGAAGGAATGGGAAGGGAGCTCCTAACTCCTCTGGGAACAAACTGTAAGCCCAGTTCCAGTGACAACACTACTTCAGGGCAGTTTTGGTGAATTAAGGAGAAAAAAAAAAAAGGAGGCTTGAGTACCTTTTCCTCTCAGCTCACAGGGCCACCAAAGCCACCGTGACCTCAACTCTTCCCTTCTGTGTATCACCTTTTCTGAGCTGCTCTTCTTTCATGCGGTCTAAGGCATTCTTTTGATTTTGGCAAGAATGCATTACTTGTTAGGGATTTTTTGCTTAGATTACTGGGTACTGGGGAGGGAAAAGAGTGGTCATTGCAATTATGTGGCACTTCTTTGGCCTCTCCTTTGCTTGCTTGCTTGTTTTTTTTGTCTTTGTTGCCTGCTTTGTGGCCATGTTGCACAGCAAGTTACAAATATATGATCAAATTAGAGGATGGCTTTTGACAATGTAATGCATTCAAGAGTCTTTTTTTTCAACATGCTTGTTGATGACATGAGGCAACTTATATTGAAATGTCTGGCAAAAATAAAGAACCTGGGGACATATAAATAATTAGAGGCCACGCTCTTCTTTCAGACTCCCTATAGCACACTGTACTCATTTATGAATGGGATGACTTTAACCGCTGAATAGCACCTGCATCGCCCCCGCCCCCCCAATCCTATGTGAGCAAGAAGAAGGGCCATGCAATATGATAAGTAATGTTACTCTTTAATTGTTTAGATCACGTTGCACCACTGGTCTCTACGCAGAGTTTGTGAGGGTCTCCAGGAACATTCTGGGCATACCAGCCCAAAACCTCTGTTGCAAACTGTATCAGCAAATCTCAATAATGTTGCAAAATTCAAAGCAAGGAGGGGAGGGAGATTTTTATTTCAAAATAAAATTGATGTCACCCATTCACATGCATGGTGTCATATCCACCTCTTTGCAAGCAGCTAAATGTGTACTTCCACCTAGTCTGGACAGAATTACCTGAGGAGAGACAGAGGACAAGAGACACAACCTTGGGAGGCCTCTTCACATCTCCTGGATTGTCCCTGCCTGGGTGTCCTGAGAAGCTGCTCGTAGATGTGATCTTAATGAAGTGCTAGTGTGAGTGCTATCAACACCTGCCAATCTCACAGCCCTTTTCCTGCCAGTCCTGAGGCTTCCACGCTCAGATCTTCCCCTTCATACCTGGTCATACCAATCACTGAACCACAGAACTGCTCCTACTAGAAGGGGACTGAGGAGGTCTCTTGTCCAACCACGGGCTTAAAGCAGGGTCAATACACCTGGATGCTCTGGGTTGTGGCCACTCAGGTCTTGAAGGCTGACCTCCACGCTCAGGGATCCCACCTCCTCTCTGGGCAACCCACTCCAGGGCTTCATGGTCCTCACAAGGATTCTGGGTTGGATTCCTTATCTCCAGCCTGAGCCTCCCTAGCATCAGGAGATGCCACCGTCTCTCACCCTCCCACCAGGCCGTGCTGGGAAGAGCCTGTCCCCATCCCCTTGATGCCTTCCCCACAGGCACCGGGGTGTGCTGTGAGGGGCCCCGACACCTTCCCTGCTCCATGCTCAACCAGCCCCAGCCCCACAGACCCTCCTTGCCTCTCCTGAGCCCCTCTGCTTTGTCGGCCTCCTTCCTGTCCAGGACCCCAGCTGGGACGTGCTGCGGGGATGAGGCCTGATGAGTGCTGAGCAGAGGCGATCGCCCTTCTGGCCTCTGGCCAGCAGAGAAAGAGAGGAGAAAACCCACCCGAGCGAGCCGAGTGCTGCCTGTGACCCTCCGTGGCAGGAAGCAGGGGAGCCCAGAGGGCTGGCCAGCAGGGCTGGGCTGTGGGGACAGCCTGTGGGACTTTGTCCTGCAGCCTGCCAGGGAGGCACGAGGTGTTATCCAATGAACCCTCTTGCCGCGTGTGCCTGGACACGTCTGCCCCAGCCAGAGCCACCTGACGGGGCCCTGGGAAGACACGGCCGAGGCCCCTCGGTGACTGGCGTGAAACACCCATGCCGAGCACAAGACAAGAGGTGGGGCGATGGAGTGGGCAGTGGCGTTGCGGGAACCCCCGATGCGTGTGCTGGGGCTGCAGCGCTGCCGGGGCGAGCGCCATGGGCGAGGATGGCCCATCATGACATCCCCAGGTGATGGGTTCTGATGTCACTGAGTGCCTGAGTGATGAGTTCTGATGTCACCGAGTCCTCGAGTGATGGATTCTGTTGCCACCGAGGGATGGGCTGTGATGCCACCTAGCAATAGAATGTGACCAGGCGCCCCTCGCTGTGTGTATCCCGGTGCGGAATCCCACCCAGCTGGCTCGTGCCCGCACTCCAGCTGAGCAGTTCGCCAGGCTGGAGTGTTGAGCGAAGCTTTGGTGCTGGTGTCCTGAGTGGGGAGTTGCTCCTTGCAGCTCTCCGTGCCTGACCCCAGAGCCGTCAAAGGATTATCCCCGGCCCTGCCAGCTTCGGGCAGCCGGGGCAACCAGGAGGCGCGCTCGCAGCAGCAGAGGTGAGCTGTGTGGGGACACCTCACCCTGGGGAGCTGGGAGGGTTCCCTTCTTGAGGGACCTGGGCATTTCTTCCAGCCCTCCCTGGGCCCGCCAATGACCGTGGCCTCTCTTCCTTTTCTAGCGTGACACCCGCTGCTGCAGCGCCAGAGAAAGGGAGCAGTTCATCATCCCCAGCTCCCCCCAGCCCACCGCAGCGAGTGGAGAGCATGGACGTGGAGCTAGGCAACCGCTGTCCAGTCTGCCTGGACAGCTGGGATGATGCTGCGTACGTGATGCCATGCCTCCACCAGTTCTGCTATGGGTGCATCCTGCGGTGGGCTGGCAGCAAGCCCGAGTGCCCCCTCTGCAAGAGGAGAGTGCAATCCATTGTGCACTCAGTGCGGGCAGATGATGACTTTGAGGAGGTCGTCATCAGACCATCTGGGCTGGCAGCAGCGTCGGCTGGCACCCGCCAGGCAGGAGGAGAGCCCAGGCACCCAGCCACCCACAGCCCGCCTCGCCCTGTAACACCCCAGCCGCGGGCGGTGGAGTCGGTGCCCAGGGCTCCAGTGGGTGGCCTCCAGCCGGACACCTGGGCGTCCCTTTTTGACGACCACCCAGCTCTCCTCCAGCGCTTTCTGCCCTGGCTACAACAGCAGCTGGGGCTGCTCTTTGCGGAGGAGCCTTCCACGGCGGTGGTGCTGGAGGACCTCATCCTCTCCGTCCTGGGCCTCTTTGGGCTGGACGAAGAGGTCCTGCTCCGGCTGCTGGAGGTCAGCCTCCAGAATCGCGCGGCGACATTTGTACGACAGCTTATCGATGTCGCCGTGCAACGGTGCAGCGGGGAGGCCCACCGCCTGCTGGGCCTCGAGGACGGCCATGCTGCTGAGAGGCGGGAGGGCAGCCCCGCGGCTGCCCCTCCTCCTGCTGCCTCCCGAAGGGGGTCTCCTGCCCCTGGCCCAGCCCCCTCCAGCAGCCCTGCGGGAGCCGGCGAAGTGGAGCGCCCCGGCACCTCAACCGCTGCTCTTCGTGGGGGTCCCAGCAGCCCCCCCGACGCCCCCGTTCCCACCCACGGGGAGCAGGAAGAGCTGCAGGAGGATCCCGGGGAGGCTGCGGCAGGTGCCTCCCCTCCCAGCCGGGGCAGGGACCGCTCCCGTGGGGGACGACGGCGACCCCCGAAGAGGAGGGCTGGCAGCTCCCACGACTCTTCCCAGCCCCCCAAGAGGCCACCCCGCCGGCAAAAGTAGAAGCAGGCCCCAGGAGCTGCCAAAACCAGGGCCGGGCCAGCAGCTGGGGCATGTGCCGGCCCACAAGTCAACCAGAAGGCTCTCAGGAGTCTACATCTATCACAGAAAATAACTTGCCCGAAGGCAAGTGCTGCCCAGCTCCAGGCCTGCATCTCTGCAGCTGCTCCCGGGGCAGATGTTTCCAGCCGGGGGGTCTCCAGGGCCAGCCCGTGCCCCACCGCTCAGCACCGCAGGCCTGGCCTCCTCCTCACCGCACCCTCTGCCCCCACGTCCCGGGGCTCTGCTCTCCTACCAGCCTGCACTGCCCGGTGCAGCCTCGCTACGGCAGCGCCCAAATCCCTCCTCCTGCGCGGAGTCACGACTTGCTGCTGCTCTCTGCATCAACCTCAGGTCGCACCCTGCCAAGGCCGGAGCCCCAAGAAGTCCAACAAGGGGAAGCGCAAAGTCCTGTGCCTGGGGAGGGACAACCCCAGGCACCAGCACATGCGGCGGGCTGCCTGGCTGGAAAGCAGCCTTGCAGAAAAAACCCTGGAGGTCCTGGTGGGCACCCCGCCGATCACGAGCCAACAGTGTGCCCTTGCCACAAGGACCACTAACAGCGTCCTGGGCTGCATTAGGAGGAGTTTTGCCAGCAGGTCGAGGAAGGTGATCCTTCGTCTCTGCTTGGCACTGCTGAGGCCACACCTGGAGCACTGCCTCCAGCTCTGGGCTCCCCAGTACAAGAGAGAGATGCACGTCCTGGAGAGAGTCCAGCAAAGGGCCGTGGAGATGAGTAAGGCGCTGGAGCATCTCTCCTCTGAGGAAAGGCTGAGCGAGCTGGGATTGCTTAGCCTGGTGCAGAGAAGGCTCACAGGGGATCTGATCGATATAGAAAAAGGCCTGAAGGGAGGCTGCAAAGAAGATGGAGTCAGGCTCTTTCCCAGCGGTGCCTGGTGCCCCATGACAGGAGAAGGGATATTGAAGAGCAGTCTGGACATGACCCTGGGTAAGCGGCTCTAGCTGTCTCTGCTGCAGCGGGCGGCCCTGACAAGATGACATGCAGAGGTCCCTTCCAACCTCAACCTTTCTGTGATTCTGTGGAAGTATTTCAGTTGTGTAAAGAATCTATTCTAATAACTTCATTTTGGTTATATAAAGTACATAAAGAAAGGAAAGTAGTACAATTCCGCTCTGCTTACGCTTATTAGCCTTCCTCAGGACACACACCAGGATGTTTCTGACACAGGTGCCGTTTCTGCTGCTAAGGAAATGGACTGAAATCTAGGCCTGCGAGGAAAGACCCGTAACCGCTATGCTATAGGAGAAATATTTTCTCTCTCTTCTGCTGATCTTGTAATTTTTATTTCAGCTGAGACTGTTCAGTCTTCTTGAGCTTACTTTGTGAGTACTTCCCAGTGCTGTCCTTGCCTTCAAGGATAAGAAAAACACCTTTCAAGTAAATTATTGACAAGGGAACAACAACAACAACAAAATCGCACATCTCTACCACCTCCATCATTGGAAATAATAACATCTCATGGCCAGTTGCATGAGCTGGTAAGAACGCTTTTGGTACAGATGATGGGTTTTTTTTCTGGTATGTACTATTGACAATATACTTCTGGAAAAAAAGTTTCTCCTCTACTTCCTTCCGTCCAAAAAGAAATTATGTTCAGTGGTTCAGTTAGGGATGCAAAGGCCAAATAAATTCAAAATTTATTTGAATTTATTCAATCAAGATTCAAATCAATACAAGATTCAAAATAAATTGTACAATTATGACTGCATACATCCCTTAATTCTAATCCCTTCTGTGATTGTGCTGAGACAGTTAAATTACATCAGAGAGTGATGCCCTGCTTTTTCTGTACTCTAGGTCGACTGTGGGTCTTAGAACACCACAGTGGTTTTTGCCAACTAGCACGGTGCTGTCGTACGTGCCTGGAGTAGTCTCTCTAAGGCAATTTTGTAAACGGTCTCATTCTGGGAGGTCAGTCCATGTGGATAGGCCCTGTGGTCTATTCTGAGTGTTCCAGGCTATGCCTGCCATCGATTCTTGGTGGCGTTTATTTCTCAGCGTTCATGTATTATATATCCTAATCACCAGTGTGACTCAGTGCAAGAAGCATTTGACCTAGATGCATACTCAGCGGATCTATAGTCCAACATTTGTTAGCATTTTACTCTCAGTTTGTCCGAGGCAATTTGTAATGTGACTTTCAAGAATGGGTGACTACACGTTTTCATATGGATTACTTTGGATAACTCTCTGGCATGCATGCAATCGAACACATCTTAAGAGGTGCATGTAAACAGATGCACATGAAAATATACCATATAATACATGCATTTTTTTTAGCACCAAGGTTATGCACCGCAGTGTTAATCGTGATGCCTCCATAACTTTGGAATGTTTACTGTTTGAACTCACTCTCCCCAAACTCCATAAATATTTTCACTTTAAATAGTGTGGCATTTTTCTCAACTGGAGTTACTAAAAAGATAAAGATGAAAGAAAGAAATACTGAATACAGAGCTTCTCTTGCTAGTCCTTCACTTGCTAGTGAAAAGAAAGGTGGCATGAAGTGCAAGCAGCAGATGGATGCTTTAAAGGAAACAGGAGGTGGTTCTCGTGTAGTTAAGCAATGGAACTTCTTGCTGCCCAGTTTTGTGCATACTAAGCTTTTTGAATGTTCAAAAACAGGGAATCCAAGCCCCAGAAAGACAAGCACATTGGAGAGCTATCAGACCTAAAGACACAGTCAGCAAGTCTCTCAGCTGCAAACTGCTGGGTGAGTGTGCTGCAAAAATATCACCATTGGCTTGCCTTTGTCTTACGCCCTTTCCTAGGTATTCTCCACTGCCAACTACCACGGACTCATTTCTAATGCCTTCAGTGCTCATCTTAGTGAAGCATTCCTTCTTTAATTGCAAAGGGTGAGTTGCCCACTAGCCACTAGGTAAGGCATTTTGCAGATCTACAAGCAGGAAAAGGTTCAAAACCAAGATGCGGTCACACAGAAATTTGTACACGCTGAACCATTTGTCTGATGAATTTGCTTTTATGATAACCTCCTTACAGAGAATTTCACACCAGACTGACAGGCAACATTGTCCCAGCTGTAAGTCACCTCACACTCTGAAAGTCAGATTGCTTTTCAGACCTGTCACAAAACAGATTGGCACAGAACGATCTTAAGCTTCATGGAGCGGCTGCACAGCTAACAGTCCAGGAAAGAGCTTTACCCTTTCACAAGATGAGGCCTAATCCTTCCCACACGTCCCGCAACTTCTGCCGCACAGATGAAAAGTGCTCTTGGTCATTCTTTCCTTTTTCTGACTCCCTGGGAATCCCGCGGAGAGAACTGAGGAAGTAATCCTTACGCTCCCATCCTGGTAAAACCCACAACTCCCTTCAGCTTTTACATCCGTGGCAAGCAAAAGAGAAACCACCATCTAGGGAAAGGGCTGCTTTCTCTCCACCGTGGTGGCCTGACAGGGATGCCACTCCCATTTTGGCACAATTTTACAAGTGAAAGAATGCTTTCAAACGTTGTAATTTCTTCAAATGCATTCTAAAATACTTCTGGCATAGCACGTTTTTAAATACAACCACTTTAAGAACAAGGCAAATCTTTTGGTACTGAAATATTTTATTTGTATTTCTTTAATTACTGGTGCATTGTAAAAATACAATTACGTAATAAAATTTAAAATGATACAAATTGTGTCACATTTTAATACCTGTCAAATTCAGTGCATTTTTGTGCAGAATGTATCAAACAAGATGATCTACTATTAATGTACATATTTCTTAGTTGTGTGTTATAAACTTAAGTGTATGCAAAAGTCTTCAGACTTAAAAAAAAAAAAGAAAAGAAAAAGAAGGAAGATTTTTGGCAAGTGACATTGTGAGCTACATGCTACATTCTGTCCTTAGGTCCCCTGTTGTGAGTGAGAGCAGAATCCGCATCACGGAATTTGTAGCGTAGACTTGGTAGAAGAGGTCACTTGCGAAGGAGCCAACCTAAGTGGCATGGTTTGGATCACTTACTGCTACACTCCTTTATTAATACGACCTACAAGGAAGAAATGTTACCTTGCACTTAGCTACATTTCTTCATGAAGTGGGCACTTCAGAAGGTCTTGTATGTCCTGTTAGAATGATTAGTTGCAAAACCATGAGAAAGATGTTTGGTGGCCAAATGTTGTCAGGCTAAAAAAAACATTAATCGGTTCAGTTCTGCTTTTGTATCTTGGCGTGAGCTACTGTGCTTATAGTCTACACTGGAATATTGAGAGGTTAAATTACGGAACATATATGGAGAACCCATGTGCTGCCTAAAATATTCCACAAAATAGTCCAGCACTAGCTGCTAGGGAAGATGGGAAGAAGAAAGTGTCAGTGTTCCCCAAGGCCGTTCCTGAAATACATGCCATGCAATTTAAGTGGATGTCTGATTCTTTCAGGACATGTCAGCTTCCTGATTTTTCATTTTTGAACTTCAGAACTTTTGAAGTTCTGACCGCTATTGGATATTTTAAGAAACTCAGAGGCCAAAATTCACCCTCACCAGAGTTTCATGGGGCCCGGATAAGTTGCTGGCACATATGGTGCCTTGTGGCAGCTCCCCGGAAAGCAGAGAGGAAAAGTATTAAAAACCAATACTCAGTCTCTTGGCATTTCATCTGACGCCACGCTGCGAAGGGAATTGCACTGCCTCAGGGCAGGGTCAACAATGACGCAGCCAGACCTGGATGCTCTGGGTTGTGGCCACTCAGGTCTTGGAGGCTGACCTCCACGCTCAGGGATCCCACTTCCTCTCTGGGCAACCCACTCCAGGGCTTCATGGTCCTCACAAGGATTCTGGGTTGGATTCCTTATCTCCAGCCTGAGCCTCCCTAGCATCAGGAGATGCCACCGTCTCTCACCCTCCCACCAGGCCGTGCTGGGAAGAGCCTGTCCCCATCCCCTTGATGCCTTCCCCACAGGCACCGGGATGTGCTGTGAGGGGCCCTGACACCTTTCCTGCTCCATGCTCAACCAGCCCCAGCCCCACAGACCCTCCTTGCCTACCCTGAGCCCCTCTGCTTTGTCGGCCTCCCTCCTGTCCAGGACCCCAACTGGGACGTGCTGCGGGGATGAGGCCTGATGAGTGCTGAGCAGAGGCGATCGCCCTTGTGGCCTCTGGCCAGCAGAGAAAGAGAGGAGAAAACCCACCCGAGCGAGCCGAGTGCTGCCTGTGACCCTCCGTGGCAGGAAGCAGGGGAGCCCAGAGGGCTGGCCAGCAGGGCTGGGCTGTGGGGACAGCCTGTGGGACTTTGTCCTGCAGCCTGCCAGGGAGGCACGAGGTGTTATCCAATGAACCCTCTTGCCGCGTGTGCCTGGAGACGTCTGCCCCAGCCAGAGCCACCTGACGGGGCCCTGGGAAGACACGGCCGAGGCCTCTCGGTGCCTGGCCTGAAACACCGATTGCGAGCACAAGACAAGAGATGGGATGGAGTGGGCAGTGGCGTTGCGGGAACCCCCGATGCGTGTGCTGGGGCTGCAGCGCTGCCTGGGCAAGCACGATGGGCGAGGATGGCCCATCATGACATCCCCAAGTGATGGGTTCTGATGTCACTGAGTGCCTGAGTGATGAGTTCTGATGTCACCGAGTCCTCGAGTGATGGATTCTGTTGCCACCGAGGGATGGGCTGTGATGCCACCTAGCAATAGAATGTGACCAAGCGTCCCTCGCTGTGTGTAACCCGGTGTGGAATCCCACCCAGCTGGCTCGTGCCCGCACTCCAGCTGAGCAGTTCGCCAGGCTGGAGTGTTGAGCGAAGCTTTGGTGCTGGTGTCCTGAGTGGGGAGTTGCTCCTTGCAGCTCTCCGTGCCTGACCCCAGAGCTGTCAAAGGATTATCCCCGGCCCTGCCAGCTTCGGGCAGCCGGGGCAACCAGGAGGCGCGCTCGCAGCAGCAGAGGTGAGCTGTGTGGGGACACCTCACCCTGGGGAGCTGGGAGGGTTCCCTTCTTGAGGGACCTGGGCATTTCTTCCAGCCCTCCCTGGGCCCGCCAATGACCGTGGCCTCTCTTCCTTTTCTAGCGCGACACCCGCTGCTGCAGCGCCAGAGAAAGGGAGCAGTTCATCATCCCCAGCTCCCCCCAGCCCACCGCAGCGAGTGGAGAGCATGGACGTGGAGCTAGGCAACCGCTGTCCAGTCTGCCTGGACAGCTGGGATGATGCTGCGTACGTGATGCCATGCCTCCACCAGTTCTGCTATGGGTGCATCCTGCGGTGGGCTGGCAGCAAGCCCGAGTGCCCCCTCTGCAAGAGGAGAGTGCAATCCATTGTGCACTCGGTGCGGGCAGATGATGACTTTGAGGAGGTCGTCATCAGACCATCTGGGCTGGCAGCAGCGTCGGCTGGCACCCGCCAGGCAGGAGGAGAGCCCAGGCACCCAGCCACCCACAGCCCGCCTCGCCCTGTAACACCCCAGCCGCGGGCGGTGGAGTCGGTGCCCAGGGCTCCAGTGGGTGGCCTCCAGCCGGACACCTGGGCGTCCCTTTTTGACGACCACCCAGCTCTCCTCCAACGCTTTCTGCCCTGGCTACAACAGCAGCTGGGGCTGCTCTTTGCGGAGGAGCCTTCCACGGCGGTGGTGCTGGAGGACCTCATCCTGTCTGTCCTGGGCCTCTTCGGGCTGGACGAAGAGGTCCTGCTCCGGCTGCTGGAGGTCAGCCTCCAGAATCGCGCGGCGACATTCGTACAACAGCTTATCAATGTCGCCGTGCAACGGTGCAGCGGGGAGGCCCACCGCCTGCTGGGCCTCGAGGACGGCCATGCTGCCGAGAGGCGGGAGGGCAGCCCCGCGGCTGCCCCTCCTCCTGCTGCCTCCCGAAGGGGGTCTCCTGCCCCTGGCCCAGCCCCCTCCAGCAGCCCTGCGGGAGCCGGCGAAGTGGAGCACCCTGGCACCTCAACTGCTGCTCTTCGTGGGGGTCCCAGCAGCCCCCCCGACGCCCCCGTTCCCACCCACGGGGAGCAGGAAGAGCTGCAGGAGGATCCCGGGGAAGCTGCGGCAGGTGCCTCCCCTCCCAGCCGGGGCAGGGACCGCTCCCGTGGGGGACGACGGCGACCCCCGAAGAGGAGGGCTGGCAGCTCCCACGACTCTTCCCAGCCCCCCAAGAGGCCACCCCGCCGGCAAAAGTAGAAGCAGGCCCCAGGAGCTGCCAAAACCAGGGCCGGGCCAGCAGCTGGGGCATGTGCCGGCCCACAAGTCAACCAGAAGGCTCTCAGGAGTCTACATCTATCACAGAAAATAACTTGCCCGAAGGCAAGTGCTGCCCAGCTCCAGGCCTGCATCTCTGCAGCTGCTCCCGGGGCAGATGTTTCCAGCCGGGGGGTCTCCAGGGCCAGCCCGTGCCCCACCGCTCAGCACCGCAGGCCTGGCCTCCTCCTCACTGCAGCCCCTGCCCCCACGTCCCGGGGCTCTGCTCTCCTACCAGCCTGCACTGCCCGGTGCAGCCTCGCTACGGCAGCGCCCAAATCCCTCCTCCTGCGCGGCGTCACGACTTGCTGCTGCTCTCTGTGTCACCCCAGGGTCGTACCCTGCCAACACTTTCATAAGGGTGACGAATGCACCATGGCCGGCTGGTCAGCAGAGAAAGTCCTGTGGCAGCTGAACGCAGCGAAAGCCCCACTCTCAGCTGGCCAGGTCATCCTGTGACAGCAAGCCTCACCAGCCTCTGCTCAGACGCCTCGGAAACTCATTACAGAGCCTGTGGTCTGCTACTGGCAATGGCAGTGCCACGTTCCTGGGCTGCTGGACACAAGGGATGGGATGCAGGGGCACCCCACTGGGGGTACTTTTGCACCGTGGGGCAGAGGAACGGGGACAGGAGATCGGGTGAGGCTCAGGTCCACGGAGGACCAGAGTGACAAGCCTCGTGGTGAAAGGTGTGAATGCCTTGCACCCGACACTTCCTCAGGGCTGCTCTGGTTTAAGCGGAGGTGTTGTTCATTGGAAACACGCCCACCCTGCTGTGATCCGGGGGTGTTACGAGCACTTCGAGGAGATCTGCGTGAAGCCCCACCATGGTTGTACTTTGCGGTGCACAAAGGGAGATTGTTGTGGCTCAGAGATGGGGCAAGGGTTTCCAAATGCATGTCAGCTCATAGAAACTGAAATGCCATCAGTCTGTTCCATCTTCTCATCTCCCCAGATTCTTTTAAGTGTACGTGCATCTTTGGGGGAGAGATCTGCTGTTTGTTTCTCTCGTTGGTTTGGTTTTCAAAGCCAGTACTGCAACCAGAAATGATGTGCTGGGGGGCTTGGTCTGACCTGACAGAGCAAAAACTGGACAGCTCTCAAAAGCAGTGGAGGTCGAATGGTGCCATCGTTTGCTCTCTAGGTGGGGTGCACATGGCCTTTTAAAAAAAGCAAGCAAGCCAAAACAAAAAGAAAAGCAAGGAAAAGCAACCCAAAGACAAAGAAATTTACCCCCCACAAAGCAGCCCGCACCTCCTTGCAGGGCAGTGCTCTAGCCCCACCCTCCCGCTGGCCTCCCCTGAGCCCCTCCGGTTGCCGACGTGCCTCCGGTACAGGGCCCCAGACGGGAGGCAGTGTCCCAGGCGAGGCCTGACGAGCGCTCAGCAGAGGGGATCACCCTGCCGTCCCCTGGCACCCCATGCTGTGCCCTGGACACCCCTGCTCAGCTCACTGCCCATCTGCACCCAGCACCTTCCCCCCAGACCTGGTCCCCAGCCCTGCCAGCATCGCTGCCGGGGTCTGCCAGCCCAGGGCAGGGCTGCCTGTTCCTCCTGCCCAGACTGCACAAGGTCCAACCCCACTGTCCCAGTCCCTGTGGATGGCAGTCCCATCCTTGCACGTACAACTGCTTCCCCCCGGTTTTGTGTCCCGTACAAACTTGAGAGTGCGCTCCATCACCTGCTCCAGATGAGCGATAACGTTACCTCACTTTTTGTATTACAGATCTTGACACATGCCTAACAAGAAGGTAGTTGCTATCTCTGCAGTCCTCCAAAATGCATCCAGCACTCAAGATAGCTTATCTACTTGCCATTATTATGACAACAGAAGGACCCAGCACTTGTGGCATGCCTGGGTGTTTCCTCTTCGGGGTCTCAACCCATCTTCTGAGCAGCTTCCTACCCCTGAAAGGGGGAAATCTATGTCACAGACACTATTTGGTACTTAGCCAAACACCCCAGCAGAAGCCAAAGTAGAAGTAAAGCTTAGGGTCCCTCAATTTGTCAGTGCCATTGGCAATGAAAATGCCTAGCAAGTTATACACAGTAAGACTAAGGTATCTTAGTCTTACTAACAATCTAGCTTTCAGTGAATGATTTTCAGTCAAATCACTGGTGCCATGAAACACTATCATTTTTATGGTATGTTTCTCAAAATCAACCGAATCCCTCCTCCTGCGCAGAGTCACGACTTGCTGCTGCTCTCTGCATCACCCCAGGGTCGCACCCTGCCAAGGCCGGAGCCCCAGGAAGTTCAGCAAGGGGAAGCGCAAAGTCCTGCACCTGGGGAGGGACAACCCCAGGCACCAGCACATGCGGCGGGCTGCCCGGCTGCAAAGCAGCCAGGGAAAGGTGACCGTGCTGCTGCCCTCGAGCACAGCACGGTCTTCCTCCTCTTCCAGATCCAGCCTTGGCTGTTAAGAAAAACACATTGGCTGCCTGAATGCTGAATGCCAGTCCCACCACCATTGAAACTAATGGGACCAGCCAATACAGTCATGTATTCGTTGCTGTAAAGCTGATGAAATATCCCTTTAAAATTTTACACCGAGCTGAGCTGAGCAGTCAGTCGTGTGCTAGCCATGACATTCCAGTGGGGACAGACTAAAAATACGTTGTGCGATAACATATGCAGGAAATATGGTGCTGAAGGACATACTTGTGAGCCAGATGTTTGATTACCATTTGCTGGTTTTGGCTTGTGCTTGCTGAAAAAGCTGTGCATTTGAGCAGTAGGCTTGAAAGCATGACAGTACTCCCTTCTTGCCTCCGGACGGCTGCCACCTGCTCTGTGCAGGGCCTGATTCTCCATAACCTTTGCTTTATACTGCCGTTTAGACAGTGTGAGGAGGAGTCTTACACACCGCCATTCACAGTCTTGACAACAGGAATGCAACCAGACTGTCAGTTGGGAAAAACACAAAGCTCGCTGACAAATGGTGACATTTATTTGAAAAGATAAAATAAATAAGCAGCAAAGCCTTTTGTATTCACCATCTGCTTAGCAACTTTTGAAAATACGTCTTTACAGCTGATAATCTCAGTTTTTAAGGGGAGGGGTTTTTCAACCAAACTGGATGTCCAGACTCTAAGAGTCAAAGATTTTTCAGGATTCTGTTCACAGTGACCCAGAAGTAACTTAAGCAGTACCAGGACACCCGAAAGTGCTGTTGCTGCAAGCTTGACATTTTCTTGAGTCTGGCAGGGGGCAGAGAAGGTGTTTCAGGCAAGCAGTCTTAGGCAAAGAGCCGTTCAGTTGCTACAATGCAAATACAAAATGCCTTTTCTTTTTACTTTTTAACCCGAGCTTTTCATTGTGAAGTCATTTGCAAAGAACATTTGGCAGGTTTTGATATGAGGTTTTTTTTCCCTCTGTTTCTGTTTTTCTTTATTTCCCCCCTCACTGTGCCCATGATTTTGCTTTTTCTTACAGTGTTCTCAGGTGTGTCTGCACCCTGAGAAGGTAAGGAGGCTTTTGAAAAGGTCTTTCCATGTCCTGATCCTTCTGAGTACAAATCAAATATTGATCTCTTTAGGAGAAGTCAGGATTGTAAAAGAGTGTTTACTCAGGAGACAGACCCTGTGACAGCTGTTCAGTGATGGGATTCTGGTGTCACAGTAGGAAATACCCTATAAAGGGTGGATACAGAGGAAGATAAAACATGAAAGGGAACTTTGATGCCTGTTACCAAGCCACAAAAAACATGTAACTTGAGATGTGACAAACATGTACGTTTTCTAGCAAGCTTCCCACATGTTTAGACTCAATAGGCAATCTCAGTTTCAGTTTCAGTTTTGTTATTTTCTTCCTCTCTTTTTTTTTTCCTGTCCTTACAAAGTGGAAGTGGTTCTTCAGAGAGAAAAGAAGGAAAACATTGAATTATCTTCTGTTAGTTGTTGTGAGTATTCTTTCAGGGCAAGTGTTTCCTCTGTATAGGATGAAGTAAAACTTGCTTCTGTGTGTGTATTCACCACTTTGTTCTCTCTTAAGATATCTTGATGTGCGGATATGTTTTCATCAAGACTTGAAATTTAGGGCAAATTTCAAGTGAACTCCTTGTGAGTTGTGAACTCCTGCCTCTTCTAAACAGCAACTGAAAATGTGTCGTGCTCTTTCTGGGACTGGGATTTTGCCCTTTCTTCTCTCCGGAGAAGGACAGGAGATTTAGGAAGCTTCCTACCTCTAAGTGGGTGGAGGTCTGTGTTGGAGTCCTCTGTCCAAGTTCTCAGCCTGAGGAAAGTTGACCGTGTATTTCCTGCATGCGCAAGAATCAAACATTGTCAAACATTAGATCCACCCAGAGGGCATGATGGTGATCTTCCTCACTAGAAGTGTTACAATGAAGGCCAAGAGAGATTTCCTTTTTTCCTCCCACACCACATTTTTCATTTAGATACACGTGTATGAGTTGTTCCACCACAAAAAGGGACAAGGTGTTTTTTCTGACATTAAGCAGAATTGTGCCTTGCCACTTGCCTTGGTGATGACATTATCTTTTTCTTCTTTGTGAAGAAGGCATTTCTTTGTGGGCTGGCATTTGGAGAAGCTCAGTTCCTGTACCACACAGTGAGAAAGGGAAGACTTGGAAGGTTTTTTCATCTGCGCAGGAAGCAGATAAATCCTCTCCTAGTTCGATGGGCAGAACAGCCAATGATGTTTGTCCCTTTGTTGTGTTGTGCACCAAAGAGACTGCAAAGTATTATTTTCTTTTGCAAAATATTCTTTTTTTATTGCTTTTCCCATAAAACAGGCAAAAGAGATTTTTATTCTTTCATTGAATTTCTGGAAGAGACTCTAACTGGATGTTCTTGAAGAGGGATATACTGAGATATTTCTTCCTCCTGCAAGAAAGCAGGGAGGAATACTGGGTTTTTCCTTCTGTAATTGCTTTTTTCCATCAAAATGTATATCCAATAGATGTGATACTTTCGGTTAAATCTGTTCCCTTTTAGGGGAGGGAGAAGGAAAAGGATGTCTTTTTAAAAAAGAAAAGAGTAAAATTTTTTTACGTAAAAATTCTTTTTCCCAGTTCATTTTGATGAGGAAAATATGATGTAGAGAGGAGAAAATAAATAAAAAAATGTTTAGCTTTCCACTTCAGCAAGGTACGTGAACTTTTTTTTTCCCCAGCCTGCTGTAGTAAGCATGAAACTGTGAAGAAACTACAATTGAAAACACACGGTTCTACGTTATCTAGGAGTAACTGGGAATTAAAAGCTGCATGTCTTTCACGAGAGCAGTATATACTGTCCAGAGGAGGAACATGGTGCACAAACCAAAAGGAAGAGTTGGCTTACAGGTCAGCAAAGAACTCGTAAATCACAGCAAGAGACTTCTTGTAATTAGTGAGAAAGCTGTGGTACATAAGAGTGTGGTTACCTGAATCACACATGAGCGTCCTTTCTTGGCAGAAAACACATGGTGTGAATGATGAGTATAGCAACTTTTACTTTTGTTGCATGAGAAAGGTCAATAGATTCCAAGGTACCAGTTAGAGACTGCAGAACATCTTAAAATAGAAATATTTAAACTAACTCGGGAAAGGCTCCTGACACAAAATGCCATGTCCATATCCCTTAGAGACAGTGCAATGATGATCTTGAACCCTAGGGAAAGAATCATATGCCTACTTCTTGCTAGTAGCTCTGTGGGAAGGAAGAATACCTGTCGCTTTGCTTTCTGGTGCTTCATTGTTCTTACATCCCCAAGTCCTCCTTCTGCATTTCTTTCTCTCATTGCTTGTAGGTGCCACAAACTCCAGGTGTCATCTTCTTCATATGCTGTAAGCCTGATTGTCCTTCCCTGTAGCTCCTGAAGAACACAGGCACACATTTAATTAAGACTGAAGTCTTCTCAGAGACAGAAGAACTGCACTCAAATCTAGTTTGAGTTAATACTTTCAAGCCTTTGAAGCACACAGCCTGTATATACCAGAGAAAGGAAAGGAGATCTACCTCGCATTTCTCTTAACCCATGCTGCCAGCTGTCATACTGCTGTTCTTCTGAAGTCCATGGGATGATCAGGAATTCTCAATAATGGTGGACTATAAATTGAATTGAACTCTGTATAAATTGAACTCTGTATAAATTGAACAGTCCTCTGTTCACACAAAGAAACCCACTGGTTTTGAACAGCACAAGTGAAGATTAACACCAAAGTGGAAAACCACCTGAGCCACCCTATTTCATTCTAAACTCAGAGTCCTCACCTCATAAAAGCACAGAGGTAATTGCTAGGTAGTTGAGATGACAGCTGACACTGTTACTAGTAATTATAATTTGATGGAAAACAAATCACAGGGGCAGGTATCTATAAATAAACACCCACAAAGCAGACCAAACAGCATTTCACAATACCTGCAGCTCAGAAAGCCAGGAAACTGTGCTGACTAGAGGACCATCAACTCTTTGCAAAGAAGCCTTCTCATTGCTCTCAAAAATTTAAAAGCACACATGAAACAGATGGACTTGCATTTGGCTCTGAACTTCCCACAAAGGCTCGATTTAGGTTATGCTAGTCGGGTGCCTGAGCTAAGGAAAGAGAAAGACTGTCCCTGAGCAGTGCCTGCCATGGGATGAGTTGTTCTGTCCTGTGGATGACAGAGGTCCCCTAAAATGTCCCTTTTGCTCTGAATATCAAAAGTCTTTGCAAGACACCCTTGCCTCCAAGGCCTTGTGTCTGGATGGCTTTTACGCTTCCAGAAGCCATCCGTTCAAGACCATGCCTCCTCCCACTGCTGTGCAAAACCTGGGTCTTCCCACCTTCTGCCTGAGGCATCTCAGAGGAAGCCACAGATCCTTTATGTCGTGAAGATGCTGACGGGCCTCTAGCATTTCCAAACAAGCAGGCTGTAAAAGTAAATGGAAACACAACGTCTGATACAGGTCAGAATATCTTTCTGGTCTTCTGTGAAACATTTGTCAAAAGCAAATGAAGTAAAAATGGGGCTCGGACAGCAACAACTTTCCCTATAAAGGATGCTGGCATCTATTATAATATTGCTGTAGCATGCAGGAGGCCCCATCACACACCAGGCTCCATCATCCTAGAACAATATCAAATACACAGAAAGACAGGCCCTGCTCCAAAAAGCTGGCCGTGCAAACAAAAATTGTTACGTATTTACCTTAAGTGTTTACATTCTTAGGGGATTAAGAAGTATGCATAAAAATGGCCCCTTTTTAAGTTGGGGTGGAACGTACACTGACACTACAGAAACACAGAGGAGAAAAAATATGCCTCAAAAAGAAAGTCACTCCTAATTTTAGAAATTTGGAGCCATATTTTTTAAATTGGTTGGTTAGATATATTCTCGTCACTGTTATTAACAAAAGACATGAGGCTTTTGTAGTTCAGTATTTTTTGCTATACAAACAGTGCTACTGCCAGGTATTTTGGTTAGTGTTCCCACTAGAAGAAAACTTCTCCTCTTTCAGAAGCAGTAGTTCAAGCAAACGTTGTTTCTGTAACCCTCCATGGTTTGAATAATAAAAATAACAATTTCAATATTTTTGTTTTAAATTTAGAGTCATCTTTCAAATGTTCTTCTTACATGGCATTTATTGTGGACATTCTCAGAACAAAACTAATAGCTCAGACTTGATACAAAATGCAAAGGGTTATTGCCTTTTCCCATTATAATGTTACCAGAGGTGGAGACGAGAGCCTAGTCTAAAGATGCACCTGCCCTATTGCTGACAGGTAGGTGCAAAAAGGGCTGTCAGTATGGCACACTCTGCTGTCTGCTTACGTTAAAACCACAATGTCTCCAAGTAAAAAGTCCACACATTGTTTGGGTGTGCCTGGAATATGTGGGGCATGGAGGCTCCTCCGTGTTATAGGAATTTGGGGTTGGCCCAGACAGTTACATCACTCACTATCCTTACTGACAGGTGCGTAAGGAAACTGCAGACAGTTTTTAAGATACTGTCTACATTCTTCTAAAATGTGCTTATGATGTTTACAGAGGACCAAATGATCAATTGTTTTGCATTCTGCAGGAAAACCCATCACCGACTCCTCAAATACTTATTTGTTGCTGTTTCAGCTGGTACAGTTTGGAGAAACTCCACCGAGTTCCCTGGCACTAATCCCATTTATACCTGTGGAGGATCTGGCCCTCATTGTGCGTCATTATGTTTGTTGTAAAAGAAATGCTGTTACTAAGAATACCGAATGAGGAGGAGTTATCAAAAGAAACTCACCCAAGGATGGAAGGTAATGTCCTGTCTCTAAGAACCGTTGATAATAGCTGGTCTTGTCATCACAAGTCTCCTGTGGAGTCAAAGTAAACATGCTGACTAAGTGCCTACAGTCTGATTCCTCTGCAGTCCAAGTACAGGATAATCTGGAAACATCTTGATCTGGGTCATGATGGGACACGTTTCACCATAACTTGTGACACCTCTTGGCTGCTTTTAGGGCTCTCAGGTAAATGGAAGGATTTGTCATTAAGTGCTTTCCTGAGAGACAGACTAACAGCAAAGCTGGAGGTGCTTTCTTTTGCATATGTTGCTAATTCACTATTTTCTATTGCTATTCACTTCAATAGTGACCTGCAAGTAGATCAGCTGGAGCCTTTTTCCTTGAGTTTCTTCTGTTCAACTGGTGGCAGAGTGTGCCCATGTCAGACAGGGACAGCAGCCCCAACCAGGCCAGGTTTCCCTGGTAGGTAGTCCAGCTGATCCCGGCACATTGAAAAAACGTCTACGCTCTCCCTACTTGGCCCCATGTGTGCGAGGGGTTCTTCATGTGAGTTCAAGTGCCCAAACGTTATACAAATACTACCCAGAACTGATAGAGATGAAGAGAAGCACCTTTCTGAAAGAAGCGTCCTTTCTTTTTTGCTTCTGAAACTAAGGGAGTACTACCTACTGTTTGCAGTCCCTAAAGTCAAAGAGTTATGGCACAAGGCAAACAGGTAGATTCAGGTTGAGAGGAGTACGTGAGAGTGTGCACACGTGAGGTTTGGTATGTGTGTGTAGGTCTACCTTCTTCACCATCTTGTAGGCCAAGATGCGTTCCCAGCAGTTTAATTCTACCTAAAGGTGGTCTGCTCTCTCCCTCGTGTCTCCCCTAGCATCACACAGCTGACCGACAGATGCACATGGAACCCTCAAGTGGAGTGACGCCTCTGTAGATATTGCAAATGAGTAAGGCAAAGACCTGATTGCAGGTCTTGTGATCACAGGAGTGTGAATGAGTGGCCAGACATAGCTGCTCTTAGGTCAGTTCAAGTCCTGCAGCAACAGAGAACAGGAAACACAATCCTGTGATTGAGAGAGCACAACAGTCCAAATTCAATGGCTGTGTGCACTGCATTATCTGATTTTAATAGCAAGATAGATCTCATCCACTGAAAATCTGACCCTTCCGGGCTGTTCTTTAAGAAGGCCTCAGCAGCCAGTGTAGCATAGAAAAGATGGCATCTGCCATCCTTTCTTGGACTGGGGGAAAAGCTGTTTCTTTGAGAGACAAAATTACGGGCTGAAGTTTTCAATGCCATAAGACAGGCAGCATCTTCTCTCTTGTTTACCTTTCCTTCCCCACTTCCCTCTCCTGCACCACCTCCCAACACACCCTTTCAAGAATCTTTGAACTGCTCAGGCTGAATTTATCAGCATCTAGTAAAGCTGGTGAGAGTGATGATCATTTTCGTTACAGTGATACTAGCTAAATCCTCCTTACAGGTACAGACTAAATGTTATTTTAGCATTAAACACTCATTCATCCTATTTGCAGAGTTCTAACAAATTTTAAGAAATTTTAACAAATTTAACAAATATGGACTTATGTATGAAAAGGGAGCTCACAGTGCCAAAATTAGCTATATAATTATGTATGCTCGTATGTTGCGTTAAGAGTTACTGTTGCATACAAAGAGGAATTTGAGGAGTGGCTGGGGGGGGAAACCTGAGTCACGAGGTTCAGACAGGACCCCCTTGCTTTCTAAACTCCTTCTCAGAGAGGAATCTAGGTGCGGCTAGGTCCAGTTTTAAGTCTCAGACTTGGTCAACGCTTTATTTTCTAAGGACTGCGTGTATAGCCACTTATCAGCTCAGGGCTTTCGCTAAGGTGACAGCATTAATTTTTACACCCCTCCAGTCTGGTCATGTTGAAGGAACTATCATGGCCAGAGCAGTGAAGAGTGCAGTTTATTAGAGCAACAGACACACAGATTCTTTGGAATACTGGTGATAAATTCACTGTCTGCAAAGCACATGCAAATACCAAGAATATGAGTATGAGTAACATGTCCAGACACAAATGCGTATATCAAGAATATGAGTAACACGGCCAGACACGAACACGTATATCTAGGATATGAGTAACACGGCTGGACACAAACGTGTTAAAAGATAATAAAGCGACTCTCTATATAGAGATTTGTAAGTTTCCCGGGGAGGCACTTGGTATAACCAAGTGTTCGACTCTTACCCAAAGGCATCCCGATGGGGGGGGGGAAGAGAGGCTCAGCCCGTCGACTGATCCCAAACATCAGAGTGGTACACGATGGTGTCTTCCCTAACATTCTCTCTCTCTTAAGCTATTTTATACTATTTTTCACCTTTCAGGTGGAGCTTGAGTGACCCTAGTCATACATACCTTTGTTTAGGATATACATACCTTTGTTTAGGATTGGTGTAAAGTTTTCTTGCTTCGCTTTTAAAGGTATAAGCTAGGAAAATTCAGAGCGCAAGTTCAGTGAGGGGTGGTCGCACCTTGGAGGCAGGTAGCTTTTGGGATGGAGGTGTGTTTTGGTATTATAATGATGTTATAATGAGCAAAGTTCACCAAAAGGACAGCATTTTGTCAAAAATGTGGCAGGCTGTTGGCCCAGGGTAGTAAATATGCAGCTTATCAGTTCCACGATACCTTCAAGTTCCCATATTATTACAGAGCCTGGCCACGGCATCTCCACACCGCTCCACCCTCTGGGCAGTGCCTCTTAGCGTCAGCACACCAAGTTCCCCTGGCATTACCAACACCTAAGGTTGCAGGCCTAGGGAACTCCCATGGAATGGATTCCTTGCATGTCAGCCGCATTCCACCTGGAGAGCTTCTTCAATGCTGTGCCTTACCTAAAAGTGTGAATATAAATTCTAATTTCTAAGTCACCTCAGCAATTATCCCACATTATATTTAATAGCTTTTTTCAGTACTTCAGAAACTATGTTCCAGAACTTATAAATTAGTAAATCACATTCTTCCAGCAAGATTTATGGTTTGTCACCACGAGAGCAACAAACCAATTTTGCCAAAATTTTTGGTGGCAATGAGAATGCCTAGTTGAAAGTGCAGTCCCTTGTAGAGAACACTGCCATAATTGATACGGTGGCCTGGGTTAAAGAGAAGTCAGGACTTGTATGCCTGCAAAAATGTGTCTAGAACTTAACAACCCCTAAACAGTTATGAAATAAATTGCTGAAGAGACCATTTGGCAAGTCAAGGTCAGTCTCTTATTTCACTTATGATAAAATGTGCTCTGGGTTGATAAATACTTCAGTATTATTATGTTGAAGCCAAAGTGTTCAGAGATGTCAGTCGTCTGCACCTTGAGAGAAAAGGCAGCTGCCTCTTCTCTCTCCCTCACAATCACGTAAGCATCTGGTAAAGTCTGCTGGCTGAGCAAGTTGAGTGATTTTTTGAAAGTGCTTAGGAACATGTAACAGCTACAAAAATAGACAGCATACTTATTTTGGGAACCTGCTGTTCTCTCAGTGCAGCTGTGAATTCTTTGGTGATGTCTTATCATCTGCTATAAGCACTGGGCTTACGATTTTTATTGAAGACACTTAAATTTGCGAGAGAGCAAGACAATTGTGTTATTGCAGCAATTGAAACAGGTTTTGGTTAGATACTGCTGAACTTTTGTGGCTTTATTTTATTTCTACTTTTGCCTCTTCTGTATTAATTATTTTTCTCTCAAAGGCATTTGGCCCTTAAAAATGATTTTTGAAAACTTTTAGGCCTTGACTGGGACAGCTTGAGCCAAAACCAAGCTGCAGTCATGGGCGATGTTGAAGAGCTGACGTCTGAGGTGCTCGGCAGCCGTTTGTAAAACAGTTCTCCACCGTGCTCTCTCAGCACCTGCCAACGCTATTGAGATCGAAGCAGGCGCAGACTTGTGCCCTTCAAGGTCTCGAAGGAGGTCTCCTGACATCCTCCGGAACCTGAATCTCACTGGAAGAGTACATGCCATTCCTTTTAACTCCTCTCTCTTGGGAAATGTCACTTAATGGCTGCCTCTCTGCATTGGAAATGAGCAGGGATGCCTTTTTGACAAGGACCAGCAGACCCACCGAGCAAGGCAGAAACAAAGACTAAAGTTGCAGAAAATTTAGTTTACTTTTCTACTGTAACTCATTACAATGGATAAAGGTCCTTATCCATTAGTCTTTCTCTTCATCGGAATATTTCCACTGTGTAAAGGAGGCACTATATAAACAAGCCTCATGCAATATAACCCACATGACATACACAGAATCCTTTCAACTTAAATACATTTATTTGATTGGAAATGGCACGATCAACAGCACTTCTTAAATAGTCATGCCTAGATTTAAACTTAGTTAATATCCAGGCCAACAGATCTAACAAAAAATACATAGAGATGAGATCCACAATATGCTCCAGAAAACCGTATATGCCTTGCTCATAATTATCATCCTTTTCTTTAGGTGGTTAATTGAAGAAGCATTCTTGTCTTCTTTGACCACTTCAATGTGCAGTTAAGATCTACAAGAGAGACAGGAAGTCATCGCCCTTTGATGTCAAAAATATCCAGAACTGTTCTGTTTCCTGAACTAGATGCGACTCTTACCCTATCTAGGGAAAATCTGTTTTATCACCCACCCGAAAAAACAAATTATAGAAATAAAAATAAGTGCAGCAACATGCACAACAAAGGGATTAAATCTGTATATAATTCACAGATCCTTTTGCTGTTGCGGATTTACCTACGTACCTTGGCTCCGAACAGTAGGAGTAGTTAATTTCATCAGTTTTCCTGTCCAATGGTTTTAATTTGTGAAGACAGATGACGCTGACACAGGTGATTTTGTCATAAAAGAGGCAAGCACATGCCTCTGCCAATCTCTTGGTATTACAAATTTGAGAATATAGTGCAATGAGTGGAAAAATCAATTGTATTAGCTGAGGAGGAAAGGATGTTCCTTAGTTCCTTTAGTCGCATAATTCAGTATGCTTTTGCATAAGAGGCTGCATGACAGAAAGGGAGAAGCTTATTCTCACATTCCTGGGTGCATGAGGGCTGGAAAAAGGTATTAAGCCTAAAAAGTAAATTTGGGATGTTCACAAACAAAAGTCATAAGCATTTTGATTCTGTGTTTCACACCAAGCGTGGCCTATATTTAACAAACTAATATTGGTTCATTTCCATTTTAAAAATTTTAAAATTATCTCGGTGGACTAGATGGAAATTTCAGTGCTTCTACGGACAGAAGAAGTCATAGGTGATAAATGAAACATCTCTATCCCCAACACTCAACATGGTCAAGACCTTCCACAGGTGGGCTGGCTGATTTATGTGTGTGGATGAAGACCGATTTGGGAGCATCTGACATGGGGAAAGGCAAACAGAGAACTGAGCTTCTCAGCGTGAAACGCAGATCTGCCAGGGGTTTGTGCCCCAGTGTCAGAACTGGGATGACCAGCTGGTCTTTTCCTTTGTGAAGGTGCCAGCCTGCCTGGAGCTACAACACTGCGCAAATGTTGCTGCAGTCCCAGCAGACAGCCAGGGAGAGCCAGACTGCAGGGAATGGGAAAGGCACTGCTGGCATAAGGCACTAGAAAGCTTCTGCCTCTTGACCATACCAAAGTTTCCCCTGAGGTTTTGCTGGGAAAGAAATCCAAGTGGAGTTTTGCCAATCTGAAACTTCCCAGACCCTCTTGGAGAGGAAAATGCATGGGACTTGGTGCTGGCTAACAGTAGCACTAGGATGCTTCTTTGTTCTGCACGTTCACTAAATATTGCAAGAGGAACGGTCTCCCTCCAAATTAGTGTGCAGCCTGGACTTCCCACAGGAAACAAGGAGGACAGAGAGAGAGAAGGTTTTTATCCTCAAGATACAAACCAGGAATTCAATACAGGGACATTTAGACATTTCCAGTGGTACCTGGGAAGTGGGGAAACCAACTATCATGTCCCTCTCTGGTTATCAAACCCCTGCTGCTTATGCCATTGAACAGCAGATCTACATTTAACTCACTAATTAGCCTGTCTCACAGTAGGAGATCATGTTGCCACAGCACATGGAAACTGAAACAAATACATAAGAAAGTTATTATTATGGTGATTATGAGCAGACAAGTAGCAGACACCTACACATTATGCACAGACAGCTGATAATTAAGTCTTGGATAAACTACTTTTGATTTCTGTGGCACTAGGAATCCATCACATGTGAAGAAACAATCTTCTAACAAGAATGTTTTTTCCTACTACTACAGTTTCTCAACTTAATCTTCACATAAAACTCTTTACTGGTGTTCACAGCTAAAGGCAAGCACGGAAGAGTGAAAAGGAGACTTCTGAGACAGACATCTTGTTTTGAAAATATCTACCCCTTCATTTAAATCCTTGCCCACATCCTGCTCCGCTGATGTTCCTTTGAAATCCAATATATGAAAATCTCAACGCACTCCATGACAAAACTGTTAAATTCTACCATGCTTGCCAAAGCCTGATCAACAGGATGTGTCAACTAATAGCTTTAATGCATGAAAAGCAATTTAAGGATATTGTACTGACAGGAACATGCTTTTACTTTAGCATGCTTCCTTAAATCAACTCAACACGGACGATATCTAAGAATGCCTTTGAGAAAAACTTTTTCTACCTTTGAAGATCTGATGTAGAGAAAGGACATAGAAAATGCACTAAGAGCCATTTTGAACTCCCAAACAAAAAGTCTGTTCTGCTCATGAGGAATATTTCTCTAAATTTTGATGCTGTTTTTCTGTGTAGATGATTCATAGTAAGAATTTTCGTAAGTTTTTTTTCTCCTCTTGCAGTTGCTTACATGTGAGGTTTTTTGGAGGTGGTGTTTGTTTGGGTTTTTTAAACAAAACATACTTATTTTGTTTCTCCCCAAGTTATTTACTAGGAAAGTGATTCTGCATCTCAGACAACTCAGAACAGCTTTCTACACAAGTTCAGTATTTTATCTGTTTCAGCTGCAGCAGTTTTTGGGGTGGATAGTTTTCCCCATTGTTCAGACGTGTGCTGAGATGATGTTTACTGTGTGCTATTGTTCACCTCCTGGTGACTGCTGTATGCTACACCCTTATCACAGCAGGTACTTACTCTGAGAGCAGATTTCTCTTACTATTGAGGTCATACACTATAGCTACAAGATCATTACACAGAAGCCACTAACAAATTCGAAAATTTCTTTCTTTCATGTAATCTTGCAAAAGTACTTAACAATTGCAGTTTGGGTAGAGATTCTTGCCAATGCATTCACAATACAGCTGTTCAAATTCTTTTCGGAACATCTTACCTGAGACTCTGTAGGTTTGACTCATGGTGGTGGAGAGAGTTTAACAGTGCCTAGCGCTCCATGAATCACTGATGGTCATCCCCAGAGTCTACCTTCCTTGAAAACTGGCCCTCATCAGGCTGTTTCTGGCCACCCAGAAATTAAAACATGAGAAAGTCTAGTAGCTAATAATCATTTTAAAGAAGGTTGCATGCATAAGGCAGATGAACCAGATCAGAAGTTTTCTACAAAACCTCCAGACTCATCTAAAGCTGATTTAAATTACTTTCTTCTCCACTGAGTTTGGGAATGAGCTTAACAGTAAATTAACTCAGGGGATTATTTCAACATACAGCAGAGAAAACTGTCAATGAAACACTTGAAATTTATAATGCATAATGCTCCATCCATTATTCCCAAATGATTAAACTGAGTCCCCAGGTCTTATTCCCTTTGTCTCAAAATACCATCTGACTTGCTCCTGCAAAATCCAGAATATCTGATGTTTCTAAGATCCTCTGGATATTGAGGCTAATAATCCTTTCTAGTGTTATGGTGATGTCTTCATAGATTATGTTTTTAGCTCAAAAATTGAAAGCCAGCAGCTGTTTGCTTTTGATTAATCTTTCTTGTCAGACTTTAAGGTACTCTTCAATAAGATTAACATTGCTGCCAAATCCAGCCAAGATTGTGAAATAGAGATACTGCTAAGGAGAAGATAGGGTTTTTTTTAATATAAATTCCCTCAGGAAATCTTGCTTTCTGCTCCAAAACTAAAAAGTATTTGTTTTGATGTTTGTCAAGTACCTGCAGAAAAAGAGAAAGGCAACATGGGAAATATTGAAAACATGCAATGATAGATTCATTAATTTTAACCTTAATCATTTTAGGGTTTAGAAAATAGGTCTTTTATGTGTTTTTTTTTTCATCATATCTCCTGCTCTTCAGAAAGTAGCTGAAAGAAAATACAGAAGAAATACATTACTTAATTCTTGGTGGGTCCTGGGAATGAAATAAAGAAAAACGAAAAAAAAAATTAGAAGAGTGTGACATTAGGGCTTTTACTGATTTTCACTAGTACTTTGTAGACTTAATTTAGAGACATGAGTTTGGCCAGGCATATGCTTTCTTATTGTTGTGAATGATTAATGAAACTGATCTAACATAACTGATTTTTTGGGAGGAGTGGGGGACAGGGACACAAACCCTTTTAACCTTTAGGTCTCATGTAACTAATATTTTGTTACCCACTGCTTCAGACATTTCTTCATTTTTCTATTGAGCCATCTTGTGTGGCTCAGTAGTGCCAAATATAAAAGAGATTTTTAAGCTTTTTCCTCCCATTTTATAGGTAAAGCAGAGATAAATAAGTGCTCAGAAGTCACACAGCTGTGATAACAATAAGGAATGTAAAAAACCTCATATAAAAACAACAGTCCTGTCTTGAAAGATGACTTTAAGTAAAATGCTGTAGATTATACATAAAGTTCCTACTCACACAGACCAAAAATAGTTTTGTGAGAACCAGCTACTCTGGGCACTAACTGAGACAGAAGTCCCAAGAGAAAGCTGTTTGGGACCAAGTCACTAAGGACTCTCATAACATACACACACAACAGAGCTGAATTAAAGTCACCCAGGCAAGCTTAATTCTGACATTGGGTATGTCTCAAATGATCAATTTAGCACTAAAACTGCTAAACCAAAACAAGAATAATGTTTCTGGATTGCATCACTGTAATTGCCTCTCCTCTTTGATCACTGGTAGGATTCCAGGCTTCCAGTCCATTTAATAGAGACTAACAACTACCGAGTGTCTCAGTACACTGTTTAAGGGAATCCACATAGGAGCAATCCATGTCTACAAAGAAGCAACATTTGAGAACTAGTTTTGCAATGGTCAGAAGAGAAAGTGTCTGTGATGAACTGGAAAGATCTGAAGTCAGTTTCAAAGCAGAGGCAACAACTCTAAGATGAAAAAGAGAAGTTAGTTCAGTGTAAATATGATATAAATTGTACTGAGCAAAGCTCTATGTCATATGCCATAGCAGATCAGCTAAATGACTGAAGAGTCTTCCTCAACAACATGCATTTAAAGGCCAATCTATACCACCCTCAGAGGAAGGAAAGAATCAGGCTGGAAGAAGAAGGAACAAAATAAAAATAATGAGCTATTTAGTAGTGTGATTGATTTTGTGCCCTGATGTTTCCTGAAATCATCCATGTCTACAATGTAGCAGTAATAATTTCTATATTCAACAAAAGTTACCTTATTTAGCTCCAGTCTGGGATATATCACCTTCTCTGTGAACCTATTCACAATTAGCACAACAGAAAGCCCAACCACCTTAATCGGCAACCCTCCAAATAACTGGGTTTGCCATCACTCTTCCTATGCATTACACATGTTTCTGATGTATATAAATCATTCCGATGCCAGCTGCAACTGCTTCTTTCTTACAAATGGGGAGGTTCACTACTATGTGTTCAGTTTTGTGTCCTGATGTGTCTTTCGGTGAGTCTCCAGTGAGTGCCCATGTATGAGGCATTTGATATTGAAATGATCCATATTTTACCCTCTGAGAAAGTGCATGCAAATGAAGAAGCATGCTTTGTACTCTGCTGCAGATAACTTGCTCATCAAAAACAAGTCCACTCCAGATCTGGCATCCATGAACCAGTTAAGAGGTGAAGCATCATGAAAGTGCTGTGAGAAGAGGTTCTAGGCATTATATACACAGAACAAACGTATTTGTTGTCTGAAGCATTTTATCCACCACCTCCCCCCACCCCTGCCACTACAGTTGCAAAGTCTGTTTCAGAGTAGGAAAATTCTGTCATAGCAAGAGGTTTCCAAAGCCTCCAGTTATCACTGCATTTGTATAAACTGTGTTAAGCCTATCTACAGCAGTACGGGATCTCTTGCACCGCTCCTGGTCACAGTGAACTGTCTTTAGAGTAAGAAAGGGAATCAAAAGTCCCCACAGCAAATGAGGCAGGTGAGCTAGCTGGCTGAAAAACTACCGTAACATCTCTCCAGTTTTCATTTCAACAATTCTTAGTCCTAGAAATCCATACTAGGAAACAACAAGACATGGCATTTGAGGAAACAGTATTTTCTCACTGATGAAATTTCCTAAAACCTCACCTATCTTCTGCTCTATATGTAGCATTCTGGCAACTTAGACGTAGAGTGTGCAACACTTATAAGAAAGAACAGAACTGATGTGGAAGAAGGTTCTGTGTGTAAATGAAGACGTGCTTACTTGTCCTTTGTCTCTCAAGAAGAAGCAGAGAAGATAACCTACCGAAGTTGCTTTTTCTTCCCATATATGTTCCCTACTTCAGAATTATTTACTAGCTGGCCTAAGCTATGCAAATGGGGGAAAGTTATTTTAACAGACTTTTCCAGCCTTAAAATGTTGAAAATACTCTACCTACAAAATGTGTCCAGAGCTATAAACAAATGCAGGAGCTTTCTCAAAAGTAAAGAAGCAACAGCTTCCTCCCGGCCTCCACAGGGGATGCGATTTTTAAAAAGGTTCTATGTACTGTTCTGATAAGAAACTCAAAGACTATTTGTTAGCCATCCCTGATCTCATTTGATTTTGTGATGTCTTACTGAAGTCTTAGCTATACAGAGTGCTATTCACTGTGATTCAAATTTATTGGGTGACCAAATCTCTACCAACACCAGAAAATGCCGAGCTCTCACTCTCCAATGCTTTGATGTCTTACTTTAGTGACCCAAATTGCCAAGCACCTTGCATCATGCAGGACAGTCTGTTCTGACTTGCCTCATACTTCTGTTCATCTTGTTCACATACTATTCTCATTTTTCTTTGGTTTTTTCAGAGACCTAAACCAAACTTTCCCCAGATTGAAATGAACTTGCACTCACAGTAACACAAATGTCACGTGGTCCTTGGTATTAGAAATTCCCAGAAACACAGAACCAGACTTCATGACCAGCTTTCTGTATTAGGTTAAATTTAATAATAATTGTAAAAGCAGTGATATCATATCACATATCTGCCAACATTACAAGATAAGCTTTCAGCACACTCAGATGTTTTCTGTTATTCATAGCATATTGACTGCTATTCATAAGTCCTTTCTAGCTTGGCTGGATTTTATGAGCAATAATTAATTGGTTCCCTTGCTAATCAATTGGCTTTAATTGAAGGAGAAGATAAGCTCAAGCATGAGTAATCGTGGATACCACCTGACTTAGCATATTTACATAAGGGAGGTTGTTATCTAGCAAAAGGTCAAAGGATAGTAAAGGTGTAGAGGGCTATATGGATGAGAAAAGTATTCTGGCTGCAACTTAGGGAATACAAAAGAGAATGGCATTTTAGACAGTAAGATGGTTGTTACTAGAATACTGACCACATAGGATAACTGGATGCAAGAGAGATTGAGGAGACATGAGGCTGAATAAGAGCTGAAGTTCAATAACTTTTAGTAAAAGAGAGCAAAAAAGGCACAGAAGAAGATTATACCAAACCTGTCACCTCTTCACTCAAAGACTAATCTTATGGAGGATCATATCTTTAAAGAAACTTATATGACATTGTGTATAGCTATTTACAAATAAAAGGAAAGAACAATGAAAGTATGCAGCAACATGTAGGTGCCTTCTTTTAGAAACGTGCATACACAACCTGGTTGCAGTCTGATTGTAATAACCTCATGACTGCACAGTCAAGCCTAAGCTTTATGTGTTGAAATTTTTGTAGGCACCTGATATTAATTTGAAGCGAGTCTCAGAACCTCAGTTTTCCACCCAAGTCACACATGGCACAGAACAAACAACGCTTCACATGTTCTGAGTGTCTTTGGAAACTATTAATTTACTATGTGTCAAATTTTAACATAACTGGCCAAAAATTAGCTCAAGACAGGTTTCCTTTGGTTTCTTTAATTGTTTTTCTCATTTCCAGCAAACCTGCTCAGAGCAGAGGTGTTCAGAGAAAGTGATATCCTTTTTCCCACAATTAATACCAGCAGTTGCTGTCAAATGAAACATCAGTTTAATCAAGCAGCTTCAGGGAGCTTAGAGAATGCAAAGTATGGGACAGAATATGCTATAAACTACCATTTTTTGACTAAATTTTGTTTCACTAGGAAGTGTCTGATAAGCTCCAGTTATTAGCTGATAACAAGAGGAAAGGTCTTGGGCAGAACCATTTGTTATTGTTACCTGTACAGTAGAGCAATAGCCATCCTCATCCTACCACCTGAGAAAATCCTTTTGAGTCCAATCTGCATTTGTATTCCACATAGTTTCGCAGCTGTAAAAATGATTTAATGCACATTCTGAGACCTCTTTGTTTTCAGTGGAGGCAGCATTGAAGCAAACAAACAAGAAAACCAGCCTCCCACAAAACACCTGAATTGTCATTTCTAAGCAACAGTAGTTGTAATGTTCAGTTTGAGCCACGTGGAATTAGAGAGCTCCTAATTATTTGTCATTTAATATTTTGTTGAATACTGGTTTTCCCTCTTTGGTCTGTTGGTGTTTCTGGATGGTTAAAGCATTGCCATTCATGTCTTTTCAGGAGTGCAAGTAAGCAAAGATTATATTTCTATTTAATAACTGTTCAAGCCTGAAATTAACTTTATATAGTCCAAGTAGCATTGTTGTGAGCACAAACTGTGACAGATGACAGAATTACACTTATAATAAGTTGTCCTATAGAGGCGTCCCAGATCCTTTGCCATAGTAATATAAAAAAAACTTAAAGGAGAGAAAATAATAATAGGAATTTCCAAGGGAAAATATTTCTTATGGAGAAACTGTATCTACTGTCCATAATGATCTTTGGTAAACTTGCACAGTGAGTAGTTTAGGTTCACTCTACGCTCTCATTTTTTCCTAAAATCTCACACTTCAAAGTTCAATGCAGCATCATGGACACTGGTTATCCAAATCTGAAATAGAAAACCAAGCTGTTTTAATTTGATCTGCAGGTACCTTCCAAAGATGAATATGGATGTTCCATTTCCTTAAATAACAGAAATGAACTATTTGGGTTTTCCGTGCATGTTGGCTGTCTCATCCTAAGCTGAGGAAGGAAATATTTCAACAAAAAGAGGCTCAAAAGTCAGTCTTACTAGACATTTGCAACAGAAAAAGGGTATTTGAAATCTGCTGAGTATGAAAAACTGTTCTGCAATAACAGTTAGAGCCAGGCAACGAATAAGCAACAAAATTACTCCCAGTTCAAGAACGCAGAAATTACTGTGATATTCTCCTCAAATGCCTTAAATATTAAAGGCAAAATGTGGAGACGAAGTCAGGACCCGAACTCTGGGATTTTTTAATCCAAAATTTTTGTCCAGGCCGAGAGACAGCTTCCAGTGAATTGTAGAAATTCACAGCTGAAATTCTGCAGTAAGGGTATTACAAAGCCATGTTTGCTACTATGCCATCCCGTTTTTCATTCTGAATACCCTGACCTGTGGAGAGTCTCTCTTTTGCAGAAAAACTTTGGGCAAAGCCTGGTACACCCTAAATCTGTTCAGACAAGACTATGTTGTAGGCCAATACTGCTGTAATGTGCAGTATGTCATGTTCAGAAACCCTTTTTCAGTTCTAGCCAAGGAGGTTGAAGGAAACCTGGACAGTGCCTAAGTTATACACCATTCCTTAGCATAGGAAAATTGACTTTTTTTTTCACATCTTTCTTAGAACAGTCATGATTTCTTCTGAGTGTGGCCTGGCACACTAGAGTCCTTATATACACATAATTCAGACTAGCCAAAAGGATGCTAGATAAGGAGTGAGAGCCTGGTGTAAACTAAATCCAGGGAGTTTGAAGTCAGCACATTGCATACAAGCACACATGAGTGGTTCAGACTAGTGCTGTGCCTCCTCTAGCCCAATATGTTGGCTAGATCTAGCCCAATATGATCTAGCCCAATATGTTGGCACATGTTAAATAATCACCCCCTCTCTACCCTTGTTGACTATTTTCACTGCAGTTACAGTGAAATGTTGCTGCCTGCCCCCAGACTCCTGATGTTTTCCGCCATAACCCTGCCACCACCCTAGCCTGCTCCAAAGGAGGTGTTCTCCTCCAAGTCAGAGCAGGGAGCTGTGCTGCTGCTCCAGGCTGATTTGCTTGATCCAGTGAGTCTGGCAGAAAATTGTATCTCTGCTTGGTAAAAAGAGACTGCCTGAAGACAGAGCTCTCCTCACATTTTCTGTCCACATTCGCTTCCTGCACACAGGAATAGCCTGGTAACTTGGTTATCTCAAGTGTTTCCTTGTAGCTGAACTGCTACCTTTAGACCACAGCCTGGAGACAGGTTGGGTGGCAGCCTTTCAGAGCATATGGGGAGGTTTGAAAGGCAGACAGTCACATGAAGAATGAATATGCAAGAACAGAAAGTACTAGAGAAGATTACGATTAAGGCCAATTTGGCCAGGAAATCCTGAGAAATCCGCTCATGACCATTAAGGAGCTGGTTTCCTAGATGACAGAATGTAAAACTTTACTTTTAAAAATACCAGACAAAAATAGGAGTACCAGATTCCTCTCTGGCAGAAAGTTACTGAACTGCTACCTAGAAATAATAGGCAAGATAGCCCCCCGGAAACAAGACCATCACCAGCCAGAGTTTCAGTTCCCTTGAGATTAATCTCCCACTTGCCTGCCTACGCTCACTTGCATGCAAATTTATAAAGAACAAACATAATTCAGATTTTCTAGAATCGGAGGAGAAAAAGTCCTGATCACCTATGGAGCATCAGCCTAGAAAGCTGAGCCCCTCTGAGATCAGTAACAGCACCATCACGTGCTGAGATACTTCCCCATTCCTGCAGGATGTTCCAATGTTGTGAAACCAAATGCAAAGCACAGTCTTTAATACTCATTCTGTCCTCATCCTTGTTTATAAGAAATATATGTGCATATATAAATTTATATATAAATACGTACACCTATACACACATGCATATACATACATGTATAAGCACACGGTGTACACACACACATATGTTAATATATGATCCTCAGCTTTTTGGCACTGTGATATAGAAATTAATCAGCTTTACAGAGGTGATCAGCCACCAGTCTGTCGATTGAACACAACCACCTCTCCAATCAAAGTGCTTGCTGTGCATTCCTGTAGTAACTCACAGCCATTGCCACCTGGCAATGTGTCGTCCACATTGCCTCTGCAATATCAGGAAAGAGTAACTTCATTTTGCAAATGAAACATGAGAAAGATTAATCTTAACCGGGAGCCTGTGTCAAAAAGAGTACTACAACCAAGCTTTCCTTTTCCTGGAGCAAAGCGTTAATGATCAATCCATCACGTAGCAGAGAGTTCAACCATAGTAATTTTAAATACCCAGGTGATAAGCAAGTGTGTATATCACCTATAGAAAGATCAAAGGATGAGACAAGAGTTGAACAATTAAAGACTATGTCCCTTTCAAGGGATACTTCCTCCCACTTTCTGCACATTTACATGCAATAGAGAAGGGATTTTGGCAAGAGCTTTTAAATGCAAATGTGGAATCAGGCTTAACAAGAGCAAAACCACTGCGCTTCAGATACCCATTCATTATTTAAGAATTATCCTAGCATGAAGGTCCACCCAGTGTACACTAATCTTCAACTGCCTATTCTGAAGATTTGTTGCTAAGTTGCTCCTTATTTTTAAGACAGTGAATATTTCAGTATTGGTTCTGACAGAGGTATATGGACATGGTGTTTTTGTAACAATTGCTGCAATGACAGCCAACCCTGCAGTGTATGCAGGTATTCACCTTTGTCAGAAGAGCTTTCTGATGTGTGCCTGCCACAGCAAATGGGATGAACCAAGAAGAAAGGAGAGGCATCTAGTGGCAAATCTGTGCTGTTCTTTGCATCTCATGATAATGCTCTATAGAGTTCCAGTGCTTCACGTATGATCCACCACTTCTTTTAAACATCTGCTTGCTGTTATGAATGAGAGCACCTAAAAAATATACAGGATTATTTTTTTCTTCTCAATTGGCAATCAGCACTATTTGAAAAGGAGATGAGGTCTTCATTTTTCTTCCCTAGTTCTATAGCAGTTCTTTACATTTGTGTTCTTTTTCAATGGACAGAGATCATGTTGCAAACAGTCAATGATATTTTTGCCTGTGAAAGCATTTTCAGAAATAAAACCACTTGTCAAGTTCAGCATCTCATGGTCTAAAGGTCAACTTCTGGAGCTGTAGAAGCAAAGAGCAAACTGTCCTGAGCATCCTTGATAAGCAGAAGATAATACTAAGGAACAATAATCATGACTGTCACAAAGCTTGCAAATGTCACAGCTATTTCTGCCTGGTTTTAAAGATTTCGTCTGTTTGTGTATATTACTGTACACTGGTAGAAATGTTACCAAGGGAATCCATAGTAATACACATATCTGAAGTAAAGTTACAAACAAAGAAATAACCTTTTCAACACAGATGTTTCTGAAGCCTTGCTGAAGTCAGTCTTATTACCTAGAACTGACCACCCGCTACATTTCTTCAGCATGAAACTGATTCTTTCTTTATGCTGTGAGATACTTTAACACCAATGGTTGCTTAACATGTTTTAAGAGTTTTGACTATTTAGCCTTGCTGCTAAAGGTTTCAAGCATCAGAAGCATGTTTTCTAGCCAAAAATTAACAGTCAACACCTACTAAACAAAAAGGGGAAAAACCTAAGCAAACAGTTGTCAGCATTAAGATGCCTTAGAAAGTGTATGGAAAATGCTCCAAGCACACTGCAAAATACAGCCAGCTCAAGTTTTATCAGCTGAAAAGGCAAATCCAGCTTTCTTACCATGGGGTGAAAGCCTGAGGACAGGACAAGCTTTCCAGAACAAGAGAAGAGAGAGGCTGAATTCAGAGGCAAACTCTTATTCTTGTTACCATGGGAGGGATGGAGGGATCCTCTCTCAAAATTTCAGAGGGAACAGGGACTATTTTCAGTGTGTACAAGTGGGAGATTAAAATGTTCATTTATTTGTTGGTTCCATTTCCCTCCTGAAGAAGCTGGGATGCAAATTAGTGCTATTATATCAACACAGAGCAGTTAAAAGCAGAATTAAAAACTCAGTCAGAAAGAGAAGTCTCAGGACAATAAACTGACGGAATTACGTGTGCTAACATACAGAAGTTGGCCCTAATCAGATGAATAATCTCTGGGCAGGCTTTCTCTATCGGAGATGTGTCTCAGACCTTTGACTACTGCTGTACTGCTGAGAAACTCAAGGCATTATCACAGCAATACAACCACCTTAGGTCATAAAAAAACCAGCAACTGTGCATTTCTACGTTATTTTGCTTGTACCAAGAGACAAAAAATTGTTGCAAGCAACTTTTTTTAGGATCCCTTCACTGGAAGGACTTCCCCATGCTTTGTGAGTTTAGAAACATCTTAAAAGGAACAGTTTCCATACTGAGATAAAGCAGCTCACTCCGAAACACAGGGACTGACTTGGAAGGTAAATATTACAGGCCACTTGAAGCCTCAGCAGCAGCTCAGGCTGGTAATATATGGAGTTCCTCATAAAACAATCATAATACATGTAGGCAGATTCTTGGAAAAGAGTTGCAGAAGTCATGCTGGACAAGTTAAAAACAAAACCGAAACCAGGACAAGACCAGTGGCAGCAAAAGGTTCCTAATACAGAGCCATATGAAGTTATACTACCTTTTGCAGTGCGGATAAACACATTTTACTGAAGGTACCCTTTTGTCAAAATGGATCAAATGGGCAATCATTTTTCCCTAGAAAGTTAAATTTTAGAGTCAGTAACAACACGACAGGAACAAGGGCACTTGTAATCCTAGTCCCAAGTCTGCCAGAAGTCAGCTGTAGGCAGCATTAGTGCAATCACTTTGCTTGGAGGTACATCCTGGTATTTTGTCAAGACCTTCAGGCAAAAGCCCAGTTTCCTGAAGTGTTCACATTGTGCTGAAAATTATTTTTCCCAATCTCTGTTGAGGCCTCTTGGCACTGTTTAATGAAATCAGGTATGCTTGAGTTCATATTTGATGTAAAGGGTCAAAACGGCCTGAAGTTGCCCCGGGGGAGGTTTAGATTAGATATTAGGAAAAATTTCTTCACCTTCACAAAAGATCCTTCCCTTTATTGCCGTCATTATTCAGTCTGGTACCTCCTACCACTCCTATTACAGTGCCTCAGAATTATTCAACAAGCCCAGTGAAAATGAGGTAAATCATAGTGTGCTCCCTTCTGTGTTGTTCTCACCTCATATCCCATAAAGTTTAATGATACATAGTACTTGCTAATAACATTGTGTTTTGCAAAAAACCCCTTTTCCCTCATATTTACAATTAAATCCTATCTGTGGGATTTCACTGAGTTACAGGTAGTTCCTGGGCTAAAGCGGAGTCTCAAACTGTGGCAGAGCGGAGATTTAACCCTCCAGTAACTCACATGAAGGAGTTCTCTCTGTCAGCATAACCCTTACATGATACTGCAAAACCCCCTACAACTTTCAAGTTAGCTTGACAAGAATAGTTGATTTAGGCACTTCATAAAACTTCCAAAGCAGGCCCAAGAAGATGAGTCAGACAACAGTACAGTTTACCAGACTCAAAAGAATGAAAAGCTAGTTTATTCACAACCCCATACCTGGGTTTCCTATATGGATTTTCTGTATGGAGACTTGTCTCCCCATCCCCATCTTTAAAGCTGGAAAGGACATTTTGTTTTCCCACCTCAGACATAGTAGGGACTATATATAGGCAAGACCCTGCTAGAGATTCAACAGAGAAGTTCTTGGTTAAACACTAATCTCAGTCATGGTCTCCTTGATGCACGCCTTCATTTTTCCCCTTACCAAAACAACTGAACTAACAAAAAAAGCTTTGAAAAAACTCTTTGAACGAGCATAATATCACCTTCAAAATATTATCTTCAAGTATGCTCAAAACTCATATGATCAAGTGGAACAAAGCACAATTCTGCTTTCTGTGACCTGCAGCTCCTATCTGGTGTTTGTATTACTGCAGTCTTGTGAGACAGGAACCTCAGCACTGTAGGTCCAGATAAGGCTCAAAAGAAAATCCATCTCTAATTACAGAAGGTTTACACTATGAAGTCAGAGTCCTACCAAGTTTGTAGCCAATACATTTTCATATATATGAAAAGAAAATATGCAGTATTATTTAAATCAAGTTGAATAAATTATGGGAAATTACTCCTCCCATGCTCCAGTGGATGGTTCTATACTTCTCGCAGCAATAAGTGACTTTATTTAGGATTCCTCATGGCAATCCCTCTTTACATCCTGTTTACTATTTACTGGCTGCGTAGATAGTGTGCACAAATTTCAGAAAATGTTACCTCGTTCGCTGATTTTTTTGTGAAATCAATTCTGTTTTTCTTGCCCTAATAAGCAAGTCAAACAGATGGAGAAAACTTATTTTGAGACATACGTTTAATTAAAGCAACTGAGATTGTCATGACTTCTCCACCTCATCATGAATTGAATTCACAATAGAAAAGACACTTAACCCCTCCAGGATTTTTTGGAAAGAAGTCAATTTGTGGAGATAAGGCTAAACAATCTGTTCACCAGCAAAGTATCTCCCAGTCTAACAGGATGTTAATTTGGAAAAGGCATTATTCAGAAACGCTTTTGCTCCTTAGGATGGAGTTGAACCTCTTGGAAGGGTTGTAGTAACCTGGTGCTTTTCATCTGTGCTTCCACGGGATGAAAGATGATCTGATGTTTCTAATCCGGGTTTAATTTAGCTGAAGAAGTTCAAAAACTTTTCAGTTAATTGCAGCTATATGTCATAAGTATTCATCATCCAACTCTAAATTCAGCACTGCAAATACCTGTTTAAAAATCATGAATTCCTAAAATATTACTAAAGGATATTGGAAAAGCAGCTCGAGCAATGAGTTGTGACTTGCTTGGTGCATATCTGGGATGCACTTGCTTAACTTTTCCTTTTTTACCCCTGAAATTCTGAAGGCTTATGGATTTAACTTTAAAGAAAATAAAAATCAAGCACTAATGATCCCAGAAGCTGTGATGTTAGCAAAACATTGTGAGGCTCATAACAGAATCATAAGAGACAGCGCTGAACTTGTAAATTCAGATGCTCCCAATACAGAAAATTTGGCAACCACATTGCTTCGAAAGCAGGCAGTGTACCAGGGTGTTATGTCCTCAATGTGGCTGAGAAACAGAACAGCAAAAACATTTACAGTGTTTTCTTTTTCCACAGGATTTGTTCAATTAAGTACTTCTTGGCTGGTAAAACTAATCAAAACACTTTAAAAACATAAAAATATACAAACATACAAATATCAGTAACATAAATAGCTGCATTAAGAGAGGACTTTTATGATGCCAGTTAGTGAAGATGAGTATTGGTCTTGAACTCTTCCATTTGCTATATGCAACTGTGAAATCCCGGTGAAAATGAACTCCTTTACAGTAGACAGAAACTGAAAGGGAAGAATATGCACACAGGCACAAGAAGTGCATGGCTTTTTAACTGAGGCCATGCTGAAACAACCTTTTAAAGAAAGAGACATATGAAGCTGTCTCCTAGGTCTTCATAAGGAGAGTTTCCAGGTTTTCAGGCACGGAGGGGTTTTCGTTTTTTTAAATTATTATTTATTTATTTTTTATTTCTCACTCTTCTATTCTGTAACAATTAATTGGTAATAAATTAAATTAATTTCCCCAAGTAGAGTCTGTTTTGCCTGTGTTGGTAATTGGTAAGTAATCTCCCTGTCCTTATCTTGACCCACGAGTGTTTTATCATATTTTTCTCCCCTGTCCTGTTGACGGAGGGGGAGTGATAGAACGGCTTGGTAGGCACCTGGTGTCCAGCCAAGGTCAACCCACCACAAAAACAAGTCTCAATCCTGATCTCACTGAGAAGTCTCATTTAATCAGCAATTGGCAGCTTATCTATTTCAGTTCAATATTTTCTTTCTAGTACTGCTTTTATTATTATTCACAGCACTGCTGTCCTTCATGACTATAGCCTGAAAGGTTGCATAGTAAAGAGTTTAACTGAAAAGTTCTGTGAAATGGAAAGACATTCTGGAAATACATTTACACTTCAAATGAACTGTCACAAATAAGTGTTTGGTTTCAATAAAGCAGTTACTAAAAGTTAATTGCTAGTTGATAAAAATATGTGAGCAGGAAGGAAAAATGAGCCTGGTCACTAAGAGTTACACAGGCAATAAAATATTATAATCATTGTAACATGTTAAAACTATGGATTTAATGTTTGCACTTGGAAATAAATAGACAATTATTAATTCATTAAACAGGCCTTGTAACAATCCTCACCCAGATTAAGTCATTTGTCAATAGTACAGATGTGCCACAGATAGATGAAGCAGGTCCAACAGAAAAGCAATTGAAAATTGCCAAAATATTTCATTTTTTTCCAATGCATTCCAGTACTTATAAAACAAATAAGTGAACTTGAAAAGTTTGGAGATTTTTGTTATGGTTTATGTAGATTGGTCCTGATAAAGTAAGTAATGACTTGAACTTCTGGTGCTGCACTGTTATGAGTATTTCAGACTGTCCAAGTTACAGAGTCCAGTCTCCTAAGTCAGAAGATGACACTGAGTTGTAACATTCAGGACGGTATATTCCCTAAGCTGCTAACCAAAGACCTATGGATTTACAATGCTTCTGTTTTTATTGTTCTTACACCATCAGCATCAAAAGAGTAATCCTTTGGGTACGAAGGTAGTGGATATATTCCTAGATACTCCACAGTTCTGGATATTTTTAATAAATAACCTGTCAGGCTATTGAGTTCCTTTGAACTTCAGATTTTCCTGGGAGTATAACTTCTTTTGATAGTCCAGCTTCCCATTTCACATCAAACCTTTCACTATAAATGATCGCATTTTCATAATTTTATTAGATCATATCCAGTTATTCCATGAGAGATGAGTTTCTGAGAAGAACCAGGCATTGACTTTCCTTTCTCTCTGGGATAGAAAAATAAACAATTTCTTGAAGGTAAAATATTATGTCCCTTGAAGGTAAAATATTATGTCCATATTTATTTTCTGCTCCAGTGCCATGGAGGAATGAATGGAAAGTTTAAATTTTGTCAGTGAAATACATAATTATGAAATATATGAAAAATAAATGATCTCCTGAGACTTTGTCACTGAGAAATAGTAATTTCACAGCTGATATTACGGTGCATATAGAAAATACCATCTGGGATAATAGAGCAGTGTCTCACTGCTGTAGATTCTCACATCTTGAAGTAGGATTATTAGAGACACTGAAAAATTTGCAGAGTTTACTTCCTTCTGTTCTCCTGCAACACATTTTTTTTTAGAAAATGCTTTTCTGGAAAAAAAAAAAGAAAAAGAAGTTCTTGGTATTCCAGGTACACATCTTACTTTATACTGGAATATTCCTGTTAATTACTTTATACTGGAATATTCCTGTTAATAATAATTAAAAAAAATATATTCGTCTACTAGACTGAGGTGAACTCTAACTACAATATATTGGCCCAAACAGAAGGAGTTTTTTTCTCCATCCTAGCTACTGAGAATCAAATATACTTTATTGTATATTCACTAACAAAACCAGCCTGGCTGGTCAAAGATATCCAGAAGTGAAGTTTTTGTTCTCTAAATTAAACCATTGCAGCTACTGAGGTCTCCATGCAGACTCCTTTTGGTGAGCCCTACAAGGGTAAATCGTGCACGCACTGCTGATCTGATGTAACAGGAAACAACAGCAAAAGGTGATTATGCAGTATGTACAGACAAACAAATAAATAAACAACTGAAGGTCAAGCAAAGGAAAATGGATGGCACGTGAAAGAGAAAAGACGAAGTTCAGACTTGGACTTCTCTTTCTCCTGGCTATACCTGCACAAGTTACGTTGGGCAGGAATGGCCAGACCTCGGGGAAAGGAAACAGTTCGCCAGACCCCTTTGGGTTTAGGTTTCTGCTGCTGCGAGGGGCCCTTGGATATCTCAGATGTTTCAACCACACGGTAGGTAGTGATACATAAATGAAAGCCATAGTCTGGCTTTAGAAAGCTTGCAGTTCGACAAGGGAAGCTCTCCAGGTTCATGGTGTGAATAGGCACAGCCTTGGAGGAAATTTGGAGCCGACTGCTCATGACTCGCATTACACCCTGGACACTAAAACATACACCCAGTCCTAACTTCTTCCTATTGCAGTTTTAATGAGTTGGCCTCAGAAATTGGCCTTAAGAGATTATCTGACTGCCACCATTTGGCCTAATAGCTGTATTTTCTGCATTTGTTAGGCTTTATTCTACCACAAGTTTTCTTCATAGCCTTCAATAAGTTATAAGGCACACCATTTCGAGGAAAACACATCTGCAGATAGCATTCAGCTCCCCTCCTTTGATCTCTCTAGCACCTTGGGGGAAAGGCTGTTTTAGTGCACGTGGCTATTTATTTTGGCTTTCCTAATCTTGGTGACTTCTGGGAGAAAACGCCCGCTGTATGGAACACCGTGTATCAGGACCGAAAACCAAAACCAGACACAGCTTTGTTCACTTCAAGGTCTTGGATGTCTTGAGTATTATGCGTGCTCGCAGAACTGAATATTGCTTGAAGCTGGCCTTGAAACAAGAGCAACAAGAGCTTTGATAAATGGGCTGGACAAGGCTGTCCTGTTACACTGCCGCTTTTACAAGCAAAACAACATGTCTTCCTCAAATGTCTGAGTCAAAATAAAAACATTTCAATGTCAAGCAAGATAATGTCTTCACATGATTTGCTGGGCCATCCAGAGTTTGATTATCAAAATAGAGATATGTTTGATCACTTATGGGAGAGAGGGAAAACTTCTGGTATTGCCTTTAATGTGCCCAGTTCTTGTTAAATTTTTGTTCCTTCCATCAAAGACTTGAGACAGAGGGGGCAGCTGAAGTAAATACCCACTGTTCCTAACGGCATTTCACAGCACAGTTTCAGGATTTCTAATCCTTGATTGCTTCAAAATGGAAGTCCTCAGTAAACATATGGCACGGTCTCTAAACTTGCCTCACAACACAACTGTTTTCTGGTCCTAAATGCTGAAGAGTGACAAAAACCTGGTCAGTTACGGTCCACAGCTGTTTGTACAGCGCACTGATGGGGGAGCAGGGAGAACAGAGAAACAAAATTATTCATTTGTGCACTCATATTTCCCATTCCCATGGCATTTAAGTTTCTCAAATTCTCTGAATTAAAAAGGTTGTCACTTTTCCAGACTTTAGCTTAACTGGAAGGAGTTGGATGAGTCTGTGGCACCCGGAAAGAGGGAATGCAAGCCGATCTCCGTTTTGGATTTGGATGTGCACTGGTGGTAATATTAACAGCTCTCTTTTTAATGCTTTTCAGCACTTTTGATGGCATTTCCTAATATAGGGTACTCCATGTTGTGATGGAGAACTGTAAGAAAATGTAACTGTTAAGAACTGTGAGTACAAGATCTGAACTTCATAATAAGTAAATAACGCAAGGTAAACATGAACAGTACTATGAGTAGTTTCCACCACTATCCTTGGTTTAGGTTCTGTGGTCACTAGAGGACACAGAGAATGAAACTGTCTGAGAAATATGTTCATGAGACCAGTTTTGTTAAGCTGATGAGCTGTCATTTTTTCTGGTTTTTTTTTTTTTTTTTTTTTTTTACAAGCTCTAGGTTTTGAATTATGTATCACTTTGTCCTAGTGGGAAAGTCATGTCAGGTGCCACAAAAAATGAGTTCTGATCTTTATAAGCAGGCTGGCTTTCTGAAATTAATGCAGTTTAGAACTGGAACATGAAACATGTTCTCATGAACAATAATGTTATTAAAAAAGCTGGAAGAATTACAGGACATGTAATTCAGATGAATTATTCTAATAGTTCAAGCATTTACCAATTAAATACAAAACAAGCTTCATATAGCAAAAATAGCAGAAGAGAAGTATGCAAAATTTGGACTAACAGTACAGGAGCTGGATAGAGACAATAACCCCCATAATGCAAGCCATGAACTAGTTGTTCTTTCAGCAGTGAACAGTGATAATTCAGAACTGGAACTTAAAAATACGATGAATTTCAGGTGGGAAAGATAAACCTATGAGTTTTAAAGAAAAAATTTGCAAAGAAACAGCACGTCCTATATTCTTCTGTACCCCACACTGCTAACCAACACACTCACAAACCAACTAGTTTGAACCAGACCATTTCACATCGTGATACATTTGTACCCTGAGATCCTTAAAAACTCTACAGATAACCGGTATCACAACATGCCTCTATCTGTATGTTGTTCTAGGCACAGGCACAGAGCAAATGATAAAGCTGAGGACAAATGTCCTCTGTTTGCATTCCAGTGGTGAGACAGAGCAAGAAAAATAAGTTTGTAAAAATAAGCCCAGAGAGTAAGCAGATGAGATGAAAAAAGTTTATGGTAAAAACAGAAATGAGAAGGAATGTGAGAGGTAAACAGAAGCCACTGATAAAAAGAAAAGAAAAATCACTTTGAACATGAAAACACAGACAAAGCACGTATCTTAAGGTGGCTATATTTCTACTCAAGAAATATAGGCTCAATGGTAGGATCAGGCTCAACGGTAAGATCTTTCAGGCTCAATGGTAAAATCTTTGTGCAGGTCCACATCTATATGAGTCCATTAAGGATCCTTCTGTGAAGCATCAATAAGATATTTGAAAAGCAAGCTCCAGAGCCCAACTACAAATCTTGACCTGTACTGCTGCTTGGTAGGCAGCTGCTTCCAACAGGATGAGCAGTCAAAATAACCTCACAGAAGAGTGTCCATCCTAACCTACTCTCCATGTCAGAAGTCTTTAAGATGCACCAGTCCCTAGGTGTGAGATGACAGAACAAGAAGATAATGTGAGACATCTCCCTGGGTCAAATTTTCTCTGTATGGAAAAAGGGTGGGTTCACCCTTTTCCTGTCCTTTTTCTGTGTGGCCATGGGTTCTCAGGATTTCGTAATACACAAGGACACGGAGGCTTTATCATCTGAATTTCTCTCTACTTTATTACAGATTATCACAAATGTCACCACTAGCAAGTATACCTATGATTAATAAAGTGAATACAAATTACTATCAGCAACAATAATATAGTATCAATCAATAGTATGGCAACAATCAATGGTATAGTGACAATATTATAGCAACAACCAGCAACAGCAACAACCAAGTAGGAATATACTATTACAGGTTACTACAAACTTATCATTAGTGAATCACACTTGTCAACAATATAGCAGCAGTTATGATAGATTACTTATATGGATATATACTACTGGTATCAAGTGAACTAGATAGATTTCAGAAGGGGCCAAAGCATCCTGGAGTGGAGGACAAACTGATCCCAGAGGGGGACCCAACCATCCCAAAGGTGGGAGCACAAACCCCAGCAGTGGTCCCGACCCCAGCAGTGGTCCCAGAGGGGACCATAAAGTAACAGACAGAAGGCAGTCTCTCACTTCAAAAACTGTCCATGGCACGGAGTCTGGAGTCAGCTGGGCATCCCTAGTGGGAGTCCAAGATCTCGTAGAAAGGTTGTGCAGAGCATTCAACCTGTTTTGAAAAGGAAAAGTACGCGCAGCACGGGAATGTCAGGATGTCAGAGAGGCGAGCTGCCGTTTTCAAGGATGATTCTGGTTCCCAGGCTCACAGCTCCCAGGCTGGCAGGCAATTTCCCTGACAGTATTTTTCAGCAGGTATTTTCTTCTTTTTGGTAATTTTCTGTTTCTAACCAGGCCACCTTTATGGCTGCCCACATCAACAGGCTCAGTTCCCCATCACATAGCTACTGGAGTCACTCTGCGTGCGGGCTTTGGTCGGCTGAGCATACAGATACATCTGACACAACACAACTTTGCTTTCCTTATTCAGATATCAAATGACCAAGTGAAGGGATAATAAAGTCTAGGTGGACATTGTCAGATCTAACAGCTTCTAGGTCAACATAATAAAGCAACAGCAAAAGTTCCTCTCTTTCCAGCTAAGTTGCTTTGTATGCCCCTGGCAGTCATGGTACACGCAAAGCACTGCAAGCTATTCTGTGGAAAGGAGCAGATTAAAAGTTAGAAGCAGAAGTAAACAGAAATAATTAACACGAGTTAGCAACAGCCCTTGGACCTCTCCCTTAAAGAGGTTGTGTAAAGGGCAGTTCAGACTCACTGCGGATGCTTTCTTGCCATTAGCTGCCTCCGTAATAAATCAGGGGACTATAGAGAAATATAAAGCACAGTAATCATGGTCGGTTATGATTAGTGATGGCACTGTGACTGATAAGCACTTGCCTATAATTAGCATACTTTTAAGCCACATCACCTTACACTGTTGTATTGATTATGTTAATTATGAGCATTAATTTTTTCTGTTTGTGATCCATTTGACCAGTTTCACAGATGCTGTATCTTTGCTAATACTGCATTGACTCATTTACCTCATTTAGAAACTGGACTAAATTGAACTCTAGTCATCAAACTGGCCTTTAAACTAATGGCTAGTCCCTCACTTCAGCCTCCCTTGCACTGGCTGACGATAGAAATAAATTTGCCAATCTACCCGAACATTGCCAAAGCTTAAAGCTAAAACTGAAAACGAGGAAATCAGGTATTAGGAAACTTGACTCACATAAAACATATAATATTAATTTTAACTGCAGCCTTAATTTCTACATTTTACTTTGAGACCACTGCGGATGAGGTATGAAAATACGCATGCCAGCAAACGGTTGAGGCCAAAGAGACAGAACAGATGTATTGGTGTGGTTTTGGTAGCGAGGGGGCTGCAGGTGTGGCTTCTGTGAGAAGAGACCAGGGGATGCCCCTGTGTCTGACACAGCTGATTCCAGCCAGCTCCAAAATGGACCCGCCTTTGGCCAAAGCTGAGCCCATCAGTGACACTGGTGGCAGCTTTGTGATACCATGTTTAACAAAGAGTAAAAAACACTGCGCAGCAGCTGTGAGAGAGAGGAGTGAGAAAAATGTGAGAAAACCAGCCCTGCAGACATGAAGGTCAGTGAAGAAGGAGGGGAGGAGGTGCTCCAGGCACCGGAGCAGAGATTCCCCTCCAGCCCATTGAGAAGACCATGGTGAAGCAGGCTGTCCCCCTGCAGCCCATGGAGGACCACGGTGGAGCAGATATCCACCCTGCAGCCTGTTGAGAACCCCATGCTGCAGCAGGTGGATGTGCCCTGAAGGAAGCTGCAGTCCCTAGAAAGCCCATGCAGGAGCAGGCTCCTGGCAGAAGCTGTGGCCTGTGGTGGACCCACACTGGAGCAGTCTGTTCCTGGAGGACTGCACCTCGTGGAAGGGATTCACACTGGAGAAGTTCTTGAAGGACTGCAGCCCGTGGGAAGGACCCACATTGAAGAAGTTAATGAAAGACTGTCTCCCATGGGAGGGACTGCATGCTGGAGCAGGGGAACAGCATGGGGAGGGTGGTGTTGCAGAGACAAAGTGTTTTGAACAGACCAAAACCGGCATGCCCCATTCCTCTGTGCCCCTCAGCAGGGAGGAGGTAGAAGAGTCAGGAATGAAGTTAAGCCTGGGAAGAAGGGGGTGGTGGTGAAGGGAAAGGTGTGTTATTCTCCTCTGTTATTAATTGGCAATACATTAAATTAATCTTCCCCCAGTTGAATCTGTTTTGCCCATGGCGGTAGCTGTTGAGTAATGTCCTTGTCCTTATCTCGATCTACGAACTTTTAATCTTATTTTCTCCCCCTATCTTGCTGAGGAGGAGGAGTGAGAGAGCAGCTGGTGAGCACCTGGGAGCCGGCCAAGGTCAACCCACCACAGCAGGCAGGGCAAGATAATAGGGAAAGGAGCGGAGACACATCTATTAAAGAATAACTCAAAACCATGTCCGTGCCTATGTCCTTTGGATAAGAAATTTTGTAGCTGGCTACATATGGGCATCAAGGGATGCATTTTCTCCATCACTGGTACAGCATATCCTCATCTGCTAGCCTCAGTTTTAGGATATTCTCAGCTTAGAGTAGCATTTTTATCTTTTCCTTTGTTTCTTTCTTCAATCATAGAAAGTTTAGGGCATTTTCCTAATACCCTAGGGGCATTAGGAAAGACAGGAGCCCTGTCTGACGTCCCATGCACTGTACACACTGCAGAGACAATCACTGCCTGAAAAGAGCTTACGGTCTGAATAGTTTTCAAATAAAACTGTTTGTGTGAAATGCAGTCCATGTCACTGAGAGAAAGACGTGCACAGAAGTATCAATGCCAGGAGACACCTATTTTAGGAAGAGTGAAAAGGGTGTGGATGTAAGGGGAAGAGTATTGCGAACTTGATCAAGTTCACCCATAACTACACTAACAGATTTGAGAGATTTCCAAACCTTGAAATGTGCAAGTTCTCTCCATCTCTGAATCAGCTTATGGCAAATCAGTTTGGTGCCCAAGGCTTTACGTTGTTGATTTAATGCTCAACAGCATTCATTGTTAGATCTGAGGGCTATTAGCAGCTACCAGTTTGCTATTTGATTGCTGCCTTTCATTCTTGATAAAAAACAGCAGCAATGACCACGGTAAAAAAAAAAAAAATAAAAAAAAAAATCCAGCAGCAACAGAAGCAACTAGAAATGGGCCAGTAATTGCAATATCAAATGCTACAGTGACACCAAGTGGTGAAAGACTTAGCCTTCATGCTACAGTTTCAAAGTTAGGTATCTGTTCGGACCCTTCTCATCTCTCTCTCCTATTTTGTCTTTTTTTCCCCACCATTCAAGTCCGTGTCAGTATCACTGTTAGGATGTATTTTCCTTATCAGTATACTGCTTTTTCTACAGAAAGCATTACTAAAAATCCGTCTCCCCCCCAAGTTCAAATTAATTCTAGTGAAAGAAAAAAAAGGTTTAACATTTTAAATTCTCAATACGTCCCTTTGTTCCTGCTTGTATCACATGTCAGACAAAGGTGACACAATTCACTAAGAGTAAATTTCTCTTTAAATTAAACTGCTGAAGATTTTTTTTTTCTTATTTGAGAAGTCTCTCCTTCTATTTCTTCCTCAAACAATGTAGGGGTATACTTTTGAGACAGAGAGGAGAGCAATAGTTCTTCGTAATTTGCCTTAAGGTCTTAACTATATTGATTTTATTAAGAGCTTTTCTTCACCAAGCCCTTTGTTTGAACAGCCCCCCTCCCCCCAGATGACCAATTATAATGTATATGCACACAAAATGGCTTCCCACCTGGGTAATACTTAATGCTCCTATGTTCTTAGGTCTATTTTAATTCAGCAACTTTTTTCAACTTATTTAGAAATGGTACCAATATAAATCAATACTAGAAAAGAAAAAAGAAACAAAGGTTTTGCTTGGTACTGTCATTACATACATAATATTTGATTGAGTGATACTACTGTTTTTCTTAATATTCTATTCTACCTCCACAACTGTTTACTCACATTTGTGATATAAGCTCTTCTTCAGTTCACATTATAGTAGCAGTGTCATGCAGCACATGGCTTAAAAAAATTATTCTAGTTTACAGGACTTAAATTGGATTAATCTGGGAATTTATTCCCAATTAATAACAAGAGTTGGACACAAAGTTTCACTCTAAAAGCCCACTTAAAGTAAATAGTTGATATTACTCAGATGCTAATTCAGGAAAGCAATTAGGATACATTAATTTGTGTGTGAGCAAAGTTAAATACAAGCTTTAAAATTCTAGCTGTTAACCTAAAAAGTATATAAACTTTTAAACACGTTGGCATATGAATCCATTTAAATATCTACAGAATAATGGAAGAATTGCCTTGCTTTATTACCACAAGGTAAGCATGTGAACTGCAAGCCCAGTGACATAGAATTTCTAGCCCAGGGGCTCTGATTTATTAATCATGTCCTGGTAGATGTTGATATGTATGTATGCAAATCATGACAGGAAGTCTTGATTTCTTCTATTGATGTGGAAAATTATCCAGGATAAAAATGAAAGATCAAATATTTTTGTTGCCACAGGAGCTTTCTTCTGGGAAATGTCCAGCCATCCACAGAGACTGCAGGAAAAAATACTTGAAAAGTGCACAGATCCTGTCTTGGCTTTTCATTTTTAGCGGGAAAATTGAGTTGTAGTTTTGTCAAGTTCCTATTGCTCTTGCCGTATCGATGCAGAAAAATATGAATGACAGAAAGCGAATACCTTTAACCAAACTCATTATTAATCCTCACTTCCCTTGCCTGGGGAGCCATCCCGTATTTCTTCTTTAGATTAATAAGGTATCAGACAGCAAGACAAAGGCCTGAGTGGGGCTTACGAGGCTTACCTAGCAGATACGGCAGGTTCAGAAAGAGTCATTTTAGCATCCTGCATTATGGATGAAAGTCAAAACAGTGGGAGGATTTATCTTTCTTGCTTGCCTTTTTTTTTTTTCCCCTCTCTCTCTCTCTGTGGTGTGCATAAGCAGAGATAATGGCTTAAATACTTGTTTTTCCTAAGGCTCCAGTGCCTGGCTGTAGCAGATTAGGTGACCCAGTTAAGAGAGAGAGAGAGTGAGAAAGAAAAGGAGTGCTTTGGAAATAATACGCTTTTAAACTACAGAGATTTTAAAGCCAAAAGTGTGGAAGAGAAATAGGAAAGAGTCTCTGTTGGCAGGGGAACATCACGGGTAGCTTCTCTTCATTGACTACATGAATTTAGATGAACGAGCAAGATTTTGCAGCTGAGCAGTTCCCTGCACTTCACAGTAACAGCTTCCACACTGCTGCGAGTCCCGAGGTAGTGCAATGCAGTTCCATTTATCTCGGTTTGGAAAGATCCAGAGTTGATCTCATCTTACCCCTACTTTCTGTTGGGTAAAAGCAGTCATGAAGAAAGAAAATGCAAACAGACGACCACTCTCATGTTAATGTTGCTAATCCACTTGGCTGTCAGGCTGGGCATTTTGGTCTTCAAGTTTTTAATAGCGCTGCTGATCACCTCACTATGCCATGTGTGACACAGTTAGACAAAGCAGAGTTTGGGTCTTTAGAGTCTTATAGCACTTCTTGACTTCGGAGTTGAAAGACAGTACATATGGGACACTCAGATGTTTAAGGTGAGAAATTCAATAAAATATTTTTGAAAGTGTAAGAAATTAACAATACAGAGATTCAGGCTTGTAAGTGTGGTTCTTAAAATGGCAAATCTTTTTCTAAAGGCTCAGATTTCACCGGGGTGTGAAGGGCTGGATAGAAACTCTCACTTTCACACAACATGTCAGAGCAGTGACACTCTGCTTCCATACCGGAGAGGAAGGAAAAAGCAACACTGCATGTCCTTGTTCCGGAAGATCCCATCAGAACACAGACTTCTCCTGGGCTGCAAGTTGAAATGTCATAATTTTCCAGACTAGCTATCTAACATTACTTTGCTACATTTCTGTAGCTAAAATGGAGAAAAAAGAATTCCTTTCTATGTTGGCTACTATTGCTTTTGCCGCGTGACTGAATGTGGGTATAGCTGCTTTTTATTAAATGGAATAAGGTTGACTTGCAAATAGGGAAAAAAAGATCTAAAATCATTTAGGCTGCGAGACCAACTTCTACATCTCTGTTTGAGTCATGCTGTAATACATGCCAGTAGCAGGTATGTAATGACTTTCAAACACAGAACTGTGGTTGGTTGCTCGTTAGATGAGAAGTTCACTTCTTATCAAGTGCATCTGAATTCCAGGAGCTGAAATTAATCAGGAACATCTGTTGCCTACCTACAGCAGATACTAAAAGGATTCTTACCAAAATTTGCAAATATATGCATATACATAGATATATGTGTATATATACGTATACGGATAGACGTAGGTGCAAATATCCTTAAACAGAAAGTGTATTTCTGACTCAGAAAGGACTACAAACATGACAGCCTGAAGCTGTGGTGAAACTGCAGCTGACAGGTGGAGTGAATTCCTGACCTGCTCCCAGACACTGGTAAGAGCAAGTCTGACTGTCCTCTCAGAGGTGCGTGGCTACAGGACATTCCTCGCCCCAGAGTCAGAAATGGGGTAAAGCTGCATGCTCCTCAGCTGTGCAACGGGAAGCTTGACAGCTCCCGGCTCGAGCTGTCTCTCCCCAGGACCCGGGTGCCTGAAGTCAGCTGCCTCGGAGCAGGATTGCACGCTGCCTGTGCTGGGTAGCGCCAGGGAGGGTCGGACGGTGATTCACATCACATAGGGAGAGTCTGATGGTAGGGCATTAGAGAAGCTTGCTCAGCCCAAGGGTTGTACTTAGCCTCTCCAAGCCCCACAGAAAGCTTGGCATTCAAGAAATCAGTCATTTTCTGGTTTGAAAATTAGTAATATTTCAGTGCAAGCTCCAGAGTAGGTCTGACTGAAGTTTCACCCTACTTTGAGAACCTGTGATTAAAGACAGCATTTAAAGTAACAGAGATTAACGTAAAAACCATTAGCATTCACTCCTCTGGGTGCACACTCTATTGACATTTGTATTCACATCTGTAGACATGCCTTAGATATGAAAAAGTCACTGATTAGTTGGTTAAGCAATGACATATTTTTATTCTGCACTTAAGGAACTTTTAAAAGTTGCTTTGGATACTCATTGAGTTTTAAATCTGTTTTTGATTTTTTGCTTGGAAAAGATCAAATAAGCTCTAACCAATTTCTGAAGTTACTGATTTTTTTTCCTATAAGATAAGATTTGAAATTCAGTATCTTGTATGTTATCATGAAATCAGGGCATTTTGCTTTAAAATTCTAGTAAGAAGATTTATAGAGAGTCATAGAAGACACTACAGACACTAGTTTTTGCTACAGTAGTCTTTATCTAACTTAGGAAAATCTGTATTTCACTGTTCACTGCAAGCAATACTTTCTAAGTTTTCCCCAAGGTCTAAGATGTTACCACAGAACGTTCATGTCATGAGGCAGTCATAAACCCACTACAGAGCCTTTCAATTTTATTAATGGTCACTAGCTGGACTACATAAACCTTTAACACCTTGACAAATAAGCAGTGCCTCCTGAGAAAGGAGGTGTTGTATTTTGTGAGCCCAGCGTGGACGCGCCCAGTTACTTCTGAAATATTTCTACCTATATTGTTAGCAATTTCACAGTAGCACAACTTGGAAGCACCGTTCCTGAGATAAAACAAAACAAACCAGCAGCAAAATCCCTACAGTTGTCATAGGGTGATATCAGACCACTGAAAGCAGGCATCCTGCAATGAGTGGTAGCAGAGTGATAGCACTGAACAGTTGAAAAAAAATTGAAGAAAAAAAGAAGATACAGAGGTAAGACTGACTTTGCACATGCGCACCCTATATTATTATATTCCAGTCCCTGCAGGAGTAGTGGCCAAAGCTATGGGATTAAACTGTGAAGGAGCCCATGGTCACTCTCTGAAATGGGTACAGAAACCAGATACAATGTGCACAACTTCTAAAGGTCCAAGTACTAAGGTAATGCCACGTCAAGTCATATGCTAAAGTGAGGAGCACAAAAGAAAGGCCAGAATGAGAGGCTGGTTACTCGCATACCAGGGCCAGTTTGTAGCCAGTTGCAATCACCCGTGCTTGTCTGGAAGACTGAACTCACAGCAAGGCTAAGTGCATCTGTTGAGTCACAGGGAATTTAACAGGTGAAAGATTTGTCCGAGAAGCACATACGTCATAAGCTGGAGATGGAACTTGGAGGCAGGTAATTTGTCATTATGTCAGCAAAAGGAAACTTCCACATCTGTTATCAATTTTCTGGGTAATTTAGTGGTAAATCTAGTGGTGAATGCAAGAGCTTAGAGCAACCATTTTGCAAGTACCAGATGTTCAGGCAGGTTTAGGTACAGCAGCTTACACATATGACAAAGTATAAGATTTGAACGAGCCTTAACAGCTCTCAGAAGCAAGTAAAGGTCCAATAAATACACCTAATTCAATGGAAGAAAGACTTATGTTTATCAGTCAATCCAGCACAACTAAGACTGTTTCTGCAAAGATTTAATCTATGTAGGCAGATGCAGAAGAAGTTACCCACAAAAGCACATTCTGATGAACATTTTTAGGAAGTCCCTAAAAACCTCGTGTGGAGGAGCTTATGCACACGCCAAGCTACCCCAGAGGAAAGTATTTTATGCAAAGATTGGAAAAGATGACCTTTGCCTATAGAAATTTCTATCAAACTTAGAACATCTGCTGTACAGTCAGACTGATAATGTGACAAATGCAAGAGAGTAGATATTTGTCATCACATATACATTATTTTAGCCTGAACAGGATGCTTGGAAGAGACAGGAAAAGGAGACAAAGAGTACATCTGTGCAAACAGAACTGCTGCTCAAACCCCATTCAGTAGCTGAAATATATTGAAAAAGTGCTTGTTAGCCTTGCTATTGTAATGTGAGGTAAAGGACAAGACGTCTGCATAACAGAAGAGGGAGACAATGTCACAACTGAGGAGAAAAAGTCTGGTGTGGTGTCTTCACATTTATAAACTAGAACTGGATCTATAATGCAAACTTTAATACAGGCTCTCTGTTATGAGAATTTCTGCTACAGAGAAGGATCTATTGTTAGAGATGTTATGCAGTGATTGGTGAATATCATGCAAGCACTACAAGTAGCAAAACATCTATGTGTTTAGCCTCTCTTTGGCAGAAAACAGAAGAAAGAATATAGAAGCAGTTTTCCAAAATATTCTCAATGTTACCTGAAGCTTCTGTTTACAATTGGAAGCATCTTAAATATTCAGATTAATGAAAAATTTGCATACTATCCTGCACCATAGCTTAAAAATCTATCCAACCAGTTAGAGAATATTACTGCAACCATGTAGTCTCAGATCAAATTGTAGAAAGTAGCTACAACAGTCTTTTGTCTTGTCTCAATGGATGGGTACTGCTGAAGACACAGATGTCATTTGTTCTGTATTGGATTCATCAATGATTTATTGCATATACATATACAAAATGAGCATATACAAAAATGAGAACAAAAAGAGGGATCTTAGCAAGTTGTCATGCTTTGATTTTTTAATATTTCTTTTTTAGGGGCACACCCTGCTAGGAGGGGATATCAGGTGGCCTGGAATCTTGTGTAGACTTTCTCAGCTTGGACCACAATACCTGCTCTTAAAAACCTATGTGTGGCAACACAACTAGGAAACGTAATATTTTATTTATAATAAGGTTAAGTAATGAACTGGATTTCTTAATTGTATTAACAATTTTAATTTGTCTAATAAATCCAATATCTGGCAAATGTGGTGAAAAAATACACTTACTGGCTGGGAAGGTGCTGTCATTCAGAATACAGCTGTCAGGACTGAGCCATCAGTCAACCAAGGCAATAGTAGAAAAAAATTTTCTGGCAAGTGCACCTTTTTCTGCCTTTCTAAGGCACCAAGAGGGACTTTGCTTAAGTTCAGAAACATAACTGCTTACCTGCTTCTCAGTTCCTTGAATTACTTCTCCATGTGACCATTTTCACAACACAAAACAAATGCTGTAAGTTTTCAGGAAAAATACCACTTATTTCAAAATAAGTTCCTTAAAAATATGATGTCCTTTAAAAAATCAATCAAATCATAATAGAAACTATCCCCAAAGCTTCAGTGCAATCTGGAAAAGGCGAAATTAGCAATCACTAAAAGAATCCATACGAAAAAAGAATTATTTGCTCTCATTGGGAGAACACGTCTGAATAGGGCACCAGGCAAATCAGCACAGATGGATTTCTTATATCGCCTTATAAAGTGACTCCTGTTCACCATTTCCTTTGCATCAGTGGAAGAACAATGTGGTTGTAGTAGCTGATGCTCCTGTGGGGCTCAGAGTGTGCCAGGAGAGCTTCTCAGCATCCAGCGTTTCAGCTTCAGTGTGGCCTGGCTGGGTGAGCAGTCTTCTGCTTTCGTGGGACAATCTGTTTTGCTGGTAATTTATTTCCTTAAAAGCAACTGCTTACTTCTAGCCTGAAATGGGCTGGTGTAGGGAGCATAAAACATGTCCATTGACAGAGATTTCAGGTGAAACATTTAAGATATCTTTCCCATCTCTGTTTTCACGTGACACTTTTCTTTGAAGGCAAAACAAGGCTGAAAAGGGCTTGTGATGTATCACAGCTGTCTGTTTTCAGAAGGGACACTGCGATGTTAAGAAAAATGTCAGGAGCTGTTTGGGATATTTGTGTCAGAGCCTTCATTAGTAGGAAACGCAGAAGTACATGAAGATATTTACTACCGTTTTGTCCAACAGCAACAGCAGAGAGTGGTTTAAATCCAGAAGTCTCAGAAACAATATTGCCACTGTAACTAGAATTATTGATTAGCTAAATTAGGTAAATGCTGGAGAAGATGATTATCATTAGCAAACCTGGAAAAAGGTCATAATAATTTTTTATCTAAATTCTGGCTAGAACTGAAGAAGGCAAGAGGAGGGGAGCTGAATAGTTCAGAGCTGGAAAAAGGTGTAGTAAGAACACTTCAGTACTCGCCCAGGCTTTAATGCTTAATTGTCTGATTACAAAATTAGCCACATTTTCCTCAGTTGAACTACCATTTTTCAAACAAACTGTATGGTAACATCTTCCTTCTTCTAGAGAATAATTTCTGAAGCACCATATATTTGTATTTATACCAAATTTATACCAATATTTTACAAGAGTTAGGGTACTTAAGTTAGACGTGAGGTATGAGTAATAATTTAGTTGTAATGGTGGTATTGCTGGGTATCAGGGCAATGCCTGTGTGCACACCTGGTTCACTTTAGTCATCAGTTCCCTCAGTAGTCCAGAAACTCCACTCCTGGTTGTTTTCATAGATGAGATAATGAAGTGGTTTGAAAAAACAGACCAATTTGAAACTAGGTGACTGATCTCCTAGCCACCTTCACAGCAGTTTTTGACTAAGTGGTGCAAGAGGTCTCTGGGTGGGGAATTTTTGACCGTCCTAAAGAATCCCTCCCAGGGCAGCTCCTGCTGTGCCAAAAGCAATTTTAAAAGGCTTATTTGACACTGTAGGTGGATAACCTGGCCATTTCAGAGACTTCTCTAGGTAGGTCTTGCTGAGCTTGAACACAGATAAGGCACTTGTAAAAGGTCACTAGAAACTAGTCCCGCAAATGCTGAAGGATGATCACCTTCATAGGTGGTCACCAATATAGGATAGTCCTTCATCCATGGATAAGTTAGCAAGATGCTTTGCACATATCCTAAGACCATCAGTAACAATGGATCATGCATGTGCTGGACTGGTCATGAAGGATCGTGGGCCATCTGGATGGTTAGGACCAAACAGCACAGCATTTCAGGGAGTCTCGTTCGTTACAGCTGAAGACATCATTGCAAGGAGCCCTGCAATAGATACTCCTTCCATGACCTACCTGTGACCAACCCTTGCTTGAGACATTTGCTTGCCCATATGAGCATTACTTTATGCCAAGATTCAAATAAATTAGCTTTGTTTTTCTTTTAAATAAATATTCTGTGCATGAGTGTCTGTGCAGCAGTAGCCAGCCCGTGTAGCCTACAGTTACCCAGATGTTGGTCTGAACTGAGCCCAGAAAGCTTCCCTGTAACTGAAAAAAAAAATAAAAATTAGTTTTTATCCTTTCTTTATAGCTGATCTTGGAAGCCTGTCAGGAAAGCATAGACTTTGTACAAACATATTAGTCATTATATAATACAAGCAAGGACAATTAGCATCAATGAAGTTTTTACTGCCTTAGAAATGCTATTCCCCCTATTGGGGTATTTCCAAACTAATAAATTACACAGTCTTTTGTATTTAGTAACTGGGAGACCAGTTATACAGCAACGATGCCCATAAAGGTAGCTGCTACAGCCAAATTTTGACTCAAGGCCTAGAAAGATCTAGAAAGACCACAAAGATGAGGAAATACCCATCCAATACAGTGATAATTCAGTTCATGATGATTTACTGGTTGAAGTCTCGCCATACATTGCCTCCTCCCATTCCAAACGGGTGTCACATTTGAAAGTTTATTTTCTTTGTGGAAGTTTTAGGCCTATTAGATAGTTATAGCTGAAGTTTCCAGTTTTTACTTTTTCCCTTTTATCGCTCACTGCAGTGACAGGATGCCTAGGACTTTTCTGTGTGTTTCACTTAGAAAAAAGAAAATAAATAAATACATAAATTAATTTGAATAAAGCAAGTATTCTTACCTTGCTGCACATTTTCACATATTCAGGTGGTGTTTTAACACTGTGGATTACAACCAAGCCTTTCAATGGAAAAGAAAAAGATGAGCATGAGGAGTTGGAGATGTTGCTTTTTTATTCATAAGACTATGTGGAGTAAAAATCTTGCAAATGGAAAAGAATTTTTCATTCTTAAACTGGTATGAAACTCACAGCATCCCGTTCCAGTTGTTTTTTGAAACCCGAGATCTCTTTCCCATTGCAAGTTTCTGCTTAAGCTTAACTTTTAGAAGAATTCTGGGAGCTCCTACCATTGTTCCCAGAAAAGGATCCCAGGGGCAAAGACCTACAAACCCACAGGTTTCACTAAGCTAAGGGCAGCCTTCTGTTGAGGTAACAACTGTTCAGACACCACCGATGGTTTCTTAGTTGAAAGCAAGACCAAGCGTACCTCACCCTGCCAATACGCTTCATCTGACTTCTTCTTTTCAGCAGTTGTACTCATCAAATTATGTGAATATTTGGTACGCTCTGGGCTTTTAGCATGTTCCTGCAGGTGCTTCATTGGACTTACTTAAATCTTCCAACAGACTACTGTGATGACTGTGATGGAATAAGTGAGCTGAAAGAGTCAACAGTAAACAGAGTCATGTCACTTTATAACAAGGGAGAGTTAAGGTTTTGGACTGAGGCAATGTGGCTTGGCTTTTCTGGCAAACCTGGGAGTAAGTTTGCAAGTTCTCTAGATTGTGATACATAGTACAAGAGGTATGATCAGAAGATGCTATTCTGAAATCCAAGCAGGAATAGCTGGTTATAAGAAATTCATAGTATTTATCCTCCCTTTACCAGACTACTCAGAGGTAAAAGGGTGCAAGGAGGGAACTTATGGGATAGCAGAAGTAAGAACGAGGTTTCTTTGGAATCCAAGATGGTTATTTCCAGGGACTGCCCTGAAGTGACAGGCAGACTTGAAAGTCAGTGCTCTAAGGTTCTAGATCACTTTACCTACTTGAAAGATCTTATCAGGTCCTTAGAAGTACTGTAATTTCTTACAGCTCTTCAGACCTGAGTGGCTGTTTCTGTCATCTTGTGATACTGTTTCCAAGAGCACGGGTGTTGAAAAGTAGCTGAAATCCAAGAGATATGCACCAGGACAAAAGAGCTGTGCAGAGAGGAGCAGAAGACAGGGCAAGACTGCCTCTAACAAGGCAATGACTTTACCTGGACAGGTGTCCAAAACGATATCCTGAAATCATACATTATGGGTGCCAAGGATTACCAAATTTTTATAAATAAGCTAAAGAATAACATACATGCTCAGAAAAGCTTTCCTTGCTCTCTGGGGGACCCTCAGTGCTTCCTCTCCCTGCAGGGTTTCTCTGAGGATCTCAGAGATGCAGTGGGTGTAAGATAACTCTTACTGTGCTCAGTCAGCCTAGTGCCAATGTCTATGTTGTTGTATGGATCCTACTCTGTTGTCAGGTCTGTATGTCTGTCAAACCCTACTGCTTTCTGCAGGCTATTCAAATAATATAGGAGAACTACACAGGAAAAGCATTAGACAGAAAATAGGGCGAGAACATGAGAAACAGTTTATTATTTGTTATTGCATATTTTTATTAACTAAGTTATATTAATTGTGTTATTATAGGACTATATGTTACAAGTGGCTTATATTAGCTTAGTGTTAGGTTAAGCAGAAGTTAGATGGTCACAAAATTGAAAGAGGAGAGGAGAGGAGAGGAGAGGAGAGGAGAGGAGAGGAGAGGAGAGGAGAGGAGAGGAGAGGAGAGGGGAGGAGAGGGGAGGGAAGGGGAGGGGAGGGGAGGGGAGGGGAGGGGAGGGGAGGGGAGGGGAGGAGAGAGAGGGAGTGGGCCCTTTTCCTGGTTAAGGGTTGCAAAGAAAAAGCTGAATTGCTAAGGTGTCTATAAACATACATATCACTTTATTTAAAGTAAAACAATCAGATCAAAGGTGATCACATAAGTTAAATTAGTTTATATTACTTACGTGGTAAAAAGAGATCTCACCAAAAGTTTATGTTCCTCGTAACTGTACTTATGCTGAAGTTGTGATCTGTGTTCAAACTCCTCTTGAAACACAGTAACTGAATCTGGGTTTCTTTTTTTTGGCCTTTCATCTTATCATAGTAAATGAACTTTCAAGGCCATATCTCTGTCACATAGTTCTATTTATTATATTGCATGTGTCAGTTGCTAAGTAAAATTCTTTGTACCTATTATCCTGAAAACTGTATGTTATTGAATCACCTTGGGGCAAGATCCTTTTCTTGAATTTGCAGGTGTAGCTGGTGCTCAAGGTTTTCTTGTTTACCTTGCAAGACCCTATCACTTCAGCTGTTTTTTTACTTAAGACAGCTCAATTCCCTTTTATATCCCTATTTTATGGTTCAGATGGCTCCTCTCTGCAGCCTGCTCCTTGCAGGAAAGCACAGGCTCAGACCTGCTTGCAAAGCGCTGTCAATACCACTCCCCTGCACCAGTTGCAGCAGTTCGGACACCTCCCAGGTCCTGGACCCCTTAGAAGCTGTGGAGTGCAATGCAGTGCGTGTCTAGAATATTTTCATTTGTGCTTGTTCCTTTCAGACGTGCAAGATCTGCCAAATTTGTCTCTCTTGTAAGTTTATTCTAGTAAGTCATAAGGCTGATATTTCAGCACAGAAACAATATTGCAAACTTAAATGCAGGACACAGTTCTGGTTTATAGTCTTGTAACCTGAATTAGCATCCTTCACCTAGACTTTCTAAGATGAATCCCAACTATGACAGGGAACAGCTGGGGCTGCTGATCCCTATCTGTCTGTCTGCTTGAGTTGCACATTTTCATCTTGCTCTAAAAGCCTTACAGACATATCTCTTCACAGCCTCTGTTCTTTGTTTTAAGTGAAATATTCAGATCTTATGTGGTTTTGGAATGAAATTGGTAAAAATACAGAATTTCAGTTCTGCGAAAGAAACTAACAGTATGTTCAATGTAAGTAAGGTGTTAAATGTTTGTACTCCATTTTATCTTAATTCTTTTTCTTATATCTGAAGAGAAGCTCAGTGCTTTGTCAGTAAGATTTTTTTCTCAAAGATGGGTGAAACTGGAAACGAAAGAGAAAACTTAGAGCCCAGCTAACAGATACAGCCAACAGATGCAACAGTTCATGCAGAAACGAGCCAGAAGCTCAACTGAGGGTGGTGCACATGTACTCAGCAATGCTGCTGTGGTGAAACATGCTGCCCAACACCAGCTGGAAAAGCTGCCCTGGTACATCAAAGTCCTTGACCCCGACTGAGCTCCCAAGGGAGCATGCAGCCCTGCACGTCTGGGGCTGCAGGTAAGCAGGGATTTCTCTCGGGGGAGGGGGGAGAGGGTGTCCTTGCCCACAGGAGTTGTGTGCTGGTAGTGGCTCTGTGTAAAGGAATTGCAGAAGGAGGTCAGCAAACTGCCCAGAATCAGAGACTGCTAAAAGCAGACAGACTAGATCTCTCCTGAGATCTTGAGAACCCTCAAGATACAAGATCCCAGCTGTATTAAGGGAGGGGCAGGCAAAGTCCGCACTTTTCAGGCCGGGAAATGCACGCTGCTTTCATGGTGAAGGCTGGAAGCTTGTGAATTTCAGCAGCTGGAAGGTGGCTCCTGCTCCATTAGTTCATCGGCAGCTAGAGAGCACATTCAGTGCCCTGGCAGCTCTGTCCCGGGCAGCACCTGAGCCAGCTGAGCCTCAGCCTGGCAGCAGCATCGGGGCCAGGTGAGCGATAGCTGTGGGAGATTCCCTGCTGTGGGGGACAGAGGTCCCCCATCTGCCAATGTGAACTGCCATCTAGGGAGGTTTCCGACTTGCCTGGGTCGGGGATCCAGGCTGCAGTGACTTCTCAGGCTGTGCTGCTCTTCCACGTGGGCAACAATGATACTGCCGGAGGAGCCAGCGGCAGGGATGCTCTGCTAATTCTTACAGACAAAGGAGAACTGATCTGGGATGTGAAGGTCAGGGCAGCCTTGGCTGCAGTGAACCAGAGATGGTGGAGTTCAGGATCCTGAGAGGAGGGAGCAAGGACAACAGCAGGAATGCAACCCTGCACTTCAGAAGAGCAAATTTTGGCCCCTCCAGAGATGTGCTGGGAAGTTGGTTTTCAAGGTTTGTGTCCTTAAAGCTCAATAGTAGGCCACCCTGACATGAGGTCAAGCAAAGGCAGCAGGAGGCCTGGATGAATGAACAAGGAGTTTCTGACTAAAGTCAGACATAGAAACAGCTCATAGTAAATAATGAACCATTTCCACCTGTCCTTTTTACTATTGGAATCACATGTGTGAATAAAAAGAAAATTTTCCGTACATCAGTAGATGACGTCGATTCAAAAGTTGCTTAAAATAATCAGGACTTGCTGTCAGTTGAGCACTTAAAGAAGTTTTAAATTTGTCAGTCATTTTCCAATTTAGAATTACGTGAAAACCATCCTCTTCTGCTATGTGACAAGCATATTTGTCTGATGAGTCCTTCAGGCTCTGGAGAAATGAATGTTAGTACCTAATGGTTTATTAGAGGTATTTTGAATTAGGTTTTGTACTCTAGAAAACTCTTAGATTAGAAAATTCATAGGTTGAGATTTTTGTGATGCTTGAACATGGTTGAAAAAATGATTAAATTAAAAAAAGATTTAAGAATTCATAGTAAGAGTAAAAAACCCTCAGACTGAGTAAGATTCAATACATTCCTCTGTATATACATTTGTTTGCTTACAAATTGGAGATCTTTCAAACAGTAATTATGTAGTTCAGTCTACGTTTAAAAAAAAAAAAATTTTGTCACAAAATTTTGGCTGGCTATAACTTCAAATGTATGTATGGCATGTGTTTCATAATTAGCAATTCAACCCTCCTCTGCCCTCCCAAAACACCCCCTGCCATTTACATCTTTATTTAAAGCATTCTCTAGCTAGGATAAAAAAAGGAGTTCAAGGGGAGCTGAAGATTTTAAAATTAAAAACACACAGAGATTATTAAGCCTTTTTGAAAAAGTCTCTGAGGAGGAATATTTTCTCCCCTCACTAAAAAAGGAAATCCTCATTAAAAGAAGAAAATGGGAGACCAGTTTTCACAGGCTGCTGAACCAAAGACCTGTCAGTCTGAAAGACTGACTAACATTTGAGCTGTTAAGTGCATGAGACACTGAACCTGCAATTACCATTACTTTCCAGCCGTTTGTTAAAGCAAAACAAAACCCTTTGCCAAATGGCCTCTTTCACAGGAGCTGGAGGCTTCTGCCGCGTGGCGAATGTGGCTGCTGCCGCACCCTACTCATGGGCTCTCACATGGACCCTACCCATGGGTCTGGTGGGTAGAAAGATTCAGTTCATGGCTCCTGCAGAAAGGTATCTCCACCAAAAAGGGACCGCAGGGCTCACTGGGTTCATGACGTGAACAGGCTTGTCAAGAGAACAGAGAAACCACAGAGCAGGATGGAGGGAAGACGTAGCTCTCTGCAGCCATACGCAGGACTTCTCCTTTCTGTCTCCAGTACCAGCTGTTACACCAGCTCAGCCATCTCACTTGACCGCTTCTTCAGGACTAGATGTGTGGTCCAATTCACTGTCCCGGTGGGAAAAGAGAGGAATCTGTAGCAAAAGCAGGCTCTGATGACGTGAGAGCAAGGATTACTTAAGAGAACGAAGCCTGGAGGAGCTCCACGGGCCCAGTCCCACTGCAGCAGAAAGCTAGCCTGAGCTTGCCCTGTGCTGTTAATTTAGGTAGGCACATAAATTTGAAAGCCAGGCAAGAGACTTTGCATTTTTGTTTGTGGTGGCTTTAAGTGGTAAATTCTTACTCCAGTGAGACCTGTGATACCTTACCAGTGTGCCAGAGCTTGGAGGACTTATGTTTTGGGATACAAGCCAAAGAAAAAGAACTAACCATGCCTGTTGTATAGCTTCAAGCTGAATTTCAGGTTAATGTAGTTCATCCAAGAAATTACAGGTCTTCAGTTCATTGTGTATGTGTCTATCAGTAGTTCTATCAATCAGAAAGACTAAGTCATTAAAGGAAATTTTCAACCGCTACTGAACAGAATTTGCTTCAGTTGCATTCACTTTCCAAAAATACCTCATTGAATGCTTTTGCGAGTGTGAGCACATCTTATAGAATACAGAACTTGAGGCAAAGATTGCAGAGAATGAATTCTACGTGCCTGACATGCTTCAGTGGAAATTAGATGATGCTATACCCATTCACTTAGGAACAAGGAGAACTCTGTGTGATACCTGTCCAGCCAGAAGACAGCCTTCTCTCCCCAACCTTACACATTTTTTTGTTAAAAGAAGCTCAGAGCCAACCAACAGAAAGTCTGTCGGAAAATTCCTTAAAAAGTCTAAGTGCTCATACAAGTCATTTCCTTTGCAGAGCTGTGCAACCATAGTGGTATAGACGTGGCAAGTCAGACTAAGGGGATTGTGTGTCGCTGTAACCCAGATTTGTGAAATAGTCTAGCTTTAAATAAATCCTTAAAAATACTATGAGAATTCTGGGCAGGATCCCCTTTCTTTTGGTTTTGCCAGTGAAAGAATTGCAATGTAGAAACACAACAGAAGAACAAGGTCCAATGTTTGTTTTCTCTGGCAATGGAAATGGATGAAAATGTTTCTTCCTCCAGCTGCCCTACCTGTGGTGTGCTGAAGTCCACTGAGCTCTGTCCTGTGCCAGGATAACCTTTTGTAAGGCTGCACTGAAGTGACCCCATTTAAGACAGCATGTTTTGTTTTAGTTCTGAGTTCCATTTTACACCTCACCCTCCTGCCTTGGAGGGGGGATGAACTATGGTGGAAGGGCAACCTGTGCCTGGAGAAAACAATGGTTTTCTAAATGGCCTCAGCCACAATTACCTTAACCTGATGTAGTGGTGTGTACCCATGGGCTCCCTAGTGCTGATGCAAGAACAGGGTCAAGGCTCTGTAGCTGCAGGTGGGACTTGCCCCTCTCGGCAGCTGCAGGACTGCAAACCACACGCCAGCCTCGTGATGATCCAGACTGTATCTTCCATGCTGTTATGTTAGGTTTCAGTTTATATTTCCATTTCTTCAGGCTTCTGTGCTTGAAGATTTTTCTGAGGCCAAGTTAAGATAATGCAGAAAAAACATATTGTTTCATTGAAATATAAAGATAGCCTGCGTGCATATGGTTGATCCTCATCACCTTCATCAGCAAAAGAAAGGCAGATGACACCTAATCTCATATGAAGTCTCCTACCCCTTGATACCATTTTGAATGTATCTGAGGCAGCAGAGTGAGTTTGTACCAGAGCAACACTTTGTATTATCTCTCCATGGAGTCAGTGGTGCCCCATAATGGCTTAAAAGCCAGATTCATCCTTTCATTGAGTGACAGCCTAAATGACCAGACGAAGAAATTGTGAGAACTGGCATTTCATCAGTTCTCTGGCAAATGCAAAAGACAAAGGAATTTGAATGAACCAAAGCAAATCAGCATATGGATTGACTCATTAGGAAGAAATAACCATTTTGGAGGAACACCAAATGGGGTCAATCAGGGTGAGTCTTACTTTCCAGGGAAAAACAGAGGAAAATCACGTATAAAGAGTAAATTTCTAGTAGAGGTTTAAATGATGCAACCTGTATGTCAGCTAGCTAATTTGGTGAGAGACAATGAATAGCTCTGTGGTAACAGAGAAGACCTCCATGCACTGCAGACAAGCAGGAATCAGCAAAAATTTAGAAAATGATCTTCAGGAAGCCACATTCTGATAATGAAAATAGCAACTCTCGAGCATTCAACGATAAACTGCTCTCATATAAAGAAAATCAAAACCTTCCATACATAAGTTCTATTTTAGCTTTAAAATTATATTTTAGCTTTTCTGCTGGGCCATAGGGCTTTGCTTGTAGCTGAAATTGGTACCAAGCAGCAAACCTAGAAACCTGTTTTTATTGTAACAATTTTACATCTCTTCATTCTAGGGACTTGCACATTTAAAAAATCAATAAAGATTTTTTTGAGTAAAAAAAAAAAGTAAAAAAAAAGTAAAAAGTAAAAAAAAAATCAATAAAGAAAGAAAAAAATCAGTATTGTGGTACTAAATTTGACTCTAAAAGACTAACAGATACGTTAAATTCTGATGTAGACAATACAGATATGTTTTCTGGTCAATGGCCCTAACAACAGCTGGATTCATAGAATCATAGAATCATTAAGGTTGGAAAAGACCTCTAGGATCATCTAGTCCAACCGTCAACCCAACACCTCCATACCTACTGAACCATGTCCTGAAGTGCCACATCTACATGTTGTTTGAACTCCTCCAGGGATGGTGACTCCACCACCTCTCTGGGCAGCCTGTTCCAGTGCTTGACGACCCTTTCAGTAAAGAAATTTTTCCTAATATCCAATCTAAACCTCCCCTGGTGCAACTTGAGGCCATTTCCTCTTGTCCTATCACTTGTTACCTGGGAGAAGAGACCGACCCCCACCTCTCTACAACCTCCTTTCAGGTCGTTGTAGAGAGTGACAAGGTCTCCCCTCAGCCTCCGCTTCTGCAGACTAAACAATCCCAGTTCCCTCAGCCGTTCCTCATAAGACTTGGTCTCCAGACCCTTCACCAGCTTCGTTGCCCTTCTCTGCACACGCTCCAGCACCTCAGTGTCCTTCTTGTAGTGGGGGGCCCAAAACTGAACACAGTATTCGAGGTGCGGCCTCACCAGTGCCGAGTACAGGGGCACAATCACTTCCCTAGTCCTGCTGGCCGCGCTATTTTTGACACAAGCCAGGATGCCATTGGCTTTCTTGGCCACCTGGGCACACTGCTGGCTCACATTCAGGCGGCTGTCAACAAACACCCCCAGGTCCGTTTCTGCTGGGCAGCTTTCCAGCCACTCTTCCCCAAGCCTGTAGCGTTGCATGGGGTTGTTGTGACCGAAGTGCAGGAACCGACACTTAGCCGTGTTGAACTTCATACAATTGACCACAGCCCATTGATCCAGCCTGTCCAGATCCCTCTGTAGAGCTTTCCTACCCTCAAGCAGATCGACACTCCTGCCCAGTTTGGTTTGATCTGCAAACTTACTGAGGGTGCACTCAATCCCCTCATCCAGATCATTGATAAAGATATTTAATAAGACTGGCCCCAATACTGAGCCCTGGGGAACACCACTTGTGACTGGCCACTGACTGGATTTAACTCCATTCACCACAACTCTCTGGGCTTGGCCATCCAGCCAGTTCTTTACCCAGCAAAGAGTACACCCACCTAAGCCATGAGCTACCAGCTTCTCCAGGAGAATGCTGTGGGAGACAGTGTCAAAGGCTTTACTGAAGTCCAGGTAGATAACATCTACAGCCTTTCCCTCATCCACTAGGTGAGTCACCTGGTCGTAGAAGGAGATCAGGTTGGAGATTCATGTGAGGTTTAATGAGCTGCTTACAATGTGTAATGCAGGTCCAGTTTGAGTTAGTTGGGATTCTTTTCCCCTTCAGTTGTGCTACACAGCACAATCAGAAGTACAGTAACCAGCAAGAATATCTGTCTTTGAAAACATTTCCAAAGCCACCTTGGAGTGAAGATGAAGTTCAGTACAACATACTACGAAAGCAAGCTTTTCTTGTCTAAACAAGAAGAACATTACTTTCTTAGGTGTCCGTGTAGTACTGTGGAAATAGTCTTTGCAAATAGCGTTTTCTCTGTGGAAAGAACAGCTTTCAATTTGATTGTGTCCATTGCAGGAAGAGGTAAGAACTTCTACGAGTTTTAGACTGAACAGTGCTTAAAAACAGAGCTGGGGTGCAGTACAGAGCTAGTATGCTTTAGAAACACACCAAACAAGTGACTAGTGAACACCATCCCTTTTTCTGAGTATTAATGCCAAAATGATGGTGTGGATAGGATGGCAGACAATGCTAGCCATCTCCCAGAAAAATGAAAGTATATAAATAATGATTTATTCACAACATTTAAAAAAATAAAATTAGAAGCCTTAAATTACTCAAAAAATCCACATCTCTGGAATAATTTGTGCTATAGTTAAGGAAGACACAGATTTTTACACTGACAAAGCACACCTTACAGTGCTAGCAGTGATGGGAAAATCATTGCTATATCATATCCAGCTATTTGTATCCTTATTCTAGTATGAAGTGCAAATAATGTTTCTCTAAGTATGTTGCTACTTCCCCTCTGCCCGTGTAGGCAATGTTCTTGTTCCAGAGAGGAACTGATGAGAGTGCTCAGCATCTTTGACCATTTCTTTAACAACAACAAAATATAAGACTGTTGAAAATGTTAGAGGAAAATACATCCTGCCCGATCCAAGAGCCTGGGAGAGGCGAGGCTGCTCAGCTCCACATCCTCAGGTCCAACCAGCAGCCAGGCTGCAGATGCAGTCCCAGCAGGCAGACGCACACAGAGCACACATATACACCATATAGGTACCTATGCACATGTCCGGACACACAGGTCACAAACAGACACCCACAGCACTCTCACTAACACAGGCAGCACCAAGAGCCTCATCCTGCTCCCCTTTCCAATGGAGCAGGATGGAAGTCCAAGACTGAATGAGATGGGTCCCTCTGGCAGCCAGCTCAGACCCTCAGCCTACCCAGCAGCTTCCCCCCAGATCCCAGTCCCCCCAGTTGCTGGCACCGGGATATACAGCCCCCAAGGTTGCAAACCCATGCTGGCTTCTGGGACAGACCGCTGTGCACACACACACGCACACACAAGCACGCACACAGAGCTGGCTGGGACTCCCCTTGCGCTCTCGCCCTCAGAGACCCCCACATATGCCGGCTCCCAGCCACATCACTGGCTCAGTGCCCTGTCCAGCGTGATCCTCTCTGGCGCTTGCACACTCGCTTGCACACCCGCACCCACTGTGATCACTGCACCATGGACATGGAGCTCCCACCCACCCTCTGACCCCAGCCGCTGCACTCAGACCCCATATGAGTGCACACACATGTGCACATGTGCACGCACACAGACACACAGACTGGAGACCCATCAGTGACAGAGTGACAGATGACACCAAGTTGTGCGGGAGTGTTGATCTGCTTGAGGGTAGGCAGGCTCTGCAAAGGGACCTGGACAGGCTGGATCGATGGGCCGAGGTCAATTGTATGAGGTTTAATAAGGCCAAGTGCAAGGTCCTGCACTTGGGCCACAGCAACCCCATGCAACGCTACAGGCTTGGGGAAGAGTGGCTGGAAAGCTGCCCAGCAGAAAAGGACCTGGGGGTCTTTGTTGACAGCCGCCTGAATATGAGCCAGCAGTGTGCCCAGGCGGCCAAGAAAGCCAATGGCATCCTGGCTTGTATCAAAAATAGCGTGGCCAGCAGGACTAGGGAAGTGATCGTGCCCCTGTACTCGGCACTGGTGAGGCCGCACCTCGAATACTGTGTTCAGTTTTGGGCCCCTCACTACAAGAGGGATATTGAGGGGCTGGAGCGTGTGCAGAGAAGGGCAATGAAGCTGGTGAAGGGTCTGGAGCACAAGGCTCATGAGGAGCGGCTGAGGGAGCTGGGACTGTTTAGCCTGGAGAAAAGGAGGCTGAGGGGAGACCTTATTGCTCTCTACAACTACCTGAAAGGAGGTTGTAGAGAGGTGGGGGTCGGTCTCTTCTCCCAGTAACAAGTGATAGGATGAGAGGAAATGGCCTCAAGTTCTGCCAGGGGAGGTTTAGACTGGATATTAGGAAATTTTACTTCACCGAAAGGGTGATCAAGCATTGGAACAGGCTGCCCAGTGAAGTGGTAGAGTCGCCATCCCTGGAGGTATTTAAAAGATGTTTGGATGAGGTGCTTAGGGACATGGTGTAGTGGTGGTCTTGGTAGTGTTAGGTTTACGGTTGGACTCGATGATCTTAAAGGTCTTTTCCAACCTATACGATTCTGTGATTCTGTGTGATTCTGTGAGGAAGGACTCTGGCGAGCAGCTGGGACAGGCTGTGCTGGACAGGCACAGGGCATGGCTGACAAGCATACCCACCAGCCAACTGCTACTGGCCCTTTTTGCCCCCTTGCCCCCATTTTCCCACTCCTGTTCCTCCCCAGATTGCCTAAACCCCCTTTTCCCACCTTTGGTTCCTCCTGCAAACTTCCCATAATAAGTCCTATGGGACATCATGCTGCTCTTCCCCTACACCCCCACTGTGTCCCCCAGCCCTGGGCAGCAACCCCCCTCAGTTGGAAGTGTGACCTGGGGGTGCTCCCGATGGCTAGTGGTGGTGGGTTTCACACTGGGCATGGGCTGGGGCTCTCCTGGGACAGCCCTGGGAGGGCCATGGCAAGGTGGCTCATTCCTCAAGAGCCTTTGATTTGGGTTCCTGCCTGCTGTCCTGCCCGTGGGCTCCTCAGGGCTTGTGCGATGTGCCTTTGATGGGCTGGTGGCCCTGGGGTGGGCCTGGGAGCAGCCAGGGCAGGGTATTATTTGGGTTCCCCCTCCTGCCATTGTCACTCTGTGCTCCTTGGTCGGTGTGCAGATGAGCTTTATCACATAACCTAACAGAAAGTCTTGCAGACATTCGGACATCACCCTCAGATTGCAAAACCTAGATGGTGTCACCAGTTCAAAGAGGTCCTGACATGCTTTTCTCCCTCCCACCTCCTTTCTAGTCCTCCTGCTTCATGGACACCCCATCCAACAATTCACAGCAAATATAAAAAGGGCAAGAGAGGTCAACATGGAAAGAACATGGGAATAAAGTTATCCAAATACATTTATGAAAGATGTCCAGCTTCTAGTGACTTAAGTACAGTTGGTGAAATAGCTTCCAAAGGAACCAGACTGACCAAAGCACTTGCTGTTTGCATATTGGAGCTGGCAGAACACTTTCAACACCGTGTAAGATTGTCTCAAAAGCAATCAGCGGTCTTTACATTGTGGGAAGATGCAATTTATAAATGCTATTCATTAGGTTGTCACGAAAAAAAAATCTTGTTCTCTGTTAAGAGTGAAATCCTGCAACATAATAACAAATTAATGTGTGATGGTCATTCAAAGTTGACAGGATTCAGTCCTCACTCCTAAGCCTGCTGAAGCTGCACAGTGACCAGCAAGTGACATTGTGCCAAAAAAAGAAGGACTTTTATGTGCAAATTCAGTATCTATATGGTTCCCTGAGATATGACAATATATAATGCCTATCTTCAGTCTGTAAATCACTCCCACGCAGTGAACTGTGACCATGGGTTTTTTCAAATGCAGTCAACAACAATCAAACAGAAAAAACAATGTAGCTCCTCAGTTCATAACTTCAAGAGATAAACATTCACAAAAGCAAGTGAACATAACTAGTTCCCTATATTCCAACTTCAGTCCCTCAATTTTCCTTTGATAATTATGAAGATTTAATAAGATTATTCTGGACTCAGTTATAAAAAACATTTTGCTTTTTCTTTCCTTCTGGGGCTTTAACAAATCTAGATTTCTGTTTCAAAAATGCAGTATCAGCATGAGATATGTAGGTTGCTTCACAAGCTTCTTAACAGAAAATATGTAGATGAAATACTTATTCTGCTGTTCTGATCATCCTGATCTTCAGAGGCACTCTAACATGACAGAATAGCAGGAACCAATGTCAGTAATGGTCAAAATGCCTTCCTTAAAGGAAATCTTGTCCATCTTTACAACTACTGTAGAAACAAAAGAACATGCATAAGAACAGAAGGTATGCCATCATTCTACTGGTAGAGAAAAACAGGCTAGAGCAGGAGTCAGGATGTATGTGAAAACAAGGACTACTGAATACAGCCCAATATATTAAATTAGGGGGAGGCAAGGTCCCCCTGTCACAGGCTGTGTCAGCCAGGGGGGCCATCAGCTTGTAACTGTAGGAGGTTCATGGCAATGTGAGCTCATAGAGACTTACTTGCATGAAAGCAGCCACCTTGGTGACACAAACTGCTGTCAAAATTTCAAGCATTGTGAATATCTAACATATCTATTTTTGTGAGATAAAAAATGCAGGTCAGCAATTTGCCAGGTTGGAATCAAGGAAAATACTGGTTTTGCCACTTAAAGACAGACAGGCTCCAAGAAGGTGGAAACCAAGATGGCCTCCTCATTTCTGATTGCTTCATTACACAACAGAGGACATCATCTTTAGGCTGTTCATCTATTTAATTTCTAATTAATCTCAGTGGGATGGAAATCTGTCTAAGAATCTGCTGGAATATGGGAAGGACAAGGGGAATACGAAAACTACTGTAATATCTTCTTGTCAAAGTGCTGAACTTGCTTCCTTACTAAAAAAAAAATTTAAAAAATTAGTCTTAGGCCTGCAGAATGTATTCTGAATGCAAAGCAAAGTGGCAAATGAGCCACTTGCAATTAGCAAACCAGATATATTAGATCCATTGATCTGTAGAGACAAAAGTTTAGACTGCTGTGCTTAGGATACCTGTGCAGGGGTTTCATGATGCACCCTTCTGTAGTACTGAAAATCTGTGTACAGCTGGTAAATCCTGTGCTGTGCAGCTACAGAAAGGATGAAGAAAAAGTCTAAACATTCTGTCTTAAAAAATCCTAATCTCTTTTACATGTTGAAGTACAAACCCTCTTCTTGAGGTTTTCTCCAAGTCCAGTTCTTTTAAGCATTATGGTCTGGGAAACAACACTGCCTTACTTGTACAGTCACTAATGGTTCACCAGTGCCAGTCACATTTCTCTGCCTATTGGAGAATTTCATCATTCCCCATCACCGTCACCATCATCAGAAGATGATGAGGACTAGAGAGGTGGTTAGGCATGTTCACATGGGATATACTATATGAGAACATGCTATCACCCTGGCCATTTGCCCCTTTTGGCTGAGAATGTGTATCAGACACTGATACAACTTCAGTTTTGGGGTTTTTTTTTGTGCTGAATGGCATATTAATTTAGCCAGTGAAGATCACAGCCTTTTACAGAACTGAGTGCTGTTGGTTCCTATTGAGGCTTAATTCACAGGAGGTGTTCAGCATCTGCTGGGACCAGGTCTGAAGGAATGAGAGCTCCTTGCTGCAGTTTGTCTTAATTAGGATATTTTCAACGGAGGAAGCTAGCACTGGCAGGCAGATGTCACCCATTTGACAAGCATATGATCCAAGCTGAGACTTCTTCTACCAAAGGGACAAGTAAATACCACAAGTCAACAGAGCAAAGCTTAAGCTACACTGCAGCACAACACCTGAGAGGGATAGCCTCTTCTCAAGCTGCTTCCCTTGTACCATCCAGGCGGTTCCCCCTTCCTCCACCCCCTGCCTCAAAATTGGGCTAATTGAGAAAGAACAGCTTAAAAAGAAACTGTCCCCGTGTCATCTTCCTGGTCTGTAATTTGTTAAGCCAAATCCTCTATCCTGTCTGACCTGCACAATTACTGTAGTATTTTAAGAAGAAGCTAAAAAAATAACCGGGCCAGAGGGGATGAGCACAATGGGAAGCCTCCCCTGAATATTACTTTTATTATCGTTCTTTTTAAATCCAGTTGGTCTGGAAGGCAGTCCTGCACTGCTTATCCTCTGTCCCACCATCAGAGGGACAGGCTGCTAGCAGGCTGCTATCGCACGTCTCCGTTATAGCACGAAGAGCAGCTGCCATGCTGGGCCTCCAGGCAGCATATGGCAGGCACCAGCCCCAGGAGGCCGATCAAACCCTTAACATCTCGAGGCAAATGGCATTTTTTTCCTCATGTCTTGCTTTTAGTGCAGGCCTGTTCAATGTTTATGGTCTCAGCCCTGGATGTTGCAAGTGAAGCTCATGTAAACCCTGGTGAAGAAGGTACTAGTAATTCTTCTGCACAAATAATGTCCAGCTATTGATTTATTTGCAAAATAATATCCTGTTGGAAGGCACAGTGTTATCTACAGTGCAGCTGAAAAGGGGGAAACCTCCTGAAATATCACAATAGGACATGCCAGTGAATCTCAGGGATGGTTGTTTTATTGGAAAATAGCCTGGAACTGACTCCATGCCAGTGAATGGTGTGCTAGGCTTGAGGTTAAAGGCACTGCCATCCTAGAAGGAGATCAGGAGAGGGACCACCTAGGGAGCACTGGTGAAATCTTCCAAGCATGGACAGGTTGGGCAGACTCTCCCAGCCTCTCCCAGCAGGTGGGAATTAACTCAGGAAGAAACATACCAGTTGTCTTAATAAAACATTAAGGGTTACATAATACAGAAACCTTACATCCTGTCTTCTCAGTGTTGTGTGCTTGATGGACTCACTTGATCAAGGTAGAAAAGGGGATGGACCCCACGGATCCAGGCATGGCGTTCCAGGGGCACAGCTCCTGCAGAGAGGCGGAGCGATAAACCAGCCCTATCCCTATGGGAGGTTTACAGAAAACAACTGCAGAGCTGCATGTCAGGAGTGGGCTGCTCTGCAAGGGGAGGGGAGCTGGAGCTGAGGGTGGCACCATGCTGCAGGGGCAGTGCCCTTCCCCGCAAGGACCCATTGTGGTGGCCAAGCCAGGAGAGCAGGTCAGGTCTGGTGACAGCAGCCTGGGTCAGCCAGGGTCCAGCAGTCACCAGGCAAGCCAGCAGAGATGGAGTAGGTCCAAAGCAAAGCCAGGAAGCCAAGTCAGTGTGTGATGATCAACAGCATACATCGCCAGGCATGGGTATGGCTGCAACATAGCTCAGGCAAAGAGCTCCAGAAAGAGGGAAGACATGCCTCGTGGAGGCTTCTCATGGCTCTTCCTCAAACAGCTCTTTTCAAGGCTGCAGAGCCACACCACAGCTGATCTGGCCTTGAGATCAGGCAGGTAGACCTTGGGGGTAGGGTGGGTGTGCACACAGGGTCCTGACACACTGTAACCCAAACAATATCAAAGCATTTCCTTTCCTTTGATACAGATGGTGTAGCCAGACCAAAGTGTTCAAGTGGTATTAACCTACGTGTTTTGTCAGCATGAACAGGTCTTGCAGTGGATGAAAATGGTCACCTATATCTAGAGGATGCCAAAGTCAGACAGGAGGAAAAGGAAGACTTCTTGCAGTCAAATTGGTATAAAGAGAAATGAGTGTTGTGGAGAGTCAAGCCTTCATTTCTTCCTCCCTCATCATGCACAAGAGGGTATATGCAGAAGAACACATTTTCAGAAGCGCTCAGAGTGTCACCCTTTCTCTTAAGTTAATGAATGCAAACAACAGAAGCAGAGGCAACCTTAACCATTCAGAAATCCAGCTAGTAGTTCCCCCAAAACAGTATGCTGGGGTCACTTTGCAACAGATGTGACTCTCCCTTTCACTGAAAGGCACATAATAAAGATTACAATTTTTTAAAAAACGTAGTTAAGAGAGGGTTAGAACTGATTGGTGCGAAAGAAACAGGGAGAAGCTAATTCTGGTCCCACTGATTTCACCAGGGCTAGGACTTTGCAGCATTGTTATCCCCTATTTCCTATGGGTGTCTACTACTTTATTCTATTTCCTCTTCCTGCTGGGGAAAAGGGACTAAATACTGGAAAGATACTCCAACAAAATTGCTAATTATACATTTTTACCTCTGAATCTGATTTGACATTTTCTAGAACCTTACATATAATTAATTGGAAAGGTATCAAAGCAGAACGTCATAAAAAAGTGAAGGCTAGTATTTTTTAATGAATGGGGAGGAGGCAGGAAGACAAAATTTGTCAGTTCCATTTCAATTGATGCAGGGACTACACACAGGGTGAAAAATTAAAACTAAGGTGTTGAAGAAAGAAAAGAGGAAGCTGAAGGGAAGGAAAGCAGACTAATACCAAAAATGTGTTTCCTCTCTATTTTTAATATCCTCTTTTTCTTTCTCTTGGTATAGAATTCTCTAGTAACACTTTTCTCCATGTATCATGATAGCTAGTTTTGCTTTTTTCAGACATTTTTCTTATTTATGAGTACATTTCAACACAGGCATCTTTTACCCTGTCAGTCTTACCTCCTATGAAAGACAGCACATACTCAAAAAGTGATAAAAAGCCAGGCATCTTTTCTGTCTTACATAATAAAAGTCTGCATACATACGTGCGGGTGTGCACATATGGACTGTGTATGCACACACATAGACAGGAATGGCTGTCTCACCAGCTTTCTCAGGACTGGATGGTCCTGGTCCAGGATCTGAGCTGTTCTTTTCCATTATGTGGTGCATCAGAAATGATTTCCTACCTCCTGCCAAACTCCTCCAACTGAAAAATTACTTTTACATACGCTACCGTTGCTTCAAATGTGCAAGCAATTCCTTCTTCTGTGGTCCCATAAATCCAGGCGCTGGATTATTTTCTGAGTTTTTTTAGTGCAAGCCTCCTGAGACCACAACACACATTCAATCCCTATACATGGGTGTACTTCAGTTATATCAACATAAGAGCATAAAGGGGACTATGTTTTCTTTTACATCTGGATTTTTAAGTGGGATGCTCCAAAGAGGTCACCTTAGGAGCAGAGTTACAAACCTCTGAACACAGTTATCGTGTGGGCTGGTTAGAATACTTGGTGGTATAAGGTATTTTTATCACTTGTGTCTTCTTGCCTAATTGGAAAGCACTGAAAAGAAATAATCAGTAAAGACACAAAGATTTGGGTTTCCTATGTGAATGTGTAATTCTATAGGTTTTCTCCATCTTTGTGTCCCTCTTCTATGCCCATGGAAGTTGGTGGATGGCTCCTGTTGTGTTCAGTGAGTGCTGGGCTAACACAGAAGGGCCCTTACTCCTATGGGGGCCCCTATCTCCAGTAGGGACCGCAATGGGCTCTTGCACTGACCGTGGAAGGAGTGATGCTTAGCAATGGACGTAGCTGAGGTACTACCTTCCATGTCAGAACTGCGGTGTGCTTGTTCTGCAGAGAGGATGACGGGGCGAAAAATCTGGTCTATGAGAGCAGGTAAAATACCTAACAAATTCTGTACCTTTTGGGAAAGGGATGATATGGTATGCACATGAACTAAAGAAGGAAAACTTTCCTCCCTTAAAGAAGGAAAAAAGTACTTCCCCTCAAAATACAATAGTGAGTTGATTCTTCCCCAAAGGAGAATCTTCCATCTCTGTTTATATACAGATGTCCTCTTATATACATAATTGTACATAATCTGTACAATTATATACAGATGTTCTCTTGAATTTTCAATATCGGCACTTCTTATGCCCTGCCACAAACTCCTATTCACAGTCTGCGTTGTCATATCCAGCAGATACAGCAAAACCATATGCCACTTAAACATATTTTATTGTTTCTTTTCCTGCTGTCAGCTTTCAGACCTCTGGAGTGGTCTGGAAAGGAGTGCTCTCCTCTTTCAGTCATTAACCACCATTCTTACATGTGAAAGAAGGAAGAAACTTGAGGTTAGAGAAGCAGCTGAGGATTAAGTGAGTATTTTAGCTAACAATTTTAGCTAAAATCAAGTTTACAAACAGAGAAACCTGTTCAAATTGCTCTGTCCGCTCCCTGTGTTGTTATGCTGTAGTTAGTGGCTAGTCTGTGTCAGAGGCTGTAGGTGGTGTAAGAGGAGTTTATATTTGAGACTAGGCAAGCTAACATGCATTGGATCATCAAAGGAAAGGTAGTGAGTTCTGCATGTCTGTTCTCTTTTGTCACGATCTCTGCCAAATTGTTTCTCCTAGAAATGCTATGGGTTTGGCATTTTGGCTTGAGGTTGGTATTTTGATACGTTTCAGTCCTGGTCCAAGAGTGGCACGCTGCACCTCGCACAGTCGCTGTAAGGCTTCAGTGTACAGCTTCTCAGCATTTAACAACCAGTGCTGAACTATGCAAGTGGAATATTTAAATAAGACAACTTCAAAATCAATAAAGAGCTTGAAAGGGCTTCTTTGAATATGTTTTAAGGCCAGCAAGTGACTATTCCCATGGGATAAGAGGTTAAATCCGTATTTCTAAATCATCTACATACAGCATCCCTCCTAGGAGGACAGTGTGATGTCTGATAAGGTGCTGAGCCAAACGACAAGTCACTTGCAGTTTTTCAGGCCTTGGATATGTGTGGGAAATGTTTGTTCACTTCCAAAGAAACTTCCTAGAGATTCTTCTCTAGTCCACAGTGATGCTACAGAAGACAATAATTTAGTTTAAAACCAGGATTCTGAAAGCCTTTCCTTCAGAATCCTTTCAAGTCAATGGGACAATTTTCACTGACCACAAGATAAAGGCCTTGATCAGATCTTGATTTTCACTGAGTTGTTTTACACTTCGACATTATAAAAATATATATTTGGAAACAGATAAACATAAATATTTGCAATTACTTTGTGTATGTGTGTGTGTGTGCATGTGTGTGCTAGTTTTAAATACCTAAAGAAATTTCAGTGTGGGTGAAAATAACGAAAAAAATGCAGACACTCATTTAATCTCATTTAAACTTTTCTTCAACTAACTTAATGCAATAACAGAGGAATTATTTTAATTGAAGGTTTATGTTAAATACCATTCAACTGAATAAAGGGATGGTTATTTAAGGAAGAGATGCTCATAGGTCTTGTTTGTTACTTTAAGCTATTGATGAAGGCATTTAATTACATTACTTTGTAGAAGTTACATGTCTTCACAGTTTTGAAAATATGACCTGGAAGAGTCCAAGCTTGATCTCAAAAAATACAATTTAATCCAATTATGAAGAAGATGAGCAAAAAGCTGTGTTTGGAAACAGTTACTAAAAGTAATTTCTGTTTCATTTTGGGAAAGCAACTGTTGTGCAGTTTCAGCACATCTGTGCCATAAATAACTCTTAAGAAATCTCACCCAATTCTTTAAGGTTTTGTAATTCATGTATTCATAGTTTTAGAGCCAGAGAGACCATTAACTCATCCAGCCAGTCCTACATAATAAAACCCAGGGAATTCCATGCAGTTACTGTTACACTGAGTCCAACAGCACATGCTGTGGGATTAAGCCTACCTCTGGAACAGTATCCTGACTTGCCTGGACAACTCTAGGAGATGGAGAACATGTCTTTTTCATGATTTGTTAATCCAGTGATTAATCTTCTGCAGTATTTAATACTTGATCTTATTTCTAATTGTAATGTGTCTGCCTTAATTTGGCAGCTCTCAGTTTTCATTCCCTGGAAGGCAGTACACCCCCAAAATGCACATGGTTTTAGGAATAGAAGATGACTATGACCTCTGTAGAACCATCAGTAAATCACAGTTCCCACTGAAAATTAGCAAGGTTTTTAATGAATAACAAGGGATTTGTTGATCCCTTTTTTGAACATTTATGTGACTGACCCTTCATCTAAAATCATGGTCAGTTTCAACCATTGGCTTTTTCAAATCTAGGTTTCAGAGTGCTGGAAAAGAGACATGATTCACTTATTATTAGTACTATGATTTACTGTATGGTTGGGTACTGGGGCAAAGAGGAGATCTCTGCTTTGCAAGGCATTCATGTAAACAAAAATTTTACAATTAAAAATTAATAACACTGAGAAACTGAAATAATACACTCATTGGAAGTTGCTGCTACACAGAATAAAAAAAAAAAACACAACAGAAAAATTATGGTATCATTCGTTTATTCTTTCTTGCAGGCAGGAGAAAGGAAGCTTTTCAGGAATCCTGAGGTGTCCAGGAGGGTCATACAAAAGCAGAGCTGTACTTCTCTCAAAATTAAGTTCTTTCATTGAATCACTAGTCCTCGTTGCATCTAATTAATTGTCAGAAAAGGACCCCTGTGTGTACATGGTGAGTAGACATACTTACTCTAGGAAGGTTACGGAGCAAATACAGCACGATCAGCCACAGTTCTTTTGGTGCAGGGATTTGTGATCCCAGTAGGGAGAGCTCATGCACCGCGTTCTTCTCACAGCAAACAACTGTTGCAATATGGTTCTGTCTTTTCCTTTTCCTAGACCAGCCCTCAGGATTATAGCAGATGCGTGAGGCCTGAAGCATGTGCATATAATATTTAAAAAGGCAGGATACAGCAGGAAATAGTTGGGATTCTCTGCCTGTACCCTTCTTCTTGTAATCAGGTTTTCCACATTGTTTCTGAGGTGTAAGATGTGATAACAAAACTAAAACAGAGACGGCATCTGTTGCGTACATTTTGTTTTTTCCATAGGTCACGAAGTACAGATCACCACCCCACTCACCTCTGTTCCTTGCATACACGGCTCATATTGGGAACCAATCTTTCTGCACCTTGGTTTCTTATCTATAAAATTGGGATAATGACACTTTTTGCACCTGCCTTCACTAACTGGTTGGCACAGCCTTCAAAGCAGGGGCCAGATGTGCCCTCACTTTCAATTGCAGCCCCCCGTTTTTACTGTATCCTGAATAAGACATTATCTGAAGCGTATCCCCAGCATAAAAAGGAAATACTAATGATTGCTTGGGGAAGATGTTTGTTCTATATAGTAAAGTTGGGCATAAGAGAAGAGAGAGGGATCATTTTCTAATCTTGGAAAGCTGGCTTGCATTGAAGTACGATTTCCATCTGGGAGCTGATACTGATATTTCTAACACAAGCACTTCTATAGCAAGCTGCTATTCACTAAACAGCCGTAAGGGCTGCTATAAACCACCAGAGGTTGCTATTACCAAATTAAAAACCCCACCACCAAACACTCAGATCCATTATAGGACAAGTGGGCCTTCCTCCTTCCCACATATATTCCTATCTCCCTTCTAGTTTCTTGCCCCAGTCCTCCAGTCCTCAAGCCAGGCCAATTTGGAAGGAAGAAAAGGAAGACTGGGAAAAGCAAGGATGTTGGGTCCCTTAACTTTTAACAAGAACGAAGGGGAAAGTTTCCCTTTCAGACTGAGGTCCTGTGGTGAATCAAATTGCCCATACCTTTTGTTTCTCTACCTTCCCCACGCAGACCCTGGTCATTCATCATACTCTTGGCACACGGAGAAGCACAGTGACCACAGTCTCAGGCCCAAGGAGGTGGACCTGCCAGAGCAGTGCTAAAGCAATCCCTTCCCCAGATCAAGCAGTAACATTTCCCAAGGCACAAATCGGAGAGAATCGCAGCCGGGCTCCTTGGGCTACTTACAAGCAAGACCTCTGCAGACCCCGGCACAGTTCACAGCTTCCCCTGGGGTCTGCTAGCCTTGGAAGCCGCTGTCGCCTGGCACCTTTGCAGCTCACAGTCTCCCTAGAGCAGCTCGCCTCCGCAGTGTCGAAGCCTGTGAAGGTGGAGCAGACAACTCTGTCACCCAGAGGTGGCAATGCGCATTGCCCCCTCCCCGTGCTGCCCTGGGGTGCTGACGGGACTTTTCAGCCTTGGAGGAGCAACCAGGACCTGCCTGCCTGATGTGGTTTTGGTGCCCTATTTATATGCAGTGCACTTTTATAAGGGCTGCACCAGTCAAATGCCTGTCTCTTGCCTGTACTCCATACAGACAGACAGAAATGAAACCTCTTTGATTTCTGATACTCAGCAAAGAGCAATCTGGTTGGCAGCCTGATGGCTGGCTTTCTTGAAGGGTTCAGCAATAGTTGTACACTTTGCTGCTCTCTGTTCCTATTCATTGTAAAGGGTTAGGTGAGGAGGGGGAAGTGTCCTTACACACCTGGAGGATTTGGAAGCACAATTCACCTTCTTATTGTCTCACTGTGTCAGCCGCTCTTACTTGTAGTCCACCCACTCTTAAGTGACTACTTGTACTCAGTTGCCAGCAGTAAGGGCCAGATTCAGCAACCTCCTCACTAACAGAAGCTAGGTTAGGCCACCAACAGAAACTTGAGAAACCCTTGCAATTATGAATCAAATAGCAAACAGAACAGTGCTTTTCAGAGAGGAGAAAGGGAAAAGAGCCAGTGTAAAGTGTCTAGAGAAGTTATTCCTTTGTCAAAGTGGAATATTAATTATCTGAAGTCCTCCTGAGTTCTTGCTGTGGAAAATCTGGAGCCTTCCAGTGCCTCTTTTAACACCTCCTTGTGGCTTCCTAGTATCAAATCCTGAGGCACTATCATAACTCTACTGGATAGTAAAGCCTCACTTAAACTATGTGTGATCAATTACTACCAGCTCCTAATAAATTGCTGTAGCTTCTCCAGCTTATTTACCTTGACCAAATGTCTTTTACAGTATATTTTTCATTCTGAAGACATGTGGTTCTGCATTAGATAAGGGTGACAGCCCACCCTAGCACAATTAGTCAGAAGTATGCTTGCTCAGACTTACACATGTTACTCTGCATTATTTTTGTTCTTTAACAACTTGACCACTCTTTAAAGTGGGTGTACAACCAGATTACATTCAGACATGTCCACTTGTGCTTCCTTTGTTCCCTTTCTCTTCACCAGACTGTTTTGCTGGTCTTCTCAACATCTGGATTTCAGGAGTGGAAGGGGAGGAAGGAGGATGGGGAACTTCTTTTTAAGGCCTCATCAGTTTTATATACTGCATAAAAAATAGCTTCTTTTCACATAAAAATCTGGTGCCCAGCATCTAAAAGAGAAAACATCTCCTCAAAAGAAAGAGCAAACAGAGAAAACAAATTCCCAAAAGTTTACAGACAGAAGCAAAGCACCTTGTAGGTACCCAGTGGAAAGAAGAGGAAGTAAGTAGAAAAGGCTGACAGAGAGGCCTGAACATTTTACATATGTTGTTTTATTGTGTTTGGGAGGCTTTTCTGTTAAAAAAAAAAAGGAAGTGGCATTCCACAAAGTGGAAAAATGGTAATGGTTTGCAGCAGTCATGGAACACGAAAGTCTGGCTCACATAACCATGCTTAAGTGAGCCTGGTCCCATCATATCTCAGGGAACAGCTTCCAGCCCTGTGTTGAAAAAGGTACAGCCGAGAGGGAGAAAGTCTTTGCTTACAGGTCTCCTATTAGTGGAAGGAAAAGACTGTTAAAATTCAGAGTTACCTGTGGGCTGAGAAATGGAAGTCTGCTTTAGAATGATCCACATGTCTGAAAAGACTATATATTCCTAAATATTATATGTGGTCTGAGTGGGGAGCCGACATAACACACCAAGCCCTGGGAAAGCTGTACTAGGTAGCGGAGCAGCTGAAGAGAAGAATTAATCTGGGGAGCTCACAGAGGGAACATGGCTCACACCACCTGAGCAGCATTGCCTTGATCTGGGGGTTGTTGCCCTGCAGGACTGGTAGCAGTACCCCAGCGCTTGATTATCTTCACCTGCAAGTAAGTCCTACTCTGGGAGGGAAGAAAAGTCTATCTGGCTTTGCAGGTATCTCCTCAGGAAAAGAGAATAGGACTGTAAAATAGCTACTGATGTTTCAGCTATTAAGTACCAGATATTACTCCCACTTGCTGTTGGGCTTACTTTCCCTTTAAGAAAATATTTTAATAATATTTTGATAATTTTGCTGTGTCCCCCCCCCAGGTGGAGAAAATTACCTTCGTTTGAACATCTGAAAAGTTAGTTCAATCTTTCCCAAGAAAGGGAAAGTGCGTGCTTGAGGCACTTTCACTTTGTGAGTGACCCCCTTTGAATTTGAACTGAGCCCTTTTGGTTCCTGGTTAAGCCCTGGAAAAGGGGTTGCATACAGAGGGGGAGAGAGTGCATATCCTTGGTGGTAAGAAAAGAAGACTACTGAGATTCGCCTCTGTTTCTTAGAGGAAAAAGACTTTTTAATCATTAAAAAGTGAAGATGTCTGTATCCTTCACCCCCCTTGGTTTATCTTAGGCAGCCTTGTACAGAGACAAGGCTATCTGCCCTGACACACAAAACAATGTCTGTTTTAATGTTCTGGCCATGGATTGTACTGCAGAGCTTTCCAACAGCACTGTGGCAGGATCAGAACGCACGTCATGGGTATTACCACAGGAGGAAGTTTTCAAAAGCAGCTATCAGATGTACTCTATCTGTCAACAGACCTATGATCCCAATGTCTTAAGAAACTCTTTTCTCTCAAAACTCCTATGACTTAAGTGCTTGGGAAAGTCTCTTCTCCCGGTGTGTAGCAGACATTTTCAAAGTAGGTCAGCCATGTGGTGGGAAGAACTTATCTATGCTCTCTCTACTTACAGGAATAAAAATGAGTTGCTTGAGTTCCTCGCTTTATAGAGGCGATATGTGCTGTGGGTTTAGAGAAGAATAAAAACAGGTTTTATGGCTGATAACCTTTATTATGCTTTATTTTGGTCTGCTTAATATGAACAATGGAAGCCTTAGTTAAATGGAACCAATTTTCTCTATTTCAGAACGAAGCAACTCTGGTAAGTGCAAGTTTCCTCACACTGATCAGTCCAGATGATTCCCTTCAGTGGTGCAAAGCTAGTCCGGCCTCTTCTCTTTCAGCCTTGAGCACAATACAACTGTCATAACCTTTTTCAAGAGGCACTTCCAACAGCAGCTGACCTCACATAATGAGTTATTTTCACATAACCATGTAAATCATGATGGCTGGAAACTTCCAGTAAACAGTAGGAAACATGTATCAGAGCCAAAGAGGGGAACATCTCTAATGTTCACCATAGCCTGGCTTGAGGAGAAAGTTCTTGGGTGCATATCTATCTTTTAACATGCCTGGACTTGAGTGGAAATTAAATGCAATATTTACATACAGAACTGATATCTGGGAGGCAAGGTGAATGTCCAGGATGTGGGGTGGGCACCAGGCTGCACTTAAGGTCTTGTAGTGGCCGTGCTCTGTGTGAGAAGAGGGGCCATCTTCACAGATCTCATGAGGCTGGGGAAGATCATAAAGTCTTCCCCTTTCTCTTTTACCCCTTTGTGAATAAATGCTTAGAAGGAGGTGTGGTGAGGCACTCAGAAAATGTGCAATTACTTATGCAACCTTACAAGATTTTGATCTTAAAATCATCACAAATTTACTGTCCAGCGTAAAGCTCAGATACAGCTTTTGGTCTCTCTGCCTATTCCTTGAAATCCTTACATGATTGCAAAACCCCTCATATTACTAGCAATTATTTTTATAGAGTCAGTTTTCAGAATTCTTATTTTATGAACAGTCAGATTCAAAGAATTTAACATCTTCCTGTGACGGTCTGTGTAATTCCACTGTATTCAAAATACAGCTAATAAATTACTATTTTTTTTCTGAATATGGACATTGTAAACTACTAAATGTGAATGCTAGTTTGTATTACTAGGAAAAAGGGTAGAATACCTGTCCTACAAATACACAATGTAGATAACATGTATAAGCTTCACTTTTTTGTTCCTGACTGTATGTACTACTTCACAATGCATGAAAATGGGAAGAAAAAAGTGTCAGGAGCTACAGGCATAGACTTAAGAGCACAGTTTGGAAGAAAGAAAAGATATTTGATCAAAATCTCTGAAGGTAAAGCCAAACAAAAGCAATGGAATGAAAGCTGGCAAAACCAACAGAACTGAGGCAAATAAAGAGCTGGCAGAGATTAACTCAGCCACCGGTTCATGCTGATGGCGTGCAGTGTTCAGTCTAGTTTTCATTGATTTCACAGGTGCTGTCTTTGCTTCCCACAAGAGCCCAAGATCCCCATCCCTGCTTGTCACAGGCCAGTTTACTCCAAAGAGCCATTAACTCTGCACATCTGCAGAGGGGAAGCTACATGCAATTAATGCAGGCCGTGGGAATACGTTTCTCAGCAGACCACGCTGGGCTCTCATGTAGGAGCAGCAGAGTTTGTCTTGATTTGGCCTCTACTTTCAAAGCATTTCAATGGCCTGCTTTGCCATAATCCCCATAAAATAATGCAGACCAAGGTAGAGCAATTAATTTTAATTGGTAACTCAGCCTATTGACTTCAAAGGGAATTTAGAGATTGAATTCAAATTTGAAAAATACGAGTGAAAATATCACTGCTTCTTAAATAAAGGCAGTGCAAAGAACTAAGTAGAAATACTCCTGCTGGGTGACCTCCGCAAAGTCATTTGTGCCTTACTTTCTCTGATCAGTAATGAAGAAATAATGCTACGAAATCCCTTATCAGCACTGGAAGATTTGCAAAGGAAGGTTTATCAGTGTAAAATATATCAAACTGTTTTCATATAACATTTTTTTCATTCACAATGTCAGGCAGCAGAGTAGTGTTCAGCATTGTGATGAGGTACTGGTTTTAAGTATCTCAAATATCATCCTTTGCAACTTGGCAAACAAACATAAGATTTTAGCTTCTTCCAGAACCCTTTTCTAAATCAGATTATGGTTTATTCCCAGCAGGCATAAAGTACTAAATGGCATTGCATTTCTGTTCTTTCCCGAGCGGAATGTATGTATTTGATAACAGGAATCTGTGCAAAAGGGGGAAAGCTCTAAGCAGAGAAAATATAATTGGTTTTGGAAATACTAGTATTGATGACTTTTTGTGAAGAAACTCCTCCAGCTTTTGTTAATCACAGTCAGAGGTTGTACCAAAGTACTTATCTAGGTACATTTGCTGCATATTAAGGATTTTCTAGGCACTAACTAAGCAATGTTCCAATCTTTTCCTGGTTCTCATTTCCCAGATCTTTATGCTGTGCTTACAGAGCAATGTGGCATTTTTGTGTCCAGTCTTCGCTCTGTAGAAGAACAGAATCAGATCATAAACTATTTAGAGTAAATGTTTTAATGCTTTTCAATATCAGCTGTATAACAGACATTCATACTTCTTCCCACCCTGCACCTCCTTCCCCAATGCAGAGATCTGGAGAAACATCTATTAAAACCAAACAAAAATACCCCCATAAATGAAACAAAAAGCCCCTAAGAGAACTCCACCACCCTGCCTGAATTTCTCGTTTCTTAGTATCATGCCCCGTTTACTAGAAAAAAACTTCCATTCCAGACTAGTGTATAACGTGCATGTTAATTAATTGCACACACAGATTTTAAAAGCATAAATCTTAAATAGAGTTTAAATTCTGCATAGTGCTGAGTCCTTTGGCCTGGTCTGGCAATAAATACCTACGCACATGCTTCACTGTCTCACTTCGAAGCCTGAACACAGCCTGAACAGGCAACACAGAGGTGACCAAGGGAAAATCAAGTAGAAATTCAGAGGGAAAGTGGTAGGTCTATGGTCATAAGGTATGTCTGAGGAAGGAATAAAATTAGAAGCCAAAGCACCTGTGTTCAGATCACTGATCACCAATCTCCTGTACCACCTTGGTTATTAATCTTTTTCTTGGCTGCTAGGATCTGGTCTCAAGATGAAGACATGCGGGATCACAACTTTGAAGCATTTGGTTACAATCTGAAGTGAGGGAATGTTGCTCCTCCAGGGCCTGACTGACAAATAAACACACAACCTTGAAACATAATGATCACTCAATGAACACCAGCAAATAAATCATACCAAATAAGGCATTATGATGCCTTATGGTGATATAATTAGGGATTTTTCCCCATGTAAACTTAATGGAAAATTTAATTGCAAAAGATATATCACTACGAAAAAGAAACATTAGATTGCTTCTTTTATATGAAAGAGAAACAGCTTTCCATTTAAAAAGTTATCTGCTATCCACAACCTCTCCTTTTGCCTTTGTTTCCACAGCTGTGAATTGGTGATTTTGCATACTTCCCTTTATTCAAGCACGGAGCCTTACATAACAGCAAATTGTATTGCTAGGTTAATACTCTCTCTGGTCTATTTGATATGATTTGAGTTTTAAAGCTCTTTGTGTTACGGCTTACTTAGCATTAAGAAACTATCATAAAATAAAGCTTAGAGTTTTGAAATTTAGAGGTGCTAAAATCAAGCTCTGTTGTTTGTGGTTGTCCCTGTAGTTATTAATTTCTACAGAGCTAAATGTACTTTTCTGCTCAATATTTATTCCTGACATTAGGATTTCCATTGAGTAACATCTAATAAGTGTGTGTGAAAATAAACGTGTTGACAAAAGAATATATTCATATGGCTCAGTATTTTTCATATGAGCAATGGTTTGCAGTACTGAGGTTCTAATCGTGGGATCTTGGGGTTTGGCCCATGTTTTCTCACACTTTGAGTGAATTTGTTTGGAATACACTGTAAGTGAAGAGAACTGATATTTCATGTGATATAGATTTCTGGTATTGCTGTGGGTGGGGAGGCAGATAGTGTTCTTGAAGGAATCTTTGTGCCAAACAACCCATAAAATTTCTTCAGGAGAAAATTCATAAGAAAACATATGTTTAAGGGTCACATTAAGTTAAAGCCTAGCACTTTTATAATTTCTTTGCACTGCTACTATACAATTAGTCTCTCAAGAAGAGAATTGTGTCAAGAAGAAACACAAAACTAGTCTGGTGTAATCCCAACCAAAAATTTTTTATGATTATTTTGAAAATAAGCCAACTGATTACCAACTCCTGATACACCCACTCTCTCTCTCCCCCACGAAAACCAAGCATATGCAATGCGAGAACGTGCAAAGTAAAAGAAAAATATTATCATGTATCCCTGACTGCTTACTTTTTCGTCAACATCAACTGTGAAGCTTAGATGATATCGTAAGGAGCCTGGAGCACCTTAAAAGAAGGATACAGAAGAAAATGCACAGGCAGATCAGTGTTGGCTCTGACATGACCTGGAGTGAGGAGCAGCACGTAATTACACTGCCCTGAAAAGAGGAATTATCTCTGTGGCCATTTCCTTCTCTGCAGCTGCTCAGCTGAGTTTTGCCAGAAGGCAGGGATGGGAAAGGTGAGGGCTAAAGCTCCCTTCCCTGTCTCCTCCATCAAGTTTGGTCCTCTGTCAGGGGAAGCCGTGTTACCCGTGGAGAGGAAGAAATCTCTGCCACTCACAATGCAGCTCATGTAGTGCCTGCTAATTAACTCCAATGAAATGACTTCACTAGCTATTATTACATAAGTTAAATAAAGACACTTGTTATATTGTCATGGTTTTCTACTGCTCTGGATCTTTCAGATCACAGGGCTGAAACTCAAAGTCCCTTTTTACCCATTGGTTTTCATTCTTTAAACTTCAGCTTCTGGAGACAGGTGAATATGTGAGAGTCATGGTTTTTATTTCAAGTAAAAAAAAATTCCTTACTTGCCAGATTATGCAGAAAACCAAGAGCACATAACATGACTGCATCTTGCAGCTTCAAAAATCAAGGCATACACAAAGGATTCAAGGCACACTTCAAAACCATGCTTGCTTCTAGGTATCTTAGGAAACAGCCAGACTGATACATAATACCTGAACATTTGGTGGGTTGGAATGGAGGTGGCATACCACTATTTCTGATTACCCCAGGCCACTTTGCATCAGAAAGATTTCAGGACAGAAGAAAGCTGAGGTGTTTACTAGCTTGAGACAAAATGTTTTTTTTTTTTAGATGAAGATGCAAAATAATGAAATGTTGACTGAAACCTTGGTAAACTCAGAAGAATGTTCATCTGGAATTTATGGGTATTAACCAAACACAGCTTACCATTATCTATTTGGACCATACTAGGCAGTGGTGAAGGACTTCAAATTTCCGTGTAGCTCCTGGCATTCACATGAAGATTGCCACAAGCTCCCAACAGGTCTTTATCAAAGTTGAAAAGGTTGCTTTTCTCTCTAGGAATGTGGTTGTAAACAGTTGCAGGGGAGAGGGAGAGATTCAGCTGTCATGCCACTTTGAGTTTTCCTGTGTTCAAATCCAAAGTTACAAGCACATCACAGGAGGCTGCTGAGCTCCCCCTGAGCTGGGACTGAAGGGAAATCTCTGCTGTGTGTCATCTGGAACCCTGAAGTGAACCCATTGGTACCTGAGTTGGGGCCTGAGCTCAGAGCACCAGAAAAGCAAACTACCACAACCAATTTCCTTCATTCTTTTTTTTTTTTTTTTTTTTGTGTCAGTATCCAACTATCTTTTCCATGTGATCCCTTCTTTATTTGGTAATTCAGAGCCTTAGCTGACATAACTGATATTGTGGCATGTTAATGTATGTATTTTGGGTTTCTTTTTAAGCAAGATAGAGTTTATTCTGCTTTAAGCACCTTCCTAATGTAACTACATTATGATTCCTATAGCTTTTCGATGCTCAGAAATCTTTGCTTCTTGCCTCAGAGCATGAGGTAAATAGCTTCAATAAACTTATTGTCACTCATAAACATCATCTTCCTCCTCCAAAGCCACAACTTGCCCAATGGTTTTCACTCAGATCACAAACACACAAATTGTTCAGCAGCAGTCAATTAAATACCATGGTAACCTGCTGCTTTTAATTATCCTTCTCTGTGCCGTAACAGCTGCGAAACACAGAGTGACAAGCCAAATGTAATTTAAATACTATGGTGTGCTCCAGATGTGGCAGTGCTTTGCCAGGTGTTTATTTTTAATGTACAACTTGACATTTTACCCCATTAACTCATCTTTTGCTGTAGAAAAACTCACTAAAAATGTAGATTTTCTATCACAGATGCTTTAATATAGTCACAATTGTGATTATGATTCTTTCAATTTTGGTAATGTGTGACAGGTTTTTTACTTCCCTTCCAGGGCTAAATATTAATTATGGACATTATTGCTACTATTTTGAACCAAGGCCACACCACACATAACCTGATCCAAAAGCAACTGAAGTGCAGGGAAGATTTTATGGTGTTGCTGTTGCTGATGCCTGTGGGGTGCAGATCTAGCCTTAAGCTAGCTACGCATCACATTATACCTATGTAGCACACTCGCACACACTTTCGCCACAATTCACCTATGCTAACAATGTTGGGCTTTGTTTTTTGTCTTTTTTTATAACTGTTGCCCAGCCACTAAGAAAAATTCCACAGTTTTTTTTAACTGGGTTTTCAAGACCCTCTTTCTAAAGGCAATAAAAGCAAGTTGTTAGGTTTGCTATGTTATAATGTACTTTCTTACACCTGAACTTGGAACTCCTAATGCATGTTAAGATCTGGTGGTCCAGTATTTAAAAAAAACCACCAAACACCCAACATCTGTCCTTTAAAATATTCTGTAAGAAAAAGGAAATATGTTGGCTTAGATGTCAGAACAATAAAGAACAAGGGGCAGTCATTCTGTTGCATTATGTTGATCTTTGCCTTTCTTTCATGAAATAATAGACTTTTCATGATATTGGCAGAAAATGGCCTTCTTATGAACACATGGTTAAAATGGAGATAGGGATCATCCATAGCAATTATTAATAGGGCCAAACAGCCTATACGAAGATTACTAGCAAGCTATGTTCCAACATGGCTAAAAGAGGCACTATTGCTGTGCATGCATCTATAAAACAAAGTAGTGGCTGTCTTTTTTTTTTTTTTCCCCAAACATTTTGCATACAAGCGTAAAGCTTCTTTGCCTTGCTGCCATTTAATCTTCTAAAGAAATGAAATGCTGTCCCTAAGGGCCTTCTGAACACCAAAGAGCTGCTGCGGCCACTCAAGGGTTCCTGGCAATAATGGAAGGAAACCAAATGGGGCTTAGGAGATCTGTACTATGTTTTCTACAGAGCAGGATGGATCCTGAACACTTCTTATAAGGCAGTTCCTGTGAAGCCAGCTATTGCCAAACAAAAGGTACTCTGTGTCCTAGAACAGGTGACTCGGGCCCAGAGCTCATTATTCCAATCAAATGGGAACAAAGCACTAAATCCTCCTTTTGGAGCTGAGCTTGAGGTGGTCTTCACTTTCCTGTCTTTGCTTTTGGTCTTCCAGATGGAATGCATCAGAATTTAAATGTTTTTCTTTCAGGCCTGGAAAACATAACTGTTGGGACTTCAGTTTGTCAAGTTTTTGTTTCATGACTCATCACGGCAACCCTGCAAACACAGCACTGAGAAATGAGCACATTTGGCTCCATAACATGGCTGAGAGAATGACCCAGAAGAACCTGTGCTCACAGCTGTCACTGGAGAGCAAATAGGAGGAGGAGTTTGGCAGAAATTGAGATCAAACAAGCTCCAAGATAAGCAAGCTCTGTGGTATTACCCAAGAGTCACAAGGCTTCCTAGCATTGCATTCAAGAGATAATTTCCAAAAAGGCAAAGCAGATCATTTCCCCCACTCTTCCATGGAGTAAATGACCACCCTGGATTATGGGAATGGCAAACAAACTCCAAAGTTGCTGAAGTTTTTCAGCTTGGGACAGAAGTGGATTTGTGATAATGTATTTCCTGAGAAACGGTCTGCATTTCTCAACATGTCTTCAATATGAATGTCATTCCTACTTGCCAGTGAGCCTCCTTCCCCTCAAAATTTGCTTTGACAGTATTTATTCCCATTTTGAACCTCATATTGTTTTCATTACTTTGTTATTTTAAGCTGGAGATCTAAGCTTAGGCAGTGTAACTCTTAAGTTTTAAAATCAGAGGCACCGTATACTCCAGTTTCCTGCACAGATCGAAGACAGACAATTTAGTCTCTTAGGCTGTATGATAAACATCAAGCAGTTCCCACCGGCTTTCATACTAACAGTAAGAAATGATGATTTTTTTTGAAAAAAATGTGCTTTGGACCTTCAGTCTAATCTATTGCTTTAAAACTGAAAGTTAATTCTAGAAAAAGGAGTAATATGATTGTCTTCAACACCTGCCAGATTATTAATGTAATTTTAAAATATATTTATTTTGGAAGTAAAAATGAAAAAGAGCAAAACAGAAACCTCCTCATTTAACTGTCAGCACTCCATGAAAGAGAAAATGTAGAGGCCACTGCTCTACATGCAGATACCACAACAAAGCTTTACGCATTACATTTCTGATTTAAAAATAATAGAATCTGCATGAACTGTGGTCAAGGTGCAAATGTTCTGATCGTCTATGCTTTGTGTATTTTTAATTGGGGGATTTAATTCATGGGATTCTTCACATCTTTCTGTGGTGTTTCTGTGATTGACACAGGAGAAAAAAGGTTTATTTTCTGAATGGTCATACTATTTGGGCACTTCTGGCACACGAGGAAATTGCTTATGCCCTCTGTGGAACTGGTGCTACTTAGTTATCTGAATTACCTGAGGGTCTTTCACTACTGCTCATCGTTGTACAAGTGAAGTGATTTTAGCCATGCTTGCCATCTTCCAGTAGAGCGCAATGGTGCAGATACTTTGTAAGGACTTACTAGTCAGGGTTAAACCAGCAATATTGCTTCTTGACAAGAACTGGATCATATGCAACCCACATAGATATTTCTCTGCTGTAGTCTCCAGGACCTTTGGTTCCAGGGTTACTACGGGCAAAGCTAACCAGAGTATCTCTGAACCCAGTTATGTTAGGTCAATTAGCAATAAAACTCAGCTCCATGCACTTAATAGGAGTTACTTCTGAAAGGCACTGCTAAAGAGGCTTGCTGGCCCCTTTCTATCATATACTTAACCTTTAACTTTCCTTTCACAGGCCTAGACAGACAAGCGTGTGGTTAAATATTTGAAGGTATGGCTGATTCAGCATCATCCCAACCAATGACATTCTCTCATGGATTACTGCTACAACTCAAAAAATGAATAGAATAGAATAGAATAGAATAGAATAGAATAGAATAGAACAGAACAGAATAGAATATTTCAGTTGTAAGACACCGACAATGATGATCTAGTCCAACTGCCTGACCAATTCAGGGCTGACCAAGTTAAAGCAGGGCATTGTCCAAATGCCTCTTAAACACTGACAGGCTTGGGGCATTGACCACCTCTCTAGAAAGCCTGTTCCAGTGTTTGACCACCCTCTCAGTAAAGAAATGCTTCCTAATGTCGAGTCTAAACCTCCCCTGGTGCAGCTTTGAACCGTTCCCATGAGTACTATCACGGGATCCCAGGGAGAAGAGATCAGCATCTCCCTCTCCAAGTCCCCTCCTCAGGAAGCTGTAGAGAGCCCCTCAGCCTCCTTTTCTCCAAACTAGACAAGCCCAAAGTCCTTAGCCATAGGACATTCCCTCCAGCCCTTAAATGGCTAGCACTCTAATTACAGCACATTAAGCTGGATCTAGTTACGAAAAAACATTGTAGACACCATAATAAACTACAGCCTAGAAGACATACTAAGAGGACTAGGAAGATAAAGAGATAATGGAAATTACACCTGGTTCATAGCAATGTTCTTACTAAGCTTCCAACTTCAAGGAATATTTAATTATTTTAGGATTAAAATTACTGCAAGAAAAAGCACTGAATCATTATATTTCCTTGATATTTTTTATATATAGTTTACCTGTGGTCTTATCCCAGGAGAGAATAATGGACATGTACCTCAAAATCTTTTTTTCTGGAACAATATGGAAATTGTCACACACAGCGAAAATACAAGGAAAATCAAGGATTTGCAGCAAATGGCTAGTTTTATCTCTGTTGGGATTTAATAACTTCATTCCTCTGGACAAACAGCTGGCATAACTGACTAATGCCAAAGGCAATAAAGACCCTCAGCATCAGAGTATACATACAGTGTAGATTCCCTACCTCACAGGCTTAAGCTGTCCACGCTCCTGTTTTAGCCCACTTGTAAAAACAGTAGCCATGCTAAGCGATAATTTTTGAGTTCATATATTCACTCTGATACTGGCACCCAGTATGTGCTTGTATGACTTCCAGGAATGCACCTCAGCACTGCTGTTATTTGTACTGCTTTGTCAGGGCTTTCTGAAGAAGTTGTGGGAAGACTTCGTCCTTCCAGAATACCATGGATACAGTACAAAGGCATTTGTGGAAAAGCACCACTAAAATGATCACTTGGCCCATGACCAAAACCATCAAGTTAGCAGCTTATGAGTAAAGGCCAGCCAAGTTTTAATGGGTGACCCCTCTCATGCCAGAGCTTGTGCGTATGGCTGAGAGATAACATTGGTTAACTGTGGCTATTAAAAGTCCCTGTGGACAAAAAGGTTGTACATCAGGCCCATCAGGCCATCCTCTGCTTGAGAGGTGGTCCATAGAGAGTGTGTGTGAGCACTCTGATACAAGGAAAGTAAGCTCTTCCACTTACCATTTACAGAATATTTCCAGTGCAAAAGCTTGTTAATTTAGCATTACCACCCCAGATGACCAAAATTCCAGAGTCAGGCCCCAGAGTGGCTGAAGAATACTTTTAAAAGGGAGAATGCATGGATATTGCACTTTTTTGGCTTTAAATTCCTTCTGCAGACATGTGCAAGCTAGAACCGTTTCTGCAAAATAATGGATGCAGATGTTTCTGTTTCATCCACAGACTCCAGTAGGTGAAGCTCTCTTGTTGGACATGGAAGGACACAGCTTAAAATCCTAACCCACCAATACTAATTCAAACTAGCTGAGGAAATAGACAGCCATTTAAAAAAATTAGCTCAAGAGTTATGCCATATTCTTCTATTTTGCATAGAGACAGCTTTTGAGTATTTGCAGGTGCCCCACCTGAAAAACACATTGACATAAGACTGTCCTTTTCTGGACTAAAGACAGTAATCCCCCCCAGCAAAGTAAAGGGTTAATATGGTACTTTGTTGTATAAAAACAAAATAATAATTGGGTGTGCAGAAAAAGTAATCTTGTAGAAAAGAAAATCTCTAAGAAAATTACACTTAAGACACACCTTAATTTAAAGTTTTGTAAAAATGCAAAAGGAACTGAATTCCAGTAACATTTCACAAATGGAGAGAACAGTATGTGGGGTGTTGTCCAGCTGTTCTCATTTATTGCATCTTAGTCATTACTATTTTGTTTGTGAGCAAACATAAAATATTTAAATCTAGTGGCTGTCAATACTATTACCTGCACTTCTGCAGCCAAAGGCCATCTTCCTTCCTGTTCAAAACCTTACTCAAGGAGAGGAATTAGGCAAGCACAGCGTAATAAAAAATGTCTAATTATATTGGTTTTTTTGGGTAGGGCTTCCTCCATCGTCAGTCAGTGAATTGTTTTACAAGCTACCTGTTTGTAGTTTTAATGCCAGTAGAGTCACAAGTCCTTTCTTACAGTATTGCTGAGGACAGTATTGCTGAGCACAGTTTACTGATGAGTTTATATATACTTTAAATGATTTATTAGTAGTTTTAGGAATGAGGTGGAAAACTACAAACAGTATCCTGTAACAGCTATGACTTAATACTAAACGACAACATATGAAGATTTCTGCAAGTTTTACAGGCTCCTCCCTTGTAGTAGGCTTTGTTTCATTCCCACAGCTTCTTTCAGAAATCTTTGCAACCCAGCAGTTGCTTCTACCAAAGCCTACCAAAGCCAAGCCCAGTTTTGTTTAGATGATTATTTGGAAAGAGATCCTGCTAAAGTCACTCGCAGGTGCACTTACTGAAACAAGATATGATTTAGTCCCGTTGACTTTCAGTCTTAGTGAAACTTCTGCTGAAATCAACAGGAGCCGCAGTTTGTCCCCAGTATTCAGAGCAGAGGATTGTTATGTATGTGCTTCCCTGAGCCAGACGATGACTGTCAGAACAAGCATGACTCTGAGGAAGGATAGTGGAAGAGAGGAGGTTTGCCAGAAGCGGTATTTTGTTTGCTACTGTCTTATCATGAGAAAGCACTTGCAGACTACAAAGTATCTTTCAATGGTAGCTGGTATTTGGTGTTTCTGCCTGCTAACAGAACCAAACGGCCAGCCCTCAGATTTGGTAGTCAGAGAGGAACATGCAGCAGGGCACTGATCTTAACGCTGCCACTACTGGGAGCAGTGCACTGTGGTCATTTCCAAAGGAGGCAACTTCCCAAGGCATAAGCAGCTGTTTTTTATTGCACTGTCCTGCCAACCCCACCAGAGTTTTTGAGACTGGATTCTGCAGTGGGCTCTGCTCCCATTTGGGCCCCAGAGCTGCGTGGTCGGAATTTCAACAGAGCTTAGAGGCTAAGCTGTTTTAGAAATCTGGCCAAAAATGTGTTACAAAGCTAGGGGTGGAACACAGGGCAGAAAAAGAAAAGAGAAACCAGTGCCCCTTTCTAGAAGCTTAAGTCACACCTGAGCTTGCTAAAGAACCAGGTGGGTACGGAGTGCTCTAAGGTCTGCCCACAGGGATTGCTTTAAATAATAATCACAAATAACAAACACAGGTGTGGAACTAACACAATAATCTACTTGAGATTTTGACTAAGCCACTGTCATTGAAAAACATTAATATTAGCTGGAGAACAGGAGACCAGGGAAATCTTGTCAGGAAAGGCACAGAAAGAATTTCAGTTTTGCCATGTCGAGATATTATTTGTTTAATTTTAGATTATTCATTATTTAGATTATTACATTTCAGCTTGGGTTTTCTCTTTGTTTCATCAAAAATTGAATCAGCTTGCGTGCATCTGACTATCCCAGGAGTGTTTGTGCTTAGATTTACAATGTAGTATGCAGAAAGACTCTAGATGTGATCAAAGGAAGAGAAATAAATCTACAAACTCTGGTGAACAGAATTTTTCCTTTTAGCGCTAGTACAAAATTAACACAGAAACGACTGAAATCCTTGCAATGAATATTTGTTTGGACATGTAAATTAGTAGAGCAGAGTATACTCCATCATTAGAGATTTGTTTTAAAGAACTTCAGAGATTTACTTTCTATGTTATGTAGTAAATATTTATACCCACTAGCCTGCTAAGTTACAAAAGAAAAAAAAAAATCTACTTTTTTATTGCAGTAACCATAGTGATGTACAGAATAATGACCCAACAAGGGATATAACAAGCATATATTCTTTGAACAGCTTCCATATATTTTCCAGATTCTATTACCATATTAAACTATCAAATGTTTAAGTGGCCAGCAGAGGGATGGAAAAAAACCAAAAAAGCTGTTCCTTATTCAGGCTATAGTCCACGTTAGGTCACCTTACCTGATAGGTTCTTCTTGAGAAAATCTCCAGCCTCAGAAGAATCTGCAACCAGAATGGCCTTTCCTGTAGCATATGTGTCCTTTCCTTCTTTACATTCAAGAATTCAGTAATAATGGAGATAATGGAACAAGCATCTTTCCTTACCATATCCTTAAGTAATAAGGTGGTGCCATCATTACGATTTGACAGGGAAGCAGAAACCCCAGAGGTAATTTTGACATATTAGTGCAGAACATATTTCTCCATCTTGTGTCGTACCTTCCAAGATAAAGGCCAGGATCCATCTGCAGTGTGGATCCTTCAAATGTGATCATCTGCATTGGAAATTTCTTAAGGTGGTTGAGAAGAAACAGTGAAGACAAGGATGCTTTCTGAATCCTTATCAGCCACTCTTACATCCCCATTACTCTAGCTTTACAGAGGAAGCTCTTCCCTTCTGTGGAGAATCTAAAGATTTTCTTGAGGTAAGCACATTTTTGTGTGACAAGGTCAAGAGCTCAGTCTCATTTTTCTCCTTCTTGTCTTTTTTTTTCTTTTTTTTTTTAAAACATATTGTGACATGTTAGTGGCTTTTAGCTATGATAAGAAAGACTCGGGTTCAGTGCCATCTCTTCCTGGTGGTACTGGATCCCAATGCTTCCACCTCCCAATTGACTGGCCAACCACCATCACTGCAGCCACAAACACTCTAGATCCCTCTGCTTTCCATATCCATCCTCATTGCAATAAATGCTGAAAAAGACAAGCCATGAGATAAAACAGAGATGGGAAACCTGACTTCCAGATGAACGCTGGTTCTTTCATCATCAGTATAGACTGATATACAGAGACAGTCTATGTGTCTAACCAGGACATGAACCAGTGAGGTTCTGGATGAAAAGGACCATCTTTCTCTGCTCCAGACAATGCCATGAGCAGAGGCTGTTTGGGTAGGAATGTGCTGAACACACCCATTGGTCCAGCTCTACAGGTTAGATGGAAAGGGAAATTCCTAACTCAGTGTTTTCAAGTCTGAGGCAGTTCTGGGCACACCAAGCAGACCTTTAGGAGCCAGAAGAACATTTGTGGATATTAATGAACTCCAGGATGAGACCACAGCTGAACAAGGGCTTTAGGAAACTCAGGTTTGGATTTGTGGCACTGAATGGGTCAATTATAACCTGAAAGATAAATGTTCACCATGAAAGAGCACCTAGTCCAGAAAAAGCAAGGTCTTGCTGACACGGACTTGTGTGGACAGACCCAAGCCCCTCTGAGCCATATGGGACAGATGCCATATTGCTGTGCTAGTATGACTTTATTTTCAAGCTAATAAACCCAGCCTGTAAGTACAAGGCTCATTAGGTCAAGCACAGCATACTGCTAGCACAGCTCTCTAACTTCCAAGTAACATCCAGTGTCCTCCAAGCATAAACTGAGTTAGCTTGGATCCACTTGTTCACCTCCATGGACAAATGTCTAAATGACTTCCCAGAAACCACACAGTAATTGTTGGCAGAGCAGGGATTTAGTCTCATTCTTCAGACTAAGAAAGAGTTCTGCATAAGGCAAAATGGAAGAGATTGCTAAAACCAACTTCTAAATCTTAATCCAATACCTTAATCACACAACAGCTCTCTTCCCCTTTACTTTCCTAGGTTAGGTTTCCTAAATCTACGTAAGTTATAGCGGGCAGAGGAAAATACAGTTTCTGCAGATTTCAGTTTAAGCCTTATTTATTTTTCAGAAAGATAATCAGGCACTTAGAAGCCAACAAAAACACACTTTATATTAAAATGATATTATGTTGAAATGATCTTGGTACTCCAGCCAACTCTTCAGCAAGATTCTGTGATCCTCGCTTAAGATCAGACAAGGGCAGGCAGTGTCAGGTGAGAACAATATTCAGCCACACCAACAGGCTCCAGTCACACTGAATTTTGTTCACAAAAATAATTGCACCAGTTTGTATCCTGTACCTCAGAAAACTTACTGTCATGCCTGTTTGCTCTGTCTTTAACAATATTCAGGCCAAATAAGCTCATGTAGTACTTCTTCATCCATATTATATTTCCAAGTATGCATAATCTATTTGTATCATGCATTTCTCAGAGGTCAATGATTTATTAAGCATTTACCTCATGGCATTTTCCCAGTTTGACATCAGTACCCCATAATAATGATGTGCAAACACACTTTTACAAGCCTTTCACGGGATACCACATATTATATCATGGAATGAATGAAGCAAGTGATGACAATTAGTTAAGTAATGCAAGAATATCTGCTGTAACTTGCACTTCAAGCAAAATCAGAGGTGGAAAAGGCCAGCAGTATTAGCTCATCTCACAGGACAAGAATGTTTGTAATATGCTAATTGTGAAGTATTTCCTACAGATGCAACACAAATTCATCTGAACAGCATCTGATTGCATGGCAAACTTTACTGCCTTTGGAAGTTCTCACAACTTTGCCTCACATTGAACCGTCTCTTCACATGTGATGTAATAGTCTATTCTCAGGAATTAGATACATATTCTTTCCTTGAGGTAGGGAGATGAGTAACTTTCCATGAATCAAGCTGATGAGAACATTCCCCTGAGGGAAAGCATTGTCCATATACCACAGGTTTATTAAAAAAAAACAGGTTACATTTACCCATTGCAATTCAACAGACAGTGCTCCTTCTTCCAAGTTGATAGTGGTCCAAAATGTTAAAATGGACGGGGAAATGCACTGGAATTAATGGTAAGATCACGAACAGCTCTTACCACTGAGGATGTAATTGCTGGTAGTTGCAAAAGTCTCAGAGCAGACAGACATTGGGCAGGGACTTTTTATGAAGTCTGGAGGGCAGTACACCTTTCTATAACACTCACTCCCAGGGATCATTCCTAAAACCAAAAAACATTACCTTTTGCATTTTTATCTGTTACCACTCATCTGAGCACTCCAGAGAGAAATCAGAAGCACAAAACCATATACGTTGTCTCAAAGGAAGAGAGATTATTAGATCCCTTGGCAGTTTAGTTTCCAAGTCCAGACTCTAGTGCTCTGATGACAACTCCACATCATCATTTCTTATGTGCTGGGATAAGTCAGTGACAAATGCCACACAGAATCTTATGCGTTAAAAATACAGCAGATTTTGATAAATTAGATTATCAGCTCCTCACTTGCTGTTTTTAATTCTATTTGAACAAAACAACTTAATCAGTGAAATATCAGTTTTTCTGAGGCAACAGTACTGTCATATTATAGACCAAAATACATTAGGTAAAGTTACATATGCTAGTTAAAATTGATTGCAGTCCTGTCTGTCTTGCCTGTTTGATAAATAGACACTAATCTTCAAAGCTCATAATATAAAAGTTTGGTACTGAATGTTACTTAAATGTACTTTTATATGTATACCTAAGTAGACACAGAGAACAAATCAGTATAGCTATTTAGGGTATGGTTTTTCCCCCTTTATGTTGATTTTTCCATTACTGATTTCCTAACAGGAAAAACATGAAAATGTCAAACTCAAGCTTGTAATCAGTATGTACTCCAAAATATGCAAATATGTTATGCTGCAGTTACCATTAGAGGGACAACAGTAGCTCTGGCAATACAGAGGGGGAATGGGGGGGGGGGGGGGGGGGGGAAGAAGTATATCTTCTCTCAAACAGTCACTGAAAATTACAAGTTCAGGGTAAATGTTAAAAATGAAACCTATATGTTTTCAGTGTTCACAAAATAAAATGCACCTGATAGAAGCTTTATGTATACCAACCACAATTAGCACAGAAGTGCTAGCAGGCCCTCATTAAATTGTTTTAAGAATACTTAGCTGCTGTTTTTATGGAAGTTTTTTTTTTTTTTAAAATATTTTTACTCTTCTTCAGTCTGACTAAGCGAACATCCTGGCCCCGACTGCTAGTACCACCCCCCTGTGAGTTACATACACTTATAAAAAGAATGAGAAACCCTAGTTTGTAAGAAAGGCAGCAGCGTACGCAGGTTTTACCTGCAGGTGAGTGACCTCATGAGACACGAAGGCAGTGGTGACTCAGAGGCTTTGCCCAAGTGGAGAAGAGCGCGGGAACCTGGAGGTGCCAGTGCTCCCGCACAAGCACCTCGCAGCCAAACCCCGCTGCGGGTGTGCTCCGAGCCACCGGCTCCCAAGGCTTAAGACCGGTCATAAACGTGCTCCTCTTACCCCCAGATTTCACATGACTTGCTTCAGCCAAAAGCATGTTATTCACTTCCTGGCTTGTTATTCACTTGACTTGACGTGATTAAGTTAACTTAGCTTGGTTGGTTAACTTGGGAGCGGGGAGTTTTCCAGCACGGACTCTGTCCCCTGGGTGGAGAGAGCCCCTGGCTGCGTGTGCCATTGGTGAGTTTCCACCGGCGCACAGGTCATGAGTGCTTGCATGCCCGTGGGGACGCGTGCGGTTGCCTGCTCTCCTCCCACCATGCAGGGCAGAGGTCCCATGGCAACAGGGCACACACATGGCTCCTCCAGGAGAGCCCACCCGGCAGCTGTTTGGGTGGCTGTTTGCAGGTTGTGGCTGGCACTTGCTATGGTGCCTGACAGGCAAGTGAGAAAAGCCCTCCTGAGGGACACTGCCAGCAGCTGGCTGTTCCTCCCTGGCTTGCACAAAAGCTTTTTTCTTCCCATCCCCTGCCCTGAGCGAGAGGAAGGCTGAACAGGCTCAGGTGTGTATTTGGCTACACGGCAGGAGCATCCTACAGTGCCAGTTCCTAAATACACCTCTAACAGTGGCATTTCTATTGACTTAGATTAGGTTACACCCCGCTGTCATTTGAGCAGGCACCCTCTGCCAGAAGGACAACAGCAGCACTGTTCCTCTACAGAATGGAAATCTTTCTGCACAAATAACAAATAATGCTTTCATTATATCTCCTGCCAGTGCTTCTGAGAAAGCCACGGCATCCCACTTTACTCAGAAACACCACATGGACACCAGGTCTCTCAAAATTAGATTCTCTTGGAACTCTGCTGTTTACATGTACGTGTTGAAAACAACCCCGGATGAAGAGATAGCTTGCTTACAAACCTTGATTTTTGTTTTGTTCTGAGTTTTAAGGACAGATCTGATGCTGAAAGCCATCCTGTCCTAGCCTGCAAACAAATTCCTTCCAAAGTGAACAAACAATATCGCTACAAACACTAAAAGCAAATTCCATGGTGGTGTCCATCATGGAGGTCTGCATAACCCATTTGCCTTATTTTGAAGTGACCCCTTTCAACGGCATCCAACAATCACAAATCTACTAAGATGCAGGTTATATTCTCCCTCTGAAGATCCTCTCACTGCCTCTCTCTTCTTTTGTGCAGTTCTTCCCAATCTAGATGAGCCTGGAATATTTCTGGGAGAAAGCATTAGTAAAGTCTGGATGCCTCTCTGAATTTTATGAATCAGCCTGCCAAGTTAATGGGAACAGCATTCTCCTTCTGATTGAATTAGAAGTAACCATGGCAACAAGATGTCTCAAAATGTTTTTGTTTTTCTCAATTAAGAAAGGAGCAAAACACTCTAGATCAACTCGGATAATTTGCTTGACCTGAAACAAAATGATTCATTTTAGGTTTGGTTTTGTAAAACTTTTGATCCACTTACTCTTCTTTAAAATTCAGAATATGAAAACAAAAAGTTTGTAGAAAAGGAAACTTTTCTGCAGAAAAGTGTCTCAAAATGAATTGTATAGATTAAACTGTTTTTAAACTAAAAAAAAAATTGATCCAACCTTAAAAACACATTTGGTCTTCTCAGCATTGCTCAGCCTATATAGAAATGAAATTAAATAGTACTTCTACCTCTGAATTCTTTGGATTACTTTAAAAAATGAGCTCAAGAGGCAATGAGAACATTTTTCTGGCTATATTTTAGGGTCCAACCTGGAGCAAACTTTTGCTGAGATGCCAGTGCTCTTGTCTCAACTATGTTCCATTTGAATTAACTTATTCCAGGTTTATACCACTACACTTTGAAGAGAATAAGGCCTTAGAAATCAAAGTCTGTTTTGTGGATTTCTGTGACAATGGTTTACAGTTGCCAAAACCACAATCCTTTTCTACGATATAAATAAAAAATGGACACTCAGGATTAAAATTAGATGCCATTCCCTTTCCCTTCTGCGCTTTTAAACAGCAGGCATTTAGAAACTAGGTATCAGGAAAAGAGATCATGTGTCCTTATTGGGGGAAGAAATGCAAAACCTGGATTCCCAGCATGACAATAAGCAGCCCTCTGAGTCAACAGTGTCAAAAATCACTCCATTTCACAAAGGAAAAAGGAGTTTGCCAGAAAGTCCTTCCAGAAGGTTTTCCTGTGAAAGCGTGCCCCTCAAATCCAAATGCACTCATGATCCTCTGTCTAGTATCACCAGAAACACTGGTGAGGTGCTCTCTTAGCAAGGTCAGAGGAGCTTTTCCATCATCACATCCACATTTCCCCATACGGGTGAGGCCAGAACACCGCTTCCTCAGCAGGTGACGACACTGGGACGACACCAGTTTCACTGCGTGATTAGCACAGCGAACAGGTGCATGAATAACCAGATGCTCAGCACACGCGTCTCATCAGAGCGAGTGGTAGGTTCAAGTCAGCACTATTGGCTTGTCAAGGGAAATAAGGGCCTGTTAACAATAGGTTTGGTCATGACAGCCAGTTGTAAAATCTGCGTGTAATTGTTCACGTTATGCAACAAGTTTCATCAGGGCAATGAAACCAACCAGTGCTATGTGTCAACTCACTTTTATCCTGCTCATCAAAGGCAGAATGAGTTATAATTGTTTCTAACGTAGGACAGAGGGGAGAAAAGATTTGCTGTTTATCATATGCCGCGTGCCTTTGGATAGGCACTAACAAACGGGAAACTACAACTTCCTTTTTTCTTTTGTTTTTGAATGGATAGTTACACCACAAGGCACTACAGAAGACAAAGCACTATAGTTTTCCGGCAAGTAATGTTTTAGAACACAAACCCTACTGATTTTGTGGAAAACACAAGACAAGACAAGACAAGACAAGACATGGCAGGATTTTTGACCTGTATTTCAAAATAAAACCTGTCAATTAGCAGTGCCAAGAACTTTTAAACTATTAGAAATGAAAAAAACATGAGATTGTTGTTTTCTGTTGTTCTAAATCTTTGGGATTCCCGTCATATTCTTAAAGTCACCATGCCGTCAAATTTCCTATCCATTTAAAATTAAAAATGAAATTTTATTTGAAATTTTAAGATCTTCACTCAGACTTTCAAGCAAGCTGTTACCTGTTGACAGAATGGTTTGAACCTCTGCGTTGCAGGATATTTAAGTAAGTGCGGCCTCCCCTGGTTAATTCACTAGGACCTCAGTTTGTAAAAACATTCCTATTTAGCTAGCTTTAATGCCTCTTTCAGCACATTCCTAATTATTTGGTCAAATAGCTGCTGTTATCAGTAGATGCTTCCTAAATTTTTATAGAAACTGGAACAACTCATAACATATTTTTCCAAACACGCTGAACATAACTATGAAGGGGTTTCCTGCACTGTGAATTTCCTGGCTTTTGTGGGGTTAATTTTTTTTAATTACTTTTAATCTGTTGGATTTTTTTATCTTTCCTTTATGATATCGTTACATTAGTCTTTAAAAGCTGGTGCTAAAACTCCAACAGTTTTTAACAAAAGAAAAAAAGGAAAAAAAAGAAAAAGGATTGCACTGGTTCCAGATGACCAGAAGGCAAAAAAGGTTGGTGGTCCTCTTCCCTTCAGTCCTACAAGGAAATAAGAAGAGTTTTTATTTCTATTTAAATGCTTAGGAGGGGGTTTTCATCTATCAAATACACTCTCATTATACATTTTTGGAAGGGGTTGTAAGGGAATGACGTTTCTATTAGCATTTGGGGGCTATTTAAAAATCTGGATCATTACAGCAATCTCTAAAATATGTGTTTGAGAACTTTTAAATGTTTATTATTGACCCAAAGTACTGCACCATAATACCAAAACCAGCACTTTTCATCATGCAAATTTGCATACCGTGGACTGTGTAGCATAGCAGAAACAGATTTAAGACCAGACTTCCCAGACTATTAGCCTTCCTCAGCAGTAGACCTATTTCTATTTAGGCTTAAATATTTCTGGGAAGGAAGGAAGGAAGGAAAGAAGGAAGGAAAGAAGGGATGGAGAAATGAAGGAAAGAGAAAGGGAGGGAGGGAGGGAGGGAGAGAGGAAGGAAGGGAGGGAGATGCCAGATGTCCATGGTTACTTGCAACATCAAAGAGTTTTATGATGCTGCCCACTGGGAACAAAGGATGACAAATGCAACTATCTGAAATTCTCCAGAGGCATAGCTATGTTCTTATATAAGGCATCTGTATAGATGTGGGCTGGGAAGACTTTCCAAAACAAGCTGTGAATCAGCTCAGTGCCGAATACGTTCTCCCCAGAGAAGACGTAGCTCAATTTATGTACTTCAGATTGCGGCGAATTTCTCCTCCTCCCCACAGAAGTCTAATGAACTTTTTTATAGAAATGTGTGAATTCACGGTGAAAGATCCTGTCATATAAGACAAAGACTAACAGCTTAGCTTCACAGTCCTGATTATTATGGTATTTAGATTGGTTTAGAACCCATCCTTGTAACATGTATACTCTCACTCTTACGTTGCAACTACTACTTTTAGCTTTAATGTCAGGTTAATTTCTGATCTGTGAATACATTTGTGGATGTGGATGTGTGCTGTGTACACATATATGCCTAAAAAAAAATCTTTTGAAGCACACTGGGAAGATGAGTGTAAAGATCACTTTGTTCCTGGGTACTGGGGTCAGGCTGTTCCAGAAACAAAACCTCCTGCTAGAAGGATTAGGGTTCTTTGGAAGCAGCAATGAGGACACTGTTGTGTTCAGGCAGGCTGACTCACTGTTTGCACTTTTGTTTGTGCTAACAGAACCTAAACTGCAATGAATTCAGAGGAGTTAAGAGGGAAGAGACAAGGGGCACGCTGGAAAAACTTGAGCTGGTCAGATGCTATGGTCATTGTGGTTCGCCTTGAGCTGATAACAGTTTACAAAAGACTTCAAAACATGGGGATTTTATTTTATTCTTTGGTGAGAATGTAGCGCATCTTTTCCATTCTCTGGCTGCTGTCCATACAATAGGCTGGATGGTTGATAATAAAATGGGTTGATGCTGAAAAGCCTGTGCTTCTCCAAAAATATTACATTTGCTTAGGTATAAAAACTGCATTCTTGTAAAATACATAGACTTATTTATTAGTAGTATTTCTAAAGATGCCAATCAAGGTCACAAGATTCAGTTAGTCCAGGACATGTGGAAATATATCTGGAATGACACATCTTCTCTTGAACCACTTCTGTCCAGATTAGATGTAAGCAACATTGAGGAGAGTATCAGAGACAGAAAGAAATTAAATGACTGTCCCTGGGGCATGAAGTTGCCTGCCTGTCTCCCTAGTGCCATGTCTGTTAGGCAGCAGATAAAAGTTTAACCCAACAGTGATGCTAACGCATCTCTTGATACAGAGGCATTTCTCTTGACACTACACATTCTCCAGAGCCAACAGTCCCTCCACTACCTGGAATGGCCATCTTACTTCTTTAAATTACATTTACAAAGTATTACCTTCACTGGATTCAAATAAAGACAGTATCTCTTGTCTCGCCTATGCCCCTTCCAGGCCCATTCCCACTAACAACCAGCATTTCCAGAACAATACCCTGGTAGCTATATTTTGTAGCATAAAGAGACCCCAGGAGAGACTCTGCCGGACCAAAGTGGCTCTGTGCTCTGCTCAGGCAGGCACACAAGTCTGCTGAAAGCAGCCATTAATGGGTTGCACTGAACCCGTGTATGTGTTTGTCTCTCTTAATCATGCCCATTTGTGGTTCACTAGTATCCTGGGCTGAATGCTGAAGAAAAAATTCCTGTTTGTGTTTCTGCTTTACCCTATGGGGTCACATACACATTTATGCTTAGCTCTATACACATTAGATCTTAAGCTCGTTTCTTAAGATCTAGCACTAACCACCCTAGGTAGGCCACAAATAATTTTCAAAATCTACTCAATGCTGAAAGCATCAAATAGATGATTTTTATCTTTAACATGGGACATTTTTTTCTGGTGCTACCTAGACCCTTTTCATACTTCCACAGAACAAGACTAGTCTCTGAATTCATAGGTAAAATTCTGTTTTTGCTGTGGCAAGCTTCCTTTTTTCATGCGCCAAGGGAAACACTGCATTAGGCCAAATGACTCAACATTGTTTGGGAAAAGATATAACTACTAAGGGCACTCGTTATGAAAATTCATCTCATTAAAGGTGGTTAGGAAGCAAATCTCAGGATGAAAGGAGGATTTTGTGAACCTTTCTCTGAAAGCATATTAATCCCTAATGAGATAAGGTATGGTACAGAGCATGCCACTGGTTTGACCTGTGGTAACTCCTCTGAAATTATTCAAGGGATGAATTTGTCAACCTTGATCTGAAATCTTTTATTTATAGGCAGAGTTCAAAATGTTTTTATTCTGTTAATCCTCACTTTCTCTTCTCCAAAAGCCCATGGGACACAAAGTAAGAAAAATCAGCAAACTAATGTAGTATTAGTGGAACTTGCCGTGAGGAACCCACATAAGGACTATGACACAGTTTGCAGAAACAGATGTGTCTGTAGGAAGGCTGATTCACCACCAATAAATCCAATATAACATGCTTTTTAGAGAAAGGGTGAATCAAGGTAGCAAGAGTCACAGCCTTGCCCAGGAGGAGTATAGCAGAACGGTAGACATACATTTTTGCTGCACACGCATATTTCCACAGCACTTCAGTATTCCTATTTCTGACCAATATTTATAGATTTGTGTGATGAGTTCTTGATCCCAATGATGCAAGTATGAACTGAATTGTATTTGAACTGGACCTAAGCAAACATCTCACCTCTGGAGAATGAGTTATTGAAAATGAATACTTACACATACCCATCCAAGGTGAGACTAGCAGAAGAAAGATTATCTATGGGGTTCCTTAGGGGTCAGGATGAGGAGGCTGGTTGGCTACTCTGAGGTTTGCCACATCTACTGAATGTGCACAGAGGGATATGTCCCCCTTCTTCCTACTGTGTGGGCATGAGGTTAATCTCCCAGTGCACTGTCTGTGCAAGAGACCTCAGAGCAGTTTGCAGGGTGTAGGCTTTCCTCCTCTCACAGCATCTGTTTCATCTGCAGCTAAGATCTAACAGCTTCCAGGTTGAGGTGATTTCACCTTTTTTCCAAGTCATACCTCAAAGCAAACTCTGTAGTCTGCCGAGGCTTGATCCTTAGCAAGCTGCTGGCAGTACTGCTATAGAAAGAGGAAACACCAATGGTGAAAATTGCTAAGTCCAAACAGAAACTGTCCTCACAGTAAAGGGTGTAATGGTCAGCAATTTCTCTCAGCAATTGACCAGCTGATCTGGATTCTGCCTTTTTAGACCATTTCATCTATGCACAGATGGGTAGAAGCCTCATTTCACTTCATGAACTCTTTCTTGCTTCTGTGCAAGACACAGAACCATCTGCATTGTTTATTTCTCTTTATTTCCTATTTTCTCTCTGCTCCATATATTTATTTCTCTGTATTTTTACCTTTACTGGTGGCATAGTTGCAACTATTGGTTTGAACTGTATCTCTTCATCTAGTCAAGACAGTTTTTCTCTGGGTATAAATTTGATGAGAAGCTCATATAAGGTATTTACTTCTTTCTTGCATTAGTCCTCTAGCTGACTCAGTCTGATGTCACGAAGGAGCAAGAACAGGACCAGAATATTGTAGGTTTATATGTGATTTTTATCATAATTTGCAGCCATAAGGCTTAAGATATCACCTTCCAGATATAAATTTGAGACACAGAAGATATTATGGACCCAGCTGGCACTGAAAAAGAAGATGCTTTGAGTTTTTACATATTAAGTAATCTTTCATATGTTCTCTCATTGCCCCTGCCTGTGGGCAAAATGGTGAGAAAAGCTGTAACTGGGTTAATCCTCTGTATTGTGCTAACAGGCACAGGAAAACACATCCTGCTCCAAGATATCTAAATAAACTCCACTTATGATGTTCTGACACCGCAGCCAGATTTTTCAAAGCTTGACACCTCTTTGGGGATAATACTATTGAAATAGCTCATCCTCTTCTCAAATGGAGGAAATTCCAGCTGGCTTGCTGCTGATCAGAGTTTTGCATGTCTCTTTGCATGATTTCTTTACTACTGGGACCTGCCCTTTCTGCGTCACCTTCTCTTTACTTCATATTTTCACCCTTTTAGCAATATGTCATAACTTATTGACACTTCCTACACCTTGGAATTAACATACTGTGATGTCTTCCATCCCTAAATGTATCAGGACAGCTAATTTTGATCCAGAGCCTGTAGAGAACAATGCTTTTCTTTGCAGCTGCCTTGTGTTCTTGCTTCCCCTGCCGCCAAATTCTCTTCACTATGAATTTACTCCAGCTTTGCCTTCTAAGAGAAGGCTTGACACTTCCTCACCCATGAATCAGCTTCCTTCATTACACCTTTATTTTTCTTCCAAAAACCTATGTAAACATATCCTCCACAGGTTATCCAGCTCACGTTAAACCAACCCTTGCAGAACATTCCATGTTTCCTCAATAGACAGGTAATAAATTCTTGAACTAATTGAAGATTTTTTTTTTAGAAAAAAAATTTGAATGGCTGTCTAAAAAGTTTGATCATGATGCTTCAGAACTGCAAAATAAGACCATGTGAATGTTGAAAAAAATTGGATTTTCTCCCAATCTTACATACCGATTATATTATTACACCTAAAGCTCCAATTCTTTATTTACCACCAGTGAATTGAGAAGTCTTCTGTTCTCTTACTAGGGAAGGAAAAAAATCATGGAGTGAAATATGATAAGCATTAAAGCTCTATATGTAGACAGACTGAGGATGCCAAATATGAAATTATACCAGATGGCCTCTACGAACACAACTGGCTTATTACACAAATCCAAAGTTCTTTTACTGTAGTTTCAGAATTTATACTAAAGTCTAAATTCCGCAAAATTCCTTGAATATATGCAAACTCATATGCAGAACCTGGATCTAGGCAATTGCCAGTGTTGCATCCTTCTTAGGCATTTGAGCTTTTCTTTGGAGGTGACTTGATGGAATAGGTGCAGTGGCTTGGATTTTGGATGCTTGAATGCAACCTTTCAAGATTTTCCTTTGTGTGAGATCTTTTTTAACACTGTATTTTTATATATATTTTGTGTACAAAACCTATTGCCTTTCCTGAGACTTAGGCTAATAAGTATTGTTTAGCTGTAGACCAATTTAGCCTTCACAGAAGAATTAAGGTTTGGGTACATGTTTGAGAGTGCAGTGTTCTCACAGTCTTACAAGCTCTTGTGAGGACTTACATCCCCAGTTTTAGTGCCTTCACAAGTCTGGACACCTTTGTAAGATCTCATCCATGTCCTAGTGACATCTAAGCTGGAGGAGTGATAGCCTGGGTTCAGATAACCTCTGGGCAGCTCTGATGGCTTCCTGCCTGAGATTCACAAAGAGGAAAATATGAGACTTAAGCTAAGTGGTGCTTATTTCCATGTCTCAGTAAGAGTCTATTGACCAGAAAAGTAAAATTCTTTCATCCCATGTATCTTTAAGAATGTTGTTGTTATTCATTTGTGGCTGATTTCCTCTTCCTTCAGATATTTTGTCTTCCACTGCTGAGTTTACTGGGTGCAGATTCTAGCTGGCTGATTCAAAGATGGGATCATTATAGCTTTCAGTGTAGATGCTTGATCTGTTTCTTCTTTCTGAGAAAAATGCTCAGTGTAGTCTCTTTATTTAAGGATGAAGACATTTTGGCTGGATTCACAACTCTTGATACTCTAAATTCAGGCTTTCAGTGAAAACAGGTTAACATGTTGAAAAGCTGATTCAGAAAAATCTAACTTTGATATTCCAGGAGATATAGTTTTTACCCACTTATTTAATAGTTTTTGTTCTGACAGATTTCCTACATTTTCCCTATGTTTTATAAGGTCTTATGAATGTTCCAACCTTCAGAGAAATGTCAGCTCTATTCCTACAAGCTGAATCTCTAGTTTGAGACTCCCCAAATTGTTTGAATACTATCAGTCTTGTGATTAATATTCATCCTGACATATTTTTTTGCCTCTTGCATCTATCTTCTTTTAACCCAGCTGTATATGTGTGTTCACTTGATGCAATAATTTCTTGAGCATCTTTCACTATTGCCTACTGTGGTGTCATGTCTTGCCAAGAGGTAGGGAGGGGAAAGGAACATCTTCCTCTTGTGTGACTTGTTTCCTCTTCTGCAATAGCCTGCCTCAACTGTATGCTGCATTTGGCCTCTTACATCTTCTGTGATTAACAGGAGTAAGTCCTGGCTTGAGCTTGTGCCTGTAGGGCCCCTTCCAATTATCATCTGGCACCCACTAGTCTTGCCAACTTTACAGAAATGTATGTTTCACAAAATTTCCCAGGCCCCAAATGAATCTGTTTTCTTTCTTTCCTTCTTTTCTCTTTCATTTTTGGTAGCAACTCAGATACTATTGTCTATTTCTCCAAAGAAACCCTTTTTTTGTATCCTACACTGTACTATTCTACAAAATGACCATTGTTACAGCAGAAGGCACAAGAAGTCCTAGAGTTGACCAGTCTTCTTTTCTTGATGCTCCCTTTCAAAATAATTTTTTCTAAATACTATGTTTTCCCAAATGCTTCTGGGTTGTTTGCTTGTTTAGTCTACTCCAGCAGATAACATTTTTTCCTCAAGATTTCTGGTGCTAGAACACGGAAGCAGAATCTCACTTAAATATTTCACATTGACTGAAAAGAAGTTATGTAGGCATTGAAGAAATTTGAGGTGTTGTGGTGAAATTAGCCATGATTTGACTTGAGTTATGGGTCTCTGAAGCTCTTCTTCTGCACAAGTAAATCAAATAACATTTTCTTGCTCAATTTCTCAAATGCAGTGAGCAGTACAACAACATTTTTCATATGGATATGACTGGTAGACACAGTGGCTTGATACACAACTGTATGCACATACACTGAGGAACAAGGTTAAAAAAGTTTCTGCTAAAAGATTTAATGATCCAAAACTTAGGTGCTAAGTTTTAGTGTGTTAGCTAATCTTTAGTGTGTTTACTTTCATGACAGGAATACAGAAGACTGTGTGAGGTGTCCAGTCTTCCTATAACTGTTTGTGAAGACTTAATGTCTTCAAATGTAGTCCAAGACATGGAGGTACTCTAAAGAGGGAGCCACGATCATAAGCAATGAACGAAGCCGAGAGGAACCATGGAAGCTAGGGATCTATCTGAGATCTCACCATTCTCATCAACATCTTACCCAGGGCTGCCTCAGTTTTACTGACCATTTTCTTTGCACTATCACTGCACCTTTCAAAAAAATGGGATTAGGCTGCAGTCTTGTCACTACAGCACTCACCCACAACACAGGAGACCCAGGTTCAGTGCAGTCTCTTCCCTTCCTAGTGTACGTCTCCTCATTCCCCCAAAACTATGGTAACGGTCTAATGATAGAATCATAGAATCATCGAATTGTTTAGGTTGGAAAAGACCTTTAAGGTCATTGAGTCCAACTGTAAATGTAACACGGCCAAGTCCACCACTAAACCTTGTCCCTAAGCACCACATCTACATGTCTTCTAAATACCTCCAGGGATGGTGACTCAACCAATTCCCTGGGCAGCCTGTTCCAATGCTTGATGACCCTTTCAGTGAAGAAATTTTTCCTAACATCCTATCTAAACCTCTCCTGGTGCAACTTGAGGCCATTCCCTCTTGTCCTATCGCTTGCTACTCAGGACAAGAGACCGACACCCACCTCTCTACAACCTCCTTTCAGGTAGTTGTACAGAGTGATAAGGTCTCCCCTCAGCCTCCTTTTCTCCAGACTAAACAAACCCAGTTCCCTCAGCTGCTCCTTATAAGTCTTGTTCTCCAGACCCTTAACCAGTTTCGTTGCTCTTCTTTGGATGTGCTCCAGCAGCTCAATATCTTTCTTGTAGTGAGAGGCCCAAACTGGACACAGTATTCGAGGTGCGGCCTCACCAGTGCCAAGTACAGGGCAGTACAGATCACTTGCCTAGTCCTTCTGGCTACATTATTTCTGATACAAGCCAGGATGCTATTGGCCATCTTGGCACACTGCTGGCTCATATTCATATTCCTTTTCCGCCAGGCAGCTTTCCAGCCACTCTTTCCCAAGCCTGTAGCGTTGCATGGGGTTATTATGACCCAAGTGCAGGACGCGGCACTTAGCCTGATGTGCCATACCGCTTCTTCTCCATCTTTCTGATTGGAATTGTACCTCTGTCCACCAAGGAACTGAAGATTTTCCAGGGCTGGGGAGCTATGAAAAGAGGAAAGGGAGAGAGAGACATAAAGTACAAGTATACACAAGAGGGGTTATAATTTTATAGACTAGTGGTTAGAGCAATCTTCAGCAACAGGGAGGGGGAGAGAGGAGCATATTGGGCCCTCCTTGCAGAAGTTACGGGTTTTTTCCAATAACTATTTCAACACATATTGTCCTAAAATGGTGATTCAAGTACTTCTGTGATTGGTTTCAAGGGTTTAATGACACAGTTGCTTAGCCTGTGCAAAACTAGAACAGCACCAGACTGATACAAAAGGACAATACAGGTTTCGAAATTGCAGCGTTAAGCGGGAGTTTGCCTAGAGTTAAGGTTCCCAGAGTCTGGGGGCTTCTTACATTGCAGTTTCAGACTGCAATACCACATGTCTATGTCAGATCTAGTCCTGAGCTAAGGACTCCACCAGACCATGCAAATGTGCTAAAAATAAATTGCCAAACATGAATGTATAGGCTAATATGGTTTGCTTAGATATTTGCCCAGAAAAATATTACACAGATCTGATTTACTGCCTCTGTTCAGGCAATAAGCATAGCTGCACTAAATGTATATCCTTTTCCATGAGGAGAAGCAGGGCTAAAACCTGCTGTTCATTTACCATCACCATCCTCCTCACCTTGATGCTAGGAAACAGATGAAACCCTGGAATATTCCTCCTGTTTTGGCAAAAAACCAGCCTGAAGTCTAATCGGTGCAATTCATTCATTTATTGATGTGCACATACTTCCTAGATGACCTTAAAGAGGAGTTACTGACCTGATGCACCTCATGATGCTCTTTGGAGTTTCATGAAGAAGTTTCCCAGTAATTTCAAGGGTAATCAAAACAAGCCCAATATTAACATGGTGAGAGTAAAATGAGGGGAAAGCACTATCTATACTCCAACCCTTAGCAAATGGTCCTCCCACTTAAAGAGAGGTGGTAGTTAAAGTAAACTAAGTATATTTTAAAAGTCTCTGTTGCTCTGGCCATCATTCATCAGTATCTCACAGTATTGCTTTTCTATAATTATTCTTACTCAAATAATCAAAACATTCCATTAACTGGAACTTCTTGGAAAATCTCTGCTAGGTAGTTAGAAGGTTATCCTTGACTGCACAGGGTGTTGTACAACTGTAGCCGGGAATATAAAAGCTGTCCTGAGGAATTCTGTGATTCTGTGAATCTGCTGGCACAGGATTTAATCCACTCTAATCTGATTACACCCGGAACTAAGGGAGGTTAGATAATGGTAGAAGTTAATGGACCAAATTGTGTTATATACGTCCTGTGCAATTCTGTTGAATACACCTGGTTGCACAAAGTACGATAAAGGCAGAATTTATTCTGACAGCCCTCTACTCAAACACAGCCTTCAAAGTAAGTTTTGGAGTCTGATGCCCAGGTCAAGTTTTTTTCTTACATTTTAGTATCCATCATTTTCCATTCACTTCTGGGACAAACAGTTTTGGGGAAGGATGCTCAGACACCTCCTTTGGGGAAGGACCTCAACATTCAGTATACCAAAAGAAAAAATATTAATAAGTCAATATAAAAAGTGAATATTTATTGTAGTTGTGTAGTTTGAAAGAGGTAGATTTTCTAGTCCTGGCATTCTTCCAGGGCAACTTGTCAAACCAGGTTACATTTGAAATGTGCCTGCAGCCAAGAATGTGAGAGCTCAGCGTGACGATGTGCAGAGGCTTGTTTGATTTGGGGTGATTTTCACTTTTCATCAAAGAAACTACCTGATCCTCTTTCATGGGTAATATTTCTGAGGCTCATTATTATTCTTTTGTTTGCTTTGGTTACTGGGGCTCATTGGAGGAAACATCTCGTTTAATTTAGAGTTTCTTCATTATGAGACACTTCTTGTAAAGATGCGATGTTCTGCTTTGTTCTTGTGACTTCTAAACCATAAAACCCTCCCTGCCTTTGCCATGTTTATTGACATCCAAGTGAGTCTGTGTTGCATAACATGTCAGACTTGATTTATTTTTTTTCCCTTCCCAATTGTTTCTGGTTTTCTATGGAAAAATTATCCAAAATTAATCTTTTTCAGACACAAATGACAAGAGTCTATGTTTGAAATGTTACTGATTTCACAGTACGAGGTAATTCATTTCATATGGCAACATAAATACAGGAGATAAATAATGAATTTACTCTCAACTTAGAGGTGGTAACATACAGATCAAGGATTGTAATTTCTTTAAACATGTTAACTCAGCTGGCTGTGATTGTCCAAGCACACTTCTAATTAATTTTTAAATAGAAGGAACTCTCATTGTTTTTCTATTTGAATAAGCACCCAGTTTCCCAGTCAAAGCAGTCGTAGCAACTTAGGTCTGATTTTAGTGATCCCCATTGATTTTAATGCAGTATACTATTTTTAGCTTACGTTAGCTCATGCCTATGAAGAGACAAAGGTGCCAAATAGACAAAAGAAATCCAGAGGCTCATATCATCACAGCTTGTTGGAGGTTCTGTACGTGAAACAACAATCTGTCTAGATTGTTTTATGTTTTTTCTTTTAGTCCTCGCTTTCCAGTTAATGGAAAGTTGTTATGACTTGTCAGGTGAGAAACTAATGAATAAATATTGAGTGTTAATTAAATAAATATTATGCCTTTGTAATATGTCCCTTCTGTCTATTCTCAATTCTTTTTTCTTCCTCCATTGTCCAAACACATTTTCCTTTCCGTATCACACACTACTTTTAGTTCTCCCAGTTTCAGTTTCCAGTCCTCGTTCACACAAGATTTGTTTTTTCACCTCAAAGTATCTCCAGTCCTGCCCTGCTTTTGAAAGACTATGACCAAAACCTCTTTCATTTTTGCTTTGGAGGTTAGAATCATGTCTCATTTGAAGTTTAAAACTTTCCTTTTCACAGTCTACCTTACTCAGTGTCTTGCAGAGACTCCTGTTGAAATGACCCTTATGCATCTTCCATTTCCCCCTTCCCCCTTTTGTTAATGGAATCAAAATGCAACTTATTTCCCTTCTTTCTCATATCATCAAACAAGGTTTCTCCTGCCTAGAATATGTTGCTTGTGGTACTCTTAATGTCAGTTTTGCTAACACACTATCTTCCTAACAGTTTCTGTTTTTTTCTGGTTAGGTAGGGCTACTCATCTTTTAAAAATAATTTCTGCAAGGTATACACTCCCAGTATTTATTGCTTCTTCTTTTATAAATATTCCTCAGTGTAATACCATCACACTTACTTGACAGCACCCCTATGATGAATTTACCCTGCAACTTGCAACACCAGTGTGGAGATACAGGTAAACTGACACATGCCAGTGTATTTATTTTGTAGAATACCTGTGTTTTGTAAAACATGAAAAGCCTTTAGGAGCACTAAGGATTCTTTAGGAGCACTAAGGGTAACTGAAGGGAGAAAGACAGCCATTTCTGAGTGAGAGGAAGGAGTGAGAACAACTTCTTGACAGCAGTAAAGTGGGGGAGCAACTTTGCAAAACAGGTTGGGGCTGGTTGCTGTTTTGCACCCAGCAACAGCTGATTATGCTGCACCTATTGGCTGCAACACTGACAGCGGGTGAAGCAAATTTCTGTCAGACTCCTTGACTCTGAGTGGTTTCCAAACAACATAGATACTGTGGTGATGGACCAAAGAAAGAGAGATAGAATCTGCTCCATTATTCTGCTTGGAGCTGTTTAGACCTAATTTTTTAATTAACAAAACTTCAACTAGACTCCAGGTACCCCTGGCTGTTTGCTATGCAGGGAGCTTATTCAAATTGTCAGCCACTTTTACTCACACTGAATGAAACCACTGAAATTGTGTGCATTGCCCCAGGTCAATGCAAATGAAGAAAGAACACCACCACTAAGAGAAGTTAAATCAGGAAGCACCTTCTGTGGGGGAAGAGGAGGGAAGCAGCATACAAGGAGAGGAAAATCCTATTGAAGACAGCTCAGGAACACCATGCTACTTTCAAGAAGCGCATTGATCTAAGCAGTCAAAATATAAAAATGTATTTGAAGCAAATATCTCCTATGATCAAGCTAGATTTGGTCTCGTCTGAGAACATGGAGAAAGTGCTAGAAAACAAAAGCACACCTTTCAGCCAGGGGCAGATTGGCTTTCAGAAGCCAATGAGGCATGGACCACTTTTCACAACTGTGTCCTGGCCCACATTGAAGATTGAGTGGAAACTCTTTCCAATTAAATGCTCCTGCTCTCAATCCAAGTCCCACCCTTTATCATCTGCAGAGTGAGTCAGAGCTTCCCAAACATCCATGATGTTATGCCAACACTTTCTTCTATGATAGGTAAAGTGTCCTCTACCCTGGCGTCTTGTAACATGCATATCTAAATAATTTGAGATACAAGTTGAGCTGGAGTTTGTAAAACACAAATATCCAAGGAAAATGCATGTTTGGGAAGCAGGTTCCTGGAATGATCAGGGAGAAGGTAGAGAAACAGAGCTAGTAAGGACTTTTTACTGGAAGCACGTTCCTGGCTTTCTTGGCTCTACAGAATTTCTCCTCTCTCCTTCCTCATCCCTCCAGCAGCACTGAGCAATGTGTTCCAATATTATTTCAATATATGACTAACATAATGAGTTGCATGTTTCACTCTTTCCTCACATAAACCTGACAGTAAATTTTAATTCCACTGTAAGTAAACAAACAATGGTAAGTGGGGCCTCTCTTGAAGAATGCTCATGCTAAAGAAAATGTAGAATATTGTGGAGGTAACAAAAGCAGTAACAACTCTTTAGCTTAATATGTTTCTTCTACTTGCCTTCAGTTGCAGCAGACCTATTCAATTCCTCTGAAGAGATGTGCATTTTTCTAAGTCAAAGTGTGCATCTAGTCCTGAAATTCAGAGTAGTCATTTGCTTCAGTACACTCATGCTAGCCTTTGAGCCCTTCTGTGAGCAGGTGAAACAGTGGATTTGAGAAAAGCTAGATTATAGCAGCATAAATACACCCACACATTAACTGTGGAGACAGCCAGTGACATATTCAGGAACAGATATTTAGTAAGGGTGGAGACAGGGAGACGGGGAGAAACTTTACCAGAGACAGGCAACTTCCTGGAGACGTTAGCTAAGTTACGCTCCCAGTTATATCTACACAGTACTATGCACTACCATGTGGAGAAAGCCATGGCAGCTCTGAACAGCTCAGTAAAATATCAAAAGTCACATTAGCAGAGCACAGTCTAACCTACTGTGATCTTCCACAGGGATGGTATCCCAGGCTGCCTCCCATTGTCTGCAGATTGCTTGCAGTACCAAGCTGCCCTTTTCCAAATGAGCTTGGCTTTCCATGGCGCGAAGCAGCTGCGATACAGCATCCCTACACAGGTACAGCTGGGAGGAGTCAGCTGGGAGCTCCTGCCTTGTACAGGTGTGTAGCAGACTTACAGACATCAAGTCTCTCTTTACATCCCCGAAGAAACATGCCAGAAAAAGTTAACATCTTAGTGGCAGATATATGACTGGAGTGGAATTTTCAAAGGCAAAAAGTGCCAGCTTCTCTTGAAAACTGAGGCACATCATAATCTTTTTTTCTTGGAAAATGTTACAGTTCATGTACATGCATACATGTGTATTTAGCCATATAATGTGCCTCTGTGTGCATGCATATGTATGTGTGTACATGTATATATGCAATACATACATAGGTTTTAATGATTATCCTTCATTTACTTGTGCTGTTTCATCTCTGTTGAAGTGCCATTAAATTGCACAGAAAATAATGTAATGAAGCTTCTTAAATCTGTCCATTTTGTGCTGTAGGCAATTCAGAAAGACAGAAAAAATATAGTCTAATTTACAAACATTAGCTTAACTAACTTTTCTTCATTATTTGTATTCACACATTTGTTTGAAATAATATAAATTAAATACTAAGCTTAAGAAACATACAGAAAATATTTCTAATGTAGTTGACTGGTTGACCAGAGAGTGCTACCACAACTTTGTAATAATCATTAAGACAAAACTTGAACAGTATTAAAGAGATGTGCTGTCTGGAAAAACAGAGAATCATAGAACCATAGCATAGTTTGGGACAGAAAGGGCCTTTAAAGATCATCTAGTCCAAACACCCTGCCATAGGCAGGGATGTCTTTCACTAGATTAGGTTGCTCAAAGCCCCTTCCAACCTGACCTTGAACATTTCCAATGATGGGGCATCCACAACTTCTCTGGGCAACTTGTTCCAGTGTCTCACCCCCTTAATTGTAAAAAATTTCTTCCTTATATCCAGTCTAAATCTACCCTGCTTCATTTTGAAACTATTGCACCTTGTCCTGTTACTACAGGCCCTGGTAAAAAGTCTCTCTCCATCTTTCTTATGAGCCCCCTTTATATATGGAAGGGCTGCAATAAGTTCTTCTCAGAGTCTTCTCTTCTCCAGGCTAAACAACCCCAACTCTCTCAGCCTCTCTTCACAGGAGAGGTGTTCCAGCCATCTGATCGTTTTTGTGGCCTTCCTTTGGTGCTGCTGTAATAGGTCCATGCCTTTCTTGTGCTGAGGACCCCACAGCTGGATGCAGTACTCCAGGTGGGGTCTCACGAGAGCGGTGTAGAGGGGGAGAATCACCCCCCTTGACCTCCTGGCCATGTTTTTTTAATGCAGCCCAGGATACGATTAGCTTTCTGGGCTGCAAGCGCACATTGCCGGCTCATGTCCAATTTTTCATCCACGAGTATGACCAAGTCCTTGCTTCAGTCCATTCATCCTCCAGTCTGTACTGATATTGGGGATTGCCCTGACCCATGTGCAGGACTTACACTTGGCCTTGTTGGACTTTATGACGTTCACATGGGCCCACTCCTCAAGCCTGTCAAGGTCTCTCTGGCTGGCATCCCTTCCCTGAAGTGAGTGAACTACAACACTTGGCTTGGTATCATCTGCAAACCTACTGAGGGTGCACTCAATCCCACTGTCTATGTAATTGATGAAGCTATTAAATAGTATTGGTACCAGTATGGATCCTTGAGGGACACCACTTGTTACTGGTTCCCACTTGGACGTTGAGACATTAACTGCAACTCTTTGGGTGCAGCCATCCAGCCAATTCCTTATCCATCTAACCATCCATCCATCAAATCCATATCTCTCCAATTCAGGGACAAGAATGTTGTGGAAGACCATGTCAAAGGCCTTACAGAACTCCAGATGATGTCCGATGCTCTTCCCTTGTCCACTGATACAGTCACTCTATTGTAGAAGGCCACAAGATCAGTGAGGCACGATTTGCCCTTGGTGAAGCCATGCTGGCTGTCTCTAATCACTTCCCTGTCTTCCATGTTTCAACTTATCTTCCAGGAGGATTTGCTCCATGATCTTACCAGGCATGGAGGTGAGGCTGCCTGGTCGGTAGTTCCCAGGGTCCTCCTTTTTACCCTTTTTTAAAAATGGGTGTGATATTCCCTTTTCTCCAGTCTCTGGGGACTTCGCCTGACTGACATGACTTTTCAAATATGATGAGAGTGGGCTCGCAACTCCTTCAGGAGTTGTGGCCATCAGCCAATTCCCTCAGGATGCTGGGATGCATCTGTCGGGTCGTATGGACTTGTGTATGTTCAGGTTCCTCAGGTGGTCTCAAACCTGATTTTCTCAGGATACTCTCTTGTCTGATGAGATACTCTTTTTCAAGAAAGGATGGTCTCACTTAAACCATTGTGTTCTAAGTTTTCCTTAGAAGCCTTTTTTAATATCTCAAAGGAAATAAATATATTTTCTGATGCTAAGTGCTACCTCACATCCTCTCTGATGAAGACAAAAAGAGAAGGACTAAGGAGGTTCCTGGAATTACTTCTATAAATCCCTGCAGCTCTAATTTTTAAATTTTTATCAACATGTCCCTATGTATTTAATTGAATTATTTAATTCTTGTAATACTATAAAGGTGGGCAAAGTACAGTCATGTCTAATAATCTATTTACAGTGAACCGATTCATTCATCACATCTGTATCAGCTTTTAGAGTTCAAGCTCTCTGTGTCAGATATTATGGTATTTCATAATTTTACAATTCCTATTTCAGAGATGCAGTCAGTCAAAAAAATACGATAACACTTGTGTATATCCACATACCTGTGTGTAGAATCATAGAATCATAGAATTATTTAGGTTGCAAAAGACCTTTAAGGTCATCGAGTCCAACCGTAAACCTAACACTGCCAAGTCCACCACTAAACCATGTCCCTAAGTGCCACATATACATGTCTTTTAGATACCTCCAGGGATGGTGACTCAATCACTTCCCTGGGCAGCCTGTCCCAAAGCTTGACAACTCCTTTGGTGAAAAAATTTTTCCTAATATCCCATCTAAACCTCCTGTGGTGCGACTTGAGGCCGTTTCCTCTCATCCTATCACTTGTTACTTGGGAAAAAGAGTCTATAAATTTATATACATATCTCCTAATTTAAACAGCATACATTTTACACCTGATCTTTTATAAGACATAAAATTTGCAAGAATCATTTTCCAAATATCTTCGCAAGGTTTAGAACTGAAGGACACTTATGTATTTTCCTCCTCATATGCTGAAAGCAGTGTACTGTCAGAATTTCCATAGAACAAACACCAGTCAGTCTAATGGTACACATCCTGTAGGTTTCCTTCCATGTCCCTTTTAACCAGCTAGACCAGCATTTTCTAGCCTGTCCTGAAAAGATGAGTTCAGTGTTCTTCAGAAGCACTGAACAAGTGCTTCTCCTACTAACTCCAGTGTAATCTGGAGCTGTGCAACATTCTCTGAAATCACACCACTTCTGCTAAGACGGCTCCACTTTCAGTAGCCACACTTGACAAACCTTGCTTAAACTTATCCAAGAAGATGTACTCCCAGTGAGCTGAACCTATGAAAAATGTCATTGAGAAGACATGAGTCAGGGTGCTTCATCCCAAAGTATGTGGAATACAGTGAGATCATCTGGCACCTTACTACATAAATACATCAAAAGCATATGTTGAACAGGTTTGATTAGATAAATCCATTGCATAATGATAATATTTGCTGGAGCTGAAAAGGGCAGAATTGAATGAAAGTTTGGATTGCAGATGGATTCAAAACATGGCAGTTGGGTTTCCATCCTTACTTCAAGAACTGTATGAGGCATGGTGAATTCTGGAGCATATAAATGATGCTTGCAATTAGCTTCAGCTGAGGCCACCAGCAGAATTCAGATTGTGGTATCAAATTTCCAACAGCCTCAGGATTTTGCTGGATATTTCCATCTTGCCATTAATCCCCGATATCCCAGCATACGGTTTGATGAATTATTTGAATTATCTTCAAAGCCCTTATAATTAGCTCAGTTCCTTTTGTCTCTGTAAATCTTGGCAAGTTATGTCTTGTAAATCAATCCCTTCATTTCCCCCAGCAAAGCATAAGGCAAGAACTATAGAACGTACAAAAATTAGGTGAGAATAAAGCACTCCCTTTTCAACACACAACATAGAAAGTGACTATTGCTGTTCATTTTATTCAAGTATGCCCAAATGCAGTAGTCACTCTAAACTCCCGTCATCATAAATGCTAGTAGCAGTTATTCTCACTGGAATTAATCTTTATTTGTACAACTCTAAACAAGATTGCTTGCAATGGTCAGTGTGGTTTTTTTCCCTATGACAGTATTTTTTCATCTCCCCCTCAAATTTTTATCTCCTGCATTTGGCAAGTGAGCCTTGAATGACAGGAAGACCTTTGTTGTGGTCCATGATTCATTTCACTTATTCCCCAGCCACTCCTTGGGTGTGTTTTTATAGGAGTGGGCTCTTTTGCAATCTGTAGTACAGCTCTGTAACAATGTGGCATCACCTGCCTGCCAAGGGAAGGGACTATTGTGACTAACAGCTTCAAGAGGAAAATGCGACATCCATTCACAGGGCTTCCACAGCTTGAGCCCAGATGCAACAATTTTGTCAGAGTGAAATGCTTTCAAAACATCCATCTAGAGGCTCTGAAAAGTGCCACTTGTACAAACTCAAGTTGCCTATGCTCTGCCTAACTCCTGTGTTTGGTCATTGTTTATTGTTGGAAAACACTTCCATTAAAAAAAAAAAAAGACTCAGAGAAGATGTCCTTTGAAGAATGTCATGTGCGCAAGAGTTACTAAGGCTGAAGTTTTTTGCAGAGTCAGCTCAATTTGGTATAAAAGCAGCCATGAGCTACAGCATACTGCTCCACATTTTTGTGGAGTGTTTCTGTTTCCCTAGCCTTTACTTTCACAGGTACACTTGTTGGGGCAGCCATTGCCTCTTTCTGATGTTCTTTTGGAGGTCAGCACATGTGGAATCAGTTCTTGGTTGGTACCTCTAGGCTTTCTCAGTGAGAACAACCTAAGAAATAATTACATGATGCTGCATTCTTATGATCCTCAGGATGAGTATTTATTATTCATTGTACCTGACGTTTGACTCCTGGCTGGAGGAGATGGTTCATAAAGTCCACAGGTGTTTTAAGTAGCAGCTGTGGTCCAAAATGGAATGGCGATCAATTTCCACAGGGCTGAAAAGTCCACGCGCACTTCTGAGGACCCACCTGGTTTCCAAAAAAGGAACACTGTGAAGTGAATAAAGTATGTCGGAAAGAAAAGAGGGAAATGTCCATCTCCAGAGTAGCCTGACATAAGGTATTGCATTCAACATTAAATCACAGACTTGTCTTGTCTACACTGAGCATTCTCTTCCTCAGAGCTTCCTCAGAGGCAGGCATGTACAAAACCTGAAAATTGTCAAGGGAAATGTTATATTATGGTAAGAAACTTAAAAAACCCTGCATGTGAGCACAGAAGAGGTGATAAATTCAGAATGCATTTACTATGAGATACTAAGTACTTAGTACTTACGTTTGACTTCCTACCTGGAGCAAAAAAAGTGTTCAGTGCAGTGATGGCTAGTGCATTCAGAAAACAGCTTTACTACGTGAAAGCAACAGTGTTCTGTCAACAACTAGAAGACCAACTTGGAAGATGAAAAGATTTTTAATGGATTATTTGTGTATTATTCAACAGCATCTTCAGCATCTTAACACACAGCAATCAAGATGTCTCAATCTTAAACGTACGTCTTTCTTGATACGTCAATTGCCTTGCAGGGTAATTTATTCTTCGCCATATAGCTTTGACTCAGAGAGGTACGTAAGCACATGTATAATCCTGAGCAAGGGCATTGTCCCATTGATTTCAACAGGTGATTCATAAAAGTATTGAATTACAACCTTAGTCTTACTCTGTTAATTTCTTTGCTTATGAATAATTCCTTACAGTTTAAATTCCATTACATCCTCTAATAGTTTGCTTTGAGCATTTTACGCTTTTAAAATACTTAACAATGAAGTCTTTGGGGACCACACATTTACAGCTATAGATCTTTGGGCAAAGGGGAGAATACTATACTAAAAGTTAGCCAGTTCATGCTATTCACCAGGCACTTAGTCCAGTAGTTCTTTATTTGGTTTAGTACATCCAACATTGCCCCATTCCTAAGCAAACCACTCATCTTTAATTGATATTTGCTTTTTTCAGGTGAAGATAATAATTTGTTGTTATTGTTAGTTTTCTGTCTGAAAACACAACTGGACTGTTGCCTTTGCAGGGTAAGTTCCTTCCCTTTGAAAGTGCCTTTCTAAGTCTATGTGTTTGCAGGATTCTTTTCTGCTCTAAAGCGTCTTCCCATAGGCTTTGGCAGATGAACTAAGCGGAGTCCGCTGATGCATTCAGGTAGGCATTTGGCAGGATCACAATTTAACAGCATCAACTATTTCTGCCCAGGATTAGCAGACTGTTCTCACTGGCATTTTGCTGCCACTTCCCCACAAGCTGTAGCAGAAAGGACCAGGAGATGGCAGTACTGCACGAGCAATTGCATCAAAAGCCAACTTTTTACAGAATTCATTTCTTGGGAAACACATTTTCTACTGGCAGCTTCAGACCTTTTTGTAAATTCGGTCTACCCCCATCCTGCTTTGCAACAGCAAGGAGATAACACGACTGAAATTTGTACCCTCCACATTCTGAAGTGTGGTGGTTAATGGGTCACATTCTTCTGCTAATAAAATATTGTTGTTTGTTTTAATACAGTATGTACCGACAGGAAGGATAACAAGGCACCACAGAAAACCTGTAAGTAGGAGATAAGATTTGCACTATATCAAAACTTGCCTTCCGACTGAGAATGGAAGTGTTCAGAAGAAAATTGACACTGAAATACTGAATTTCAAGGCAGAGCAGAAAGGAATGACTTCTTTGCAAACATTTTTACGGAAGTGTTCACTTCCTTTGCAAATGAGTGATCTTTAGTGTCAACATGGCAGAGTTAATTATTGAGGGGAAAGTAACAGTGCTAATGTAGCTAAATTGTTCTCAGTTTCCAAAGGCTGAAGTACTGGGTCATTGCTGCATGATGGTCAGTTCTGCATCACAATATACCTGTTCGGTTAGGCTGACCCAGAAGCAAATAGGAATGGCTGAACAATAAATGCTGAGCTTTTAAAGGTCTGAAGAAGTGTATCTTTCCTCTGCCCCTCCATTTCGTAGTGGCATGAAGGCAAAATGCCTTTTGTGAGTGAAGTAGTCTCAGTGAGCTGCAGAACATTAAATCAGTGTAGGAATTCTTTGTCTTGTCTAACCTTGGACCACCAAACTATTTCCTTCAAGGCTGCAGAGACTGGAGATTGGTTCAGGTCCTGCTTGGGGACTGCTGGTCTCTACAGTGGGCTGCACAGAGTCCAGGGAGAGGACTTTTGTTTGGGAAATGCCGGTGCACTGAATCTTCCGGGAGCAGGTGTTAGGCCACCCTACGGCTCCCCCGACACAGCAAGGGACACTGTCACGAGTGTGCCTCTTACTACAGTGGTAACAACTGTCACTGCCCGTTCACAACTCCTCACATGAAACGAGCCTTCTTGTTGTGCCTGTGGGAAGGAATGCACTGTTTGGGTTTCATGGAGGATTGCCTCAGGCCTCCTGTAAACTTTCTGAGACAACCATGAATACAGTGTGAGTAGGTTCTCTGGTCCTCGTTGGTGACCAACTGCTGGCACTCACTTAAGCCAGAAGTGGGGACTACAACTTCTGTGTGGTGTCCATGTGAGACAAAACAGCCCTCAACTTTATTGCTCTGAATTATGACAGTGTTCTATGCTGACATGGCACCTCAAGCAAGCAGGATGGCTCCAGCCAGCCTTTTTAATTTCTGGTACTCAATAGCCTTCTGTCTCTGAAAGCAGAGTCAAAAATAGCTCTTTCCTTTAGATACAAAGAAACAGATGTGCCATGCAATGCAGGAAAAAATGTGGAAAGGAAATAGATGAGGAATTATCCAAATGGGCAGGAGCCACTACCTATCCCTGAAAGAAACCCTGCCATTAAAGCCTTGAGATTAATGCAGTATGACCCAATGCAAGACGGCCTCGTGAATGAAAGACTGAGGCACTCAATGAAGGTGGGTCTCCTTTCCCCAATAAGAGAAGAGATGGGAGGAGGAAAAAAAAAAGAAATAGTGGCTTCTGGCTGCTTGATATTTAACAAGTGACAGACACCTTTCCTCCACTCTTTTCCTTAGGAGGATGGAAAGCAATCATTTCACTGGCAATGTTTACTCTGGAGATATTCCAAAACAAGAGGAACAGTCAGCACAAAAGCATGCACAAGAGACTCCTGTCAGATCCATCACTTCATCCACAGCATGGTTAAAGGCTAATTGAGAGAAATGCATTCCTGCACAATGGCTAATATGAACAGATTTATGCATGTGTGTATTTGTTTAGAGAAATACATGTACATTCATTTTGTTATTATGTTTTGCCTGGAGAAATAAGCTGAAGTAATCAAACTCGTGCTGGGAACAGTAACGCTAGCTGCTGAAGGACACAGAAGTTTATACCCTGTCACATAAATACTTTGCAATCTTACTGTAGTTTAAGGAATACCATGAGGGGGGAAACCACGCAAGACTGAGGACAAGTTGTACCTTTGTAGATTCCCCTCCACTTGCACTGGGAATCTCCAGCATTTGAAGATCTGTTTGAGCCCACCTGGATGGTGATTTTCCATCTTGTGCTGAAAATGTTAATAGTGGGCCATTTTTCCTGCAAGGTGGTTGGTACACAAAGACAAGGGAAGAAGAAGTCCTAACACAGCTGCTTTCGAAATCCCTCTGCCACCAAGGCTTTGACCATTCTTCATCTGAGGGAACATGAATGACAAACTGATGTAATTCTTACAGCAATAGCCACAGAACTGTGTTATGCTAAGCGTTAGGACAGTAACCCTCTTAACACCACATGGAGGAGAGGGAGATTCAAAATGGGCATTCCCAAATTGCCCATTTTCTGTTGATTGCTAAATCCTTAACTTGTCCCTTTTCCCCTTTCAGTGTCTGGCAAAGACAGAGTGGTGCTTGCTGTCTTTGCTCGTCCTGGCCATGTGTTGGACTAACATCTCAGAAGATGTGTCCTCTACCAAAGCCAAGGTCCATTTCTAAGTGCACAATAAAGAATTATGTTGTGGCTCAGAAAGTCACAATGCATACTGCAGGGGACATTACCTTGCAGGAGATTATGTATTCAGCAGGTATACAGTCCTCCTCTGTTGCCACAGAGCATTACTTCTCCAGGGCATTACAACTGGACTTCCCTAAAAGCTGTGATTTCCTTCCTCTGGAAAATGTTGCATTTTTGGAAAAGGTTGTCATTGCATTGTTTTCTGATTCTGCATTTTCAAATACCAAATTCTTTAATCTGAAAACACATGGCTAGGTCTAATTAGTGTTCCTAAATCCTGCTAAGATAGCATGCAGCTGATGTTTAACCAGGCTTCCTCACTGTGGAGAAAAGGCAATCAGCAGGTGATGTTAGGCTGAACATAATAAAGTCCTTCTTTGGCTGTTGTCTGGGTCACTTGAATGCTACTACCACCATAAATAATCAAGAAATGCCCCCCTTGCCAAAGTACAGGGAAATACTTGAATATTTGCATTGTGGGTTCACATGAGAAGTGTCAAGAACTCATAACTGCAGTCATCCGCTATTTGTATTATTGCTTTTATACACAGAATGCAATTAGTCAATAGACAAAAAAGAAGAATCATTTGCAAGCCATTTTTTTAAATAAATATATTTGGGACCGGAAATTAATATCTGCCAAATATTGCCTAATAATCCACCACGGAAATTTTATTTTCAACGTTTTCTCTTCCCTTCTGCCAATACATATCCCCTAACCAAAACTCCTGCATGGGGTTATGCCTTGATTTTCATCAGCCATGTCAAAAGATGACACAATAGATATATAAATCTTTGCAATGCATTTTGCTTCTAGGAAAAGCTTTCAGGAAAGCACACATGCTCACTCCATGCATATTCAAAACTCAGCAGATGTATCATCATGAGTTGCCTTGATTTGGCTCCAGAATTACAAATTATAGCCATCAGCACACATCCTGCCAAGAACAGAGAATGAAACTCTGTTTAGTCCAATCATCCTGCTTTAGTTGCAGTCATGATTTTGTGTCCATCACGGAAATATTTCCTTCTAAAAGTATCCCACTAACATTTGTTAGTATAACTATTTTGAATATAGTTCAAGTAGTTCTTTTGTTCCCTTGCAGGGCTTCTCTCTCTCCCCAGATCTGATCACGGTGGTTATTACAGCTGACTGGAAGTGAACTGATGAAACAACATTTCACTGTAAAAGGCTGGTTGCTCAGCCCAAAGGGTTTCACTGGAAATATTTGGGCTTGAGTTGCCTCTATGAAATCCAAGAGATGGCTCCAATGTGACCAAGCAGGGACTTCGGGCAAACCTAATTCCAGAACTGGGGATGCGGGCAACACAGCAGTTCATAGTCCAGGGTGATCCTGCCTCCTGCTTTTTTTCTTTTTCTTTTTGGTTGTTTTTTTTTTTTTTTTTTTTTTTAATTCTGAAGTCATTTATTTTCAGTTCAATCTGTGTTTAAATGAAAGTTTTCTTAAAGGCACAGAATAAGGGAACCCTGATCAGCTGGAAATTTTGATTTTTTGTGAGTTCCAGTACTTATTCAATATTACTGTAGAGAAAGTTTCCTACTAGAACTCTCTTGAGTAGAAAAGATTCTGAAAGTCATCTCCAGATCACACTCTTTCATTTTCTTCTTTTGCTTTCTTCCTGGAATATAGCTAGGTCAGTTTTGGAGAGATGTCATATTGCAGGAATATATTCTTGTCCCAATGTGGCAAACACTTCTGAAAGACACAGGTTTTGTAAGATTGGTCTCCGTCTGAACTAAAATCTGAAAAAAACATTTACAGGGTAATTTCAAAATAAAGTTTGACAGACTTTCATGCACCAACTATCAATGACAATGCAAAGACATTGCTCTATTTTCGATCATTGCTCCCTAGTTTTGCTGTCTCAGAGCAGATAAAGTCTTTCAAACATTTACTTTGGTACATGTATCCCAAAATGTTCTGTTCTGTCAGTTTGGGATTTCCCATTCATATGACTGCAGTATGACAGGGACAAATCAGCATGGTTTCTCTTGGAGGAATTTCACTCCCTTTCAGTCCTTTAATGCTCTTCTGCAGCTGAAAGAAGGACTCAGCAGCATCATAATTAAGCCAGCTCTCAGCACAGTTCAAGAGACTAATGAGGAAACTGAGCAGTAGAAAGATGAAACATAAGACAATGCCATAGTTCAAAAACTGTCTGAGAAGCAGAAAATAGGGCAGGAAGCTGTAATCGATGTCAAATCATAGACAAAAGCAGTGAGTGTCTGTAAAACTGCACTCTGTCTCATGGACCTGTAAAAAAGCTCCTGTCAGAGTCACACCTTGCAACAAAGTGAACTTCAGGCAATATAGGCAATGGAAAATATGAAGCTGTCCAAATCATGTTGCCTGGTGTTAGGCCTCTCTGAACACACAAGAGTGCACACCAGCCTCAGCAGAGCTTCCAGATGTTTTAGGATTTGGTGGCATCACATAACAGCTGTTGAATCTTACTTTTTCCTATCAGATGCCCAGCATCCCATGCTACCAAAACTTCAGAACAGCACTTGCCAAGGCATCTGGACACAACAGACTTATTGCACAGACACTGTTAACAAATGCGTGATCAGACATGGCTCCAAAATTCCTGGTAAGGTCCTGGCTCCTATCAAGCTCAGAGTTAGTTTAGCCATCTAGCATTTTACGTGCTTTCTGTCTGATGACCTTTCCGAATGATAGACATTTTTAATATATGTATTATCAACTTTTTTCTTACCATGAAGTGCCTATTGACAGGCAGGTATTGTCATGTCCCACTGAGGGGGAAGGAGAAGGAAAATCGTGACGTGAAATATGTCATGTTAAGGACGTGAGTGCGGCGCGTGGCTAAGGGAGAAGAGGTGGCCCTCCCGTTGAGTCACGAGGTCCAGAAAGGATCTCCTTACTTTCTAAACTCCTTCTCGGAGAGGAGTCTAGGTGCAGCTGGATCCAGTCCTAGTCTCAGACTGGGTCAATGGTTTACGCCTAAGGGTTACGAGGATGGTAAGGGTAGCCACGCAGCAGAGCCAGTGTCTACCTGCCAGACCCCTCTCAACCCCAGCTCGGAGTGACTTAGATTCGCAAATTCCCTCGGACTAAATTAAGGTGAAATGACACCAAATGGTCAATTAGGCACTTTATTTGTGGTGGGAACAACTTGAACATGGAACACATCAACTTGGAAAACTGGGAAAGCATAAAGGGGTTGGCAACAATGGAATCTTATTGGAACATTTATAAGAAGGAAAGGAAAGAAAAGAAAAAGAGAGGGAGAGAGAGAAAGACATATATCACTACCCTTGGATCCTGCGATGACAATGATGGGCATGGCAATCCTCTGGTGATGGGCATGCACCTGGTTCCCTGGGGGCCTGTCTTTTATACTCTAGTCCCCACCTCCTGTTACACCCCTTGAGGACTTACATGGCTCTTGTTCTAGAAAGTTCTCAATCTTCTGCGCAGGCACTGGGGGGTGGGGTGTGGGTGTGGTCATAAGCGGTCTCTCGGGTGGTCATAAGCCCCTTCCTCAGACAAACTCTCTGTGACCTCTGGCCATACATGGTAAGTCGTTATGTAAAGTCCACCAGAACCCTGAACTGCGCGTCCTCCAACACGCTCTCCATGCCCCGTGCTAGCCAGCCCCTGCCATCACCATGCAGGCAGCACCTCGCCTTGCCACGATGTTTGAGAAATTAACTCTTTCAGTCTCTCACAGGTATTAATGTAACGTTGTGGCAGATGACAAAGAAAATGCATGGCGACTTCATGCATAAAATGTATTCCCTGGAAAGGATGTTTTGCACTTTTTCAATAGGCTTTTCAAGAGAAATTATTATATATTAGCAAAGAAGATTCTGCCTACCTTTCACTGGAAAAAGGGAGAGCGAGAGGCAGTCAAAGGAGAAAATTTCCTTACGTGCTCCTTCTGTTTTATTATTAGGCAAGCCAATAGATTTAACTCACTATAATATTTTGGAATCTTCATGTTTTGATTAAATGCAAGAAACAGTAGGACAAGCAGGTACTTGTTTAAGGTAGAAATCAGGCTCCTACCATATATCCGATTAGAAATACAATGCTATATGTTTACAACAGCTACAACGTATTTTTCAGTGAATTGTCTAGCCTACATCCTACCATTGAGCAAACGACTGCAGTTTCATTCTGTGTGGCAATCGAAACCATTCAGTTTCAAAGAGTGATTGAAGTTTAATAAAGCGTTCCATTGCTAACCACCAAACAGTGTCAGATTTCCACTGGCAGGTTTAGGCAAAGAAACCTCCTGCTTTTTCAAGACCAACTGAATCAGGGATGTGTCATCAAGAATCAGCCTTTTTGTTTTAGCTTTATAGCCACTCTACAACTGACTTGGAATCGCAGGTTGCATGTTAATAAAGCAAATGGATATTAAAATTCTGCATGCCCTGGAAGTATCAGGTCAGGCTTCTTGGAGCACTGCGAGAACTGGAACCTTTGTTTTTGTGAGAGAATGTTGGGACTTAGTTTTGCACCATGCCAAAAAGCAAAAGCTATGGAAGATGACAATATACGCAGAGCCAAATGCCACATGGTGGATTCCATTCACTGCTAGAGCAGAACCTAGGTACAGCTCTGAGTGACACAATGAACTCTGCTATACCTGACACTGAGACACACACAGACGGAAAGCACTGGCCACATACTGTCCATGGCCAGACAGTCTTTAGGATGGTTTCAGACACTGGAAGTAGGGCAAAGTAGGGTTAGGTGGAGCCTAATCTACATCATAAACCCACTCTTTCCTATGCCGTGTGTAACTGGCAACGGAGCATGTGCCACAGTTCCTCCGTTTGTGCTCAGTCCATACAGCATGGGAGTTCATTGCAGCTCACAGACAGAAGTCTTTTTCATTAACTCACTTCAACATTGCAATTCATGCTTTCAGAGCTGGGGAAGACAGATCCTCAAACTCAGTCCCTAATGGGCTGACATTACACAATAAGAGCTTTATTTCACTTAAGAATATGTGCCCCAAGTTCTCAGCAGAGGAACAAAGCTGTGTTTGGTGGATGGAGGTGTTTACATACAATTCAAACAAAGCTTAAGTAGCTGATGACTAACTTACAAAGCACAAAGATTCCAGTTCTGTATTGCTGAAAAATGTAAAAACAAAACCACCCTTGCTCCCACCAAAATATGTCACTGCCAGAAGCTAATTCAGAGGTCGGGAAAACCAAGGTCCACTTCAAAGTTAATTCTGGGGTTGCCCACTGTAAAACTTATGAAACATACTGGAAAAAAATCAAGATATGTGTCATTCACACCAATCCATCAAGACATTGTGGGAATCTGCTGCTATTACCCTTTGGGCTAAATGACTTTCTGGAGAAATTCCATTGGAAGCAAGTCCAAGAGAGTACTTCGGCCCTCTATGGTTAGTTCTTTCCTTTCATTTCTTTCCTTCTTGCTTTCCTGCATTTTCTTTCTTGCTTACTTACTCAATTTTCCTTTCTTTCTTGCCGCCTTGTTTTTTTGCTTGCTCTTTCTCTCTCTTTCATTCATCCTTTCTCTCCCTTCCTCTGTTTCTTTCTCTATATTTTCCTTCCTTCTTTGATCCACAGTGTAATAAGAACAAACAACTGAATCAAGGTTGGGGCACTGATGTGAGCATCTGATGTGCCAGCTCCTCCTTAGAGGGAGCTGTGGCAAATATAATCGGTGCAGAAACACACCGTGAATGGCAGTGATGCACCCAGAGAGCTTTAACATGCTTTGCACCAGGCTGAGTCTGAAAGAGATGGAAAGGAGTGTCACAGGGTAGTGAAGTAACAATTTCAGCATTATTCTTCTACCTTACAAAAGGGGGATCAGACACTCTGAGAATATATATATTACTTGAGCCAATTCACCCTGAGAATTTGTTGGTCACAGAATCAAGCTGTAAAGGTAATTAGTCATTTTTCCAGTCTCCTATCTCTGCCACCAGTTCTACATCCCATACTCCCATTCTCTACCCCTCCAATCTTTCCATGGTTTTTCACCCTGAAGAAATGCATTTTAAGGACATCACAGCAATGAAATCTGATAAAAGTGCACTATGATGTGTCTTCAGCTTTTATTAGGACTGACAGAGAAATATTGATGGAAACTGTCTGAGGGGGAAATTTGGCTTTCAAATCTTATTTCTGGTCCCCAGACAAGATGCTTACTTTCCACAGAAAATTTAATATTTTATTCCTGGGAATCTAATGCTTTTAGAACAAAAGACAATTCCCATGACAGTTGCATAGCAGCCATATTATGTTAGTTTCCCTCTACCAAAAAGCATGAAAGCAATTTTTTCGGGCTGTTGTGGACTAAGAATGCGATCTAGACTCCGCTGAAAAATGGGAAGGTCAGGAAGTCAAATTATCATGAAGGTTCCCATAGACACATTTCAGAATAAGATTTTTCATTTATTGATTTTTACAGAAAAAAAAAAAAAATGAATTTTTGATTAAGATTTCTCCAATAACTTTGATTTTATGTTATTGGGAATTTTCTGTTGCAAAATGAAACAAAGAGCATCAGACATCTCCAGTTTCCCAGTAACCCTCATCTGGGAGATAAAGAAAAGCATTGATATGCTTATGGACATATTATATTTAATATCTGATTTGCTCAGAAGTGGAGGCTGAAATCTCAACGATTCTCCTCTATAGTCTGAAACTCAACAGGATGAAAACTGCAATTAGTTTTCTGCTCTCATAAACAAACAACTCTTGCATCATCTGCTTTGTGTACTCATTTACATTTGTGCTGTATACAGCTGAAGATTACTAAACACTAGATCTAAATTAATTACTAACTGTAATTAATTTATATGGGAGTTACGCCCCTTCCCCGCTGGCCTTAGGAGTGACTCCCCCTTCAGATGAAATCTGTGCTTGAAGACCTAGTACACTTTGTAATAGGAGCTGCTGCAGAGCTCTGCTCCATCTGTGACAAGCCAGCAGTGGTTCTCCTCTAACCCCTCATACACCTTTAACTCCTTTTATTCCCCTGCACCACAAAGACACATCATCTCTTTAGGATGTAGGTGAATGCTACTGAGAATGTTTTGGGTTTTTTTTTTCCTCTGCAGAAATGAGGAACCTCCTTTGCTTTCCCACTTCTTTCTCACCTAATTGCAAGGTTTTAGAGGGAGAATTTTCCAAAGGAGCTTCAGTATAATCTATCATGATTTTTCTGCAGCCTAAAGGGGTTTGTGCCTCTTGCTTCAGTAACAGAGACTCTACAAGGAGGTTTTTAAGGTGGTCTCCCTCTAGTGCTGCCCTAAGGTTGTGCCTAAGGTCAGGCTCCAGTTTAAAGGGAGCCCAACTGCCAGCTTACAGTTGGTTGCCAAATACAAAGACAGGTTTTGTGGTCGTGGTTTTAGTCACTTACAATGTCTCTGCCTCTTCAAAGTAAGAAGGTACTATACTACCGGAATTATTACCAGACTTATACTACCAGACTTGCATATATAGATATAGATATATAAGTATGCAAAGTATCATTAGTCTTCAGTTAATACCAGTGCTCTCAAACTGATGTCAATGAAATACTTTGCCACTGCTGAAGGTAATAATAACAATTCGTATTAGGATAAGAAAATAAGGTCTTGGGTTGCTGAACAGCTTTCAAGTTATTCAGATCAAAAGAGTTAACTACGAAATTAACAGACCATCTATTTCTTGAAACACCCATTTTCAGAAATAAATTATGCATTCCATTAGATGGTCAGTTTGAAAATGTAGACTGAAAGATAGTGTCATACTCCTCGTCAGAAATTAAATCACATGACAGCTCAGCTGCAGATCCACTTGCAAAAGAAAATGGTCATCCTTGGGGGATGCTAAAGCTTGGAGATTAATTTTCCATGGTTGCAGAGCTTATCTGGCAGTGGCCAGATCTGGAACTGAGTCTGGTTCCTTAAATGTCAGGTACAATGCTCTCTGAACTACATTCTCTCTTAACCAGCCAATGAAGAATTAATAAAAATGTTATCACCAAATATTGTTATCAGAGCTTTTTGTCACTTATTATTGCTATGAAAGTTTCTTCACCACTAGAAATCTGGTATCTTTTAATAATTTGCATTCTTATCCATCTGCTAGAAAGACAATGTGCCTAATGATTTTTTAATGTTCCATTAAGTAAATACACACAAATTAAGGACTTTCTTTGCTAACATTAACTTTCTCTTCTAACAATTATCTCAGACCAGGTGTGTTGGGGCGAGCTTATGATGTCAAAACACACTTTCCCCCTCTAAGGCCCATATTTGCAACATAGAACCAGTGCTACTTGTGTCAGGTCATGCTTCAGATTTGGTTTTCCTTCAATCCTCTTTAGGGCTGAAAGCTTGTTTGATTTCTAATCCTCTGAAAAATATATGTGTGGTGCTACAAAAATTTATATACTCCTACCCCAAATGAGAGTTACAGACAATATCTGCTCAATTACATCTCATTTTTATGACAGTTCATTAATAATTCATTCTTATGCTATTCTGTGATCACTTAAAAAGCGGCTCATATTTGGAGTGTATCTTTGCTATTATATTCTGCCACAAAGAGCTTAATAGACCTTCATTTGAGATTCACTCCAGTGATTACAAAAAACTTTACCAACACTGATGCGTTTACACTGTTAAGACAACAGCTGAGCATCACAATTACCATTGCATGGTGGGAAACACTGGCATCTGATGAGATAAATTTCAGGAAGGGACTGGAGAAGCTCACAGAAGATAGAGCATGACTGGTTATTAAATATGTTCCTTGAGATGTGACGTCCAGCTTAGGAAGTTCCTAATCCACTGACTCTAATAAACTGAAAGAGCAGAGTGGCTGAAGGATTTTACAGAGCTTGTCCTGGTTCTGATATCCTTCGCTCACACATTTGCTGGTGGCCAGTGCAGGAGGCAGGGTTTTCTCTAGCCCCTTTCAGCTATTCCTCTGTTGTAAGTGGCTTACTGAAGCCACTTGTCCTTGGAAACTGGATTTGTGCTTCTGATTCTGAAGAAATTAAAGTTATGGCTTTGCCGTAAGAAAAACAACAACATAGTTGTTCTTCCTTCTGATTTTCTTTATCTGAGAGCACTTCACCAGAAATTATGTACTGAGAGTGAGGTTCTTCTTGGAGTCATACCCGTTGAATCTATTTTGAGTTACGTGTGTTACACGAGTTTTTGTAAGCGACTGAGAACAGAATGTAACACAATTGGGACAGTAAGCCAGGTCTTGTCAGTTTCTACAGAAAGCACAAGGAAAACATTGACTGTAAGATATCATATCACATTATTTTAAGCCAACAAAAGACTGTGGTTCATTGTTTTAAGACAGTAATTCCACGATATTACAAAGTAGAAGTTTAATGATTTCCATGAACAGAGTATCTAGTAACAATTTAAAAAACTGGAGGCATGACAGGTGATACACTGTCCTTTGCTGCACTAGGTGTGGAAATAATACTTGCCATGCCGAGGACAAACCAGAAATTGCGCAAGAGCAATTAACTAAATCTTCCCTGCAGAAGAATGTGTAGACACACCTTGCCTTCTGTAATGAGATCAAAGAGCTCTAGAAATACGTTTGCCAAGGCCTTTACAGAGCATTATCCCCAAATCACCTGGAATGTGAGTGACATGGTGAATACTGTTGTCCTTGCTGGCATTTCTAAGCTCATATGTGGGATGGCACGCAACTCACATTTGTATCTTTAGCGAAATGAATTAAGTAGCATTAGAAAGAGACATGAACAACCTGTTGTTACTCAATGGATTTAGGACTAAGCAGATCCACAATGCTTTACATTAGCTGAGCAGTCCTGCCTGTTACTCAATTACACTCTTTACCGTCTCAAATTTAGTCTACCTTTTTTTATCTGTATTTTTTTGTTTTGAATTACAAAAACCTTGGCTAGGCAGACATTCTTTGTGTCCCAAGACAGAGCTGCCTTTTCAAAGATTCCTAGCAATTTGCCAAAAAGATAGATCTGTATTGTGTAGTCTTTACATGCGCCCCACATGTAATCAGCTTCCGATGTGTAACAGTTACAAAATAAACCCCAGATAGCAACACCTTTAGTAGAACAACAGGAGTAAAATGCTCATAAAATTATAAAAGTTTAACTTAAATATGTATTTTATTTATCTGCAGATTTTAGTACCAACATTACACTTTGAAAACACTAAGCACATTACCAAAAGACCATGAAGATATTAGTGGGGTTTTCTAATCATTCTAAAGAAAATTAATTGTAATTGTAATTTTAGACTGTAGGTGTCTGTAATCAGCCTTATATGCTACACCTGAACAGTGATGACTCAGGTGTATTGTACTGTTTAGTTACATTTAACAGAGAACTCATGGAGGCATAGGTAGGTAGGCAAAACAGTGCTACAAGTTCAGTGTTTAATTGAGGGACAGTTGTATGCCCCAAAATAAGAAGAAATTAAAAATGAAAAAGAAATTAAGCCTAATGTTATTAGCACTGGAAGTCAAGGAAGGTCCATGTGATGAGTTTGAGTAAGAGGCCTTTAAACTCAGTTACAGATCTCCTCCTTTACAGTGCCAGTCTCCTCCTACGGATCTCAGTCTCCTCCTTTACGGTGCCAGCCACAACTCACTCCAACACCCGGGGCACTCAGTTCTCCATGCATGGGTTGGAACTTCCCCTTCTCAGAAGGGGCACACAGCTTTGTTTTCCCTTTTATGGACACAAATTTAAGTATTTACAGAAAAGCTCATTTCTGACAAAAAAGGAGATTTTAATGAAGGAAAAATGAAATCTACCCTACACCCTCTAATCCCATTTCCAAAGCAAGTCATGTTCAGAGGAGCCATCTTTTGAAAGCTCCCTTCATTTGCAACTAGGAGTGGTCTGCAGCATCCTCTTCTTACATGTCACTTTTGTTGTCTAACTTTTCCTTGCATCTTGCCCACAGATGAATTCAGACTGTCCCAGTCCTAGTCTTCTAGTCCCTCTTCTCCTGGTGTAGAATAGTATCGTCCTGCTACCTGCTAGTTCCCTTTCAAAATGGGAATCAATGACACTGTTGCAAACTCCAGTGGAGGGAAAATGTTTAACTGGTAAGATGTTTCTATAAGCTCTCCTTGCTTTGACAAAACTTTATATGGAAAATCCTATCAGGTTTCCTCTTCTACCTGTGCTTCTCTCTAGGAGGGAAATCTTTACGCTCTTAAAATATTCTTGCACAGTGTCCGCAAACCAGACCTTTATCTACAATTAATCTGCAACTTCCCATTTAATAAAAAGCAGCTCACTTGCTCATGACATTCAGAGAATTAGATATTTAAGGAGTTAAGCATAGGTATTAACATAGATAATTGTCTAATTAAAGTGTAAACTGACCAAAGTCAAATTACAATAGTCATTATTACCAAAGCAGATCATTCTGGCTTAACATTAGAAAGCCTGCCAGGGAAAGTGTCATTGACAGAAACATGTGTTCTCAAAACAATTCAAGTGACTTCTGATTGTGTTCTGAAAAGAAACAGGACTCTGGATTTCTTAGGCCAGACTTCTGAAGAGAACTGGACATGTAAAAATATCAAATCACTGCAGCTTTTGCACAGAAGAGGCACTTCTGAATACTCTTTGTGATTTCAGTACAGATTTTTATAATTGTCTCACAGCCATTTCTAAAAAAAATCCAACTGCTGAGTCAGTTATGGCAAAACCCAGAAATGGATGAGCTCCCTAAATATCCCCATTTCCACTACTTTGGACTACAGTCCAAAGTTGAAGCCCACAAACCACTGATCTAATGATTAGGGACTCACAGGACAGGGATGGGTCTCTGGGTCCAGTTCTCTCTATAATGAGTGTTGGCACATTTTGTATTAAACACTTCTTCAACACATCATAAGTCTTTAGAGCAGGAATGGTATAGCGACAGTTTGCACTCTTCTAAACGAAAGCCTTCATGCATGTTATTCTCTCATTCAGTGAATGAGAATTCAGTGAATTCTCTCATTCAGTGAATTCTCTCATTGCCATGATGAATTAAAGTACTCATGACTTACTTAAACTTACCTACAGTATCCTAAAAGAGGGGGGTTGTTGTAAGATGTGGGAGTTATGGAACTGTGTCCAATAGGCAACAATACAGCAATCAGTTAAACATAGTTTGCAAAAATGTTTATTAACTTAGCTTTGAGTAAAATTAGGAAGAGAACTATGATGAAACAGTTATTCTGCCACTCATTTTTTCTATTCATATTGTTTCCTTCATGGTATTCTGTCCTTTGATGTACACACAAACATTCCAGCAGATTAGGTAAGATCTGGCTTAAAATCAATGCAATTTAACAGGGGAGGCAAACTGAATTAAGGTGAATCAACATGAAAAGTCTTTGATGCACTTTAAATATTAAGTAAGTAGCTCAAACATTGATTAATCAAACCTGTTTTGGGGGAAAAATAATTAAAAAAACCCCAAAACATAGGCTGCTCATGAAGCACAATAAAGGCGCAGTGGAAAAGATAAAGAACCTTCCCTGAGACCAAAGAAAATTTGAGTACATGGGGTCAAATTTTACAGTCCTTATGCATGAAAGCTACTGTGCCTAACTTGTGCAAAGCACTTCCTACAGGTGCTACCTGCCCTACAGTTACTTTAATCTTCACCTTAATTAGTCCAGATTACTAGCAAAAGGTATAATTTGCTATTTGGTTTTCAAAAGAATCTCATACAAGTGTTGAAGGATCAGGCCTTTTTGTAAGCAAAGAAGGCAGATTTCTATCTCGTTTCTTTCCTCTCATTTTCTCCTCAATGTATTAGGCTTTTTCAATTCTACCAAGGTCAAGGAACTCACATAGAGTGGTCAGATGCTTACAGTGCAGCAAAGGACACATACGTCTTAGTGAACAGCAAATTGGATGTCTGTAAAGCGTGCTGGACAGCTTAGATATGTCTATTCATACATATTCTGTAATTGAGGACATAGACAGGGCAGATGCTCCAAAGTCAGTAATTTGCCTTAGATTTTTTGCTGTCACTAACAGTAGGATTTCCAAGCATTCTCGTGGGCAACATGGCCTTCGCAGGAACTCAATTAAACTAAAGGCCACTCAGTTTTAGGCAGGCAGGAGCTGTGGTCATAGCCACGGAGTTACAATGCAGGAGCGTGTCCTTCCCTGTGGAGTCACGTGAGGGTGGAACATCCCCTACTCTGCAAGAAATTCAATGGAGCACAAGCAGAGATCTATTTACTCCTCAGAATTTCTCTCTGACCTGTTAACGAGTTCTTAATTTTGCTCTAATTCCTCTACATGTTTGGCAGTCTGGTGCAGCAGGAAAGGCCGAAAACAGAAGGAAAATTGAGATGTAACTTCCCCTCCTTCCTCAGGAACATTCTGGCAGGTTTGTGTTGCTTTTGGAAAGGTGGATAAATTGTAGTCTTCCCCCCACCTCATTTTTGTTTCAACAATTACAGCTCTGACATGTTCCTGTCAGTTTGACATATTTGTGTTTCTCTTATGTACTTGCTGAATGATTAATACCCAAGATATAATATTTTAATTCAGACAGAATAGGACTGTAATTTTTTCATGGTCTTTGTATCTTGCCTCCAAAGAGAATCAACATTTGCACCACAGAAACAAGAGAGAGAAAGAAACAACAAAAATATACCAGACAGAAAAATCTATTGCTAGGTTATTTCTTAAGAGAAGTTGTCCATATATTCAATGATAATATTGAATAGCCACCTCTAGCAGCTTCAATAAAATTTATTGTATTTAGGAATTCCAAGTGCTAAGGAAAGCACAACTAGCAATATGGTAACATGGAAATAAAGTATGAATCTTGTTCTGTAGCGTACTCTGCAAGTACTCAAGGATCCTCTACCTCAAATACCTACCATATGGTCAATCTTCAAGTGCCTATTAGATATCATGATGCTTCATCTGACTCACTGAACTTCCTTATGAAAGGGCTACTTTTCTTTATTCGACACATCTTTTAGATATACGTTTACATTTATATTTAATTAAGACTACAATTTGGAACATAAGAATCCTTGAAGATTTTTCCACTTATAGAAGGTTGCCTATATTCCAAAATATCTACAGTAATAATAGCAAGTTACTATGCTAAAAGTCTTAATTTTTGAAAGTCAAATTTATGTGACACTTAAGTAGATAACACCACACATGTTCATTTGGACAGGGAAAAATTACACTTATGATTAGTTTTAAAATCAAAGAGTGTGCCAAAATACCAGCTCACCTCAGCTCTGCTACACTGTTCTAGTAACACACAAGAATACAGCTCAGAGGGTTTTTTTTCAGGTGCATGGGAAGCATTAAGTCTTCCAGCATGATAGTTACATCAAAGAATCTCATCTTTTTGGTTTCCATCTCAAATCTAACAGTTTTCAGTTGAACATCATCTTGCGTTTTGGAAAGTGATCTGTTCTTGAGCTAGCAATTCCAAGTGATGGAGATTACAGCTGGTTGGGGAAGAAAAAAGATTTTTTCCTTAGAAGAAATCTCAAACAGAATATCTGGGTTCAGATATTTTTAGTTGAGATTGCGAATTGAAAGTCTGAAATTACTATCTAAGAAGAAAGATATTTCAAACCAGTCTTAAATACAATAGCATGGGGCAGTCTTAAATACAATAGCATGGGGGTTGGGTGTTAAGCACCAAATCTTAATCTGATAGTATATTTTATGACAAAATAAGAATAATATTAGACCTATCCTTGAGGAAAGTTCAAATTTGGGGAAAAAATATGAACATGTTTTCCAAAAGAGGTTTTCCATAAAATTATTGATCTTTGTATAAAAGAAAGCTCTCTCTGAAAAAAATATGTTCTCCGTTCAAAAAAATCCCTTGGTAAGATGTTTCAGTAGTTAATTATTCTCATTTATAATTTGCATCTTAATTGAATTTGTCTGCCACCAACTGCCAGGCAATCTTTACTCTCTTTGCTTCAGAGTCAGGGAACCTCTTCTACCAGATCCTGCATGTGCTGTTTCAGATTGTAATCAAGTCATATTTAAGCTTCTCTTGTTTTAGCAACCACAGTTCTAAATCTAGCCTTTTACCAGAAAAAAAAAAAAAAAAAAGTTTAAATACTTTTAAGAGGAGATTAAATGTGTTTTTGAGTATTTTATTCAAGGAATTATCAAACGATTCACTGGGGTTTTTTTTGGCACCATATCCCTAGTATCTGTAGATCATTATCTTGCACTTTTAAAACCAGCACTTCTCTATACGTAATAATGCAATTCATAATCTGCACTTAAAATATCTGTTTACGCAGTCGCCAGAATGACGGTACTGTGCTTAGAAGATGAACTAAACCTTTCATTATCCTTAATAAAATAAGAATCAGCTTAAAGAAGACCTATTGTGGTCTCTCACTACCCTTTAGAAGAAAAGAAAACAAAAAAATTATTATAATTTTTTAAAATAAGTTCAACAGGGAAAAACATGTTCAGCAAAGAAACAGCTCTTCTCTTCTTTAAAGAGCTCAAATTCTTAACATACTGCTACTAGATTTTGCAGATTTCTCTCTTCTGATGTTTCTCCTTGTCCTTTAAATATCAAAGGTATCTCCTTTAAGTGCTATTTCAAACTGGGTATCAGAAAAGCTTTGCTTCTTGTGACTCATGAGCTAAGAAAAAAAAAAATTTCTATAACTTAATCAAAGCGCTTCTAGTTTGTTTTTGTTTTTAACTCCTGTTTCAAACTGGGACTACAGAGGAGATAAAAAGTAGAACTCCTCCTAATTTCCATCTTCCCCTTTTCCCACAGTAACATGACCGTGGTTTCTGCTTCAGTTATTGTCAGATGGAAGTGAATATAATTATTATGAAGGAACTGCGGTCTTAAAAGCGCTGGAGAATTTACTAGTGCACAACCAAAAGTAGTATAGTATGGTTTTGGAAAACAGGGTTTTACACATGTTCTAAATATGACCTTTTAGGTTTGTGGGAATCACTGAAAGGCATCCTGCTACAGCATCATTTCTATACTGGCGGTACTTTACTGAAATGTTTGAGTGCCTGGGATAACAGAAAATTTTTGCTTTGCTTGTGTGTGCAGCTTTGCCTCACTTATTAAACTGTCTTTATTTTGATCCACAAGTTTCCTTGCTTTTGCTCTCCTGATTCTCTCCTCCATATCACTGGGGGTGGGGTGGGGGTATGGGTGGGGGTGGAGAGTGGGGCTGGAGTAAGAAAATGGCTGGTGAATGCTTGGTTACTGATTGAGGCCAGCCCACCACAGTATTGAATGCACATGATGACAGAGTTCATTGAGACAGCTTAACCATCCTCTGAAACTGCAAGTGGCCTTACTGTAGTCTATAACCCCACACAAGAAGTGAAGTTCATGAATAACTCAGTTTTAATAGCATAAGCTCTCTCCTTATGGAATGCTGAGATTTGGCCATGCCAGATTCCTGGCACTCACTGCTCAGCTGTGTAGATAGCAAATAGCCCTGCACTAAGCCCTGAGCAGGCTCATCTCTGGATCATGCTATTTGCGTAAAGCTAGCCAAATCTGCATAACCAAACAGTGTGGACTGGTTTAATCTATGACAGGGTAAACACAAATTTAATTTGCTTGAAATCAGAATGCAAGCCTCTGTGGAGGATGCTATGGTGGGGAAGAGAGTTTGGTCTGCAACAATGACAGGGAAATTTGTATTGCCAAAGGTGCACAGGAAAGCTGAGGCACCTATAAGAGAACTAATTCACTGCAGAGCATAAAAAAACCCAATGGCAATGCTAGGAGAACCTCAGTGCCATAGATATCAGAGCACACGAAGCACACTGCTTTTCTAAGATATCTGCTACTCCCTTACTTTACCTCACTGTCTTGCTGAAATTCAGTTTGCCCCTTGAGGCTTAGAAAGCACTTGCCAATGGTAAGGCAGTCTGAGTGCTGAGAGCATGGCCGCTCACTGTAACAGTCCCCAGAGAAACAATAAGGACCAAAATCTCGTTTCCTTCCCTTTGGCCATCTCTGTTACATGTCTTCCCCCTTTGCCCCCTCTCTTCCCTGCAACCCTCTCTGGTTCCTGGAAGAGATGATATTGCATATCAACCTACAGTTGCTTTGCTGAATTTGCAAATTCCTGGGTTTGTTTTTTTCTTTTCCCTGTCTCATTTGATTTATAGCTTTGGAACATTATTTGAAGACTTGCAGCCTGTTTCTGGAGGACTCTGTTTGAACACATCTCTGCTGTCCCTCCCCCATTTCTCTTAAGGGCAGTTCATGGTAAGACTGTTTGCAATGCCTTCTGCCTCTGATGGTCTCTTCAGTCCAGGAAATGCACTTGTCCTTTCCCCAGAAATGACTCAGTATGGGTAATAGATAAGATTCTGTCCTTTCTTTGCATTATGCCTCAAAGACTTTCTCAGCTTCTGAGTACTGTATAAAAAATGTTGATCTATAAATTTTTTCCTAGGAGCTAAACTGTTCTGATGTATCAAAGATGTGGGCCATGGTGTGAAGGATGTTCAGGCAGACAAGCCATCAACATTGCCTCAGCATTTGAGTGTTTTCTTCGCATATTCTTCAGGCCTACAACAAACAGCACATAGACAGAAGCTCTGTTTCCCCTAGCAGGTAAGGGGAAATCTAACTTATCTGAGTGAAGAAACTCTCATTGTCCTTGCCACACCAAAATGTGACCCAACTCAGACTGCAGCTGTTTTCTCTAATATTTCATCTTTGAGTGAGCCGGAGGGAAAAAAATGCCTCCTACCCATAAGAGGCTAGATCAGCTTTGCAGTGCTGTACGTGGTCATGGTGGAGAGACAGCCCGTTTCTAAGACAAAACCCCTTTGAGTTTCCTCACAACATTTCTTCAGGATCCAGCTCTGGAACAGACTCTTCTTGTGGTTACAGCACAATACCACAATAACACAGTCCCATAGATAATCTAAGCCATGTTGCCTGCTTGTAAGCCACGGATCTTAATTAGTCCTATGCAAATGCTGTGGTAAATTCCTTGCAAAGCATTTCTTAACCATCTTCTACATAAACATGCTTTGAACCTTCTGTGGACACTTCCGTGTGAGATGTCTAATGCTTTATGAGTCACCTGTGCCCTGGAAGACACAGTGCATAGAACAGTAAATAATCATTGGTCAATGGAAACTCCTAACAGAGGAGAAAATAATTAATGCCTTGTATATTCATGGCAGGGCAAAGAAGAAAAATGAGCCAGAGAGTATGACCAAATGACTGGCAGTTGTTGTGAGCTTTGCAGTTTGTGAAGTCACTTTAGTTTTTGGTTTTTTCTTCTTTCTAGACTTGTGGTTTGTTCTATTATTATTATTATTATTTATTATTTTTATTAAAGCTACAGGAATTTACTCCTTATATTTGCCTATTCATCTTTCTGGATCAAGTTGGCAAAACACTTCTCCCTTCTTGAATGTGAGACAGAAATGAAGACAAGCAAAACTTTCTTCATGAGAAGATACACACATATACATATGTAACCAAAAAATTCAATTACTGACTGTTTTCAAGCAGATCTTCAAAAATATATTCTGTTCCTGCTCAAGCAGGATTTATCTATCTCTCTTCTTTCTACTGAAAAAGAAATACAGCAAGTATCACCAATTCCCTCCTCCCCCAAAAAGGTGGCGGTGATGGTTTAAAATAAAACACCGAGGGTATAAGCCCAGCACAATTTGGTGAAGTCAGGGTCATGAAAATTAAACACTGTTCCCCACATAGCCATTTTGAGCCAATTTTACTATGTGTGTTTACAAATCATGAATGGAAAAATAACCCCTCATTTTTGTAGAGCAGGAACATGCTACATGGGTGTTAAGCTGAAGGAGAGAGAAGAGAAGGGCTGGTTAGGCTGGCTGAGCTTGTTTTGGGATTGCACTCAGTGGCTCTTCATGCAACTGTTTATAGGTAAAGATGCTCTGTGAAATCAGCATGTCACAGCACTATCGAATACTATAGCTGGCTGCCAGAATGGAAACAGGACTTGCCCTTTTGATTTGTTGTGGTTGTGATGGTGGGAGGGAAATCAGTTTTAGTTTGTTTTGTTTTTTTCCTCCCCATAGCTGGGAATGTTTTCAACTCAAGCATAGATTTCACAGGAAGGACTGACAGCTAAAAATCCCACAAACGCTCTTATAGCCCATTTGCCTTAGGAAACCTATGCACGTTGTGTTTCTAAGACACAACAAACACCCATATGTTTCCATTAGCTAATTTCCATGGCCTACCATTTGAAAAACAACTGTGCAGAATGCTAATTTCACAGTTTCTACTCCAGTTCTTTATTTCTGCACATCTGTGTGTGAGAAAAACAGCAGCTGTATTCAGAAATTAAGCTTTTCAGAATGGCAGTGCCTTGAAGGTAGACCACATTGTCCTCAGTACTAATGCCATGTAAAACGTAATTCTCATGCCTGAAAAGAAGAGGAGAAACTAGTTCTTGTGGTAGAACAGCAGCTCAAGGGACTGTTTCAGAAATACAATAATAAACAAAATATGCTGGTCCATTGACATTCACACCTTCCATCCTTGTGTTTTAAATTTTTGTTCTACATTTGGGCAGAGCCTTGCACTTCCAGGTTCTCAGCCAGGAACACAGGTTCTACAGACTACTGGCAAACAATATTTTAGTGTTGGACAGGGCTCTAAGGCTTTGTGACACATATTATTAAAATATGAATAGCTCTTCTGTTTCTGACTGGGTTTTGGTGCTAGAAGATGAAGACAGCACACTGAATGCTTGTGCTGAAGATCAGCCCTCTGGCTGCATACTGCATCTCTTACTCCCACCCAAATCCATTCACAGCACAGTTTCTACCACCCCTAGCCTTCCTCTTGGATGCTATCTAGGGCCCACCTGGGCCCTAGTTCCTCACTAAAAAGTGTAATTTATTAAAGAGGGGCACCATCCTGCACTGGTTACTGAAACTGAGTCAGTGTCTAACACCAGCACACAGCATGCTAACAGCAAAGATACAATACACTGAGCAAGGGCTGAAACTGGGCCAGCAACAAGTGGTACTGATGTGGCAAACAGAAGAAAGTGATTTGCATGTTGTTAACAATTTGGTGATAGCACTTTTGTTAAGTGCAGGTGACAATAGAAGGGTAAGACCAATACAGTAGGGAACACTCATGAGTCTCCAGAAATGTAGAAACAACTACTGTTCAGCTTTACAGCAGTTGCAACACCATGAAAATAAATACAGGAATTAAATACCTATGTTTTAATACTTACACATCATTATAAAACAAATACCTCTCTCACATGCATTTCAATGAGAAAGGAAACAAACACATGATCTACATTTGCATATCTAACTCTACTGAGTTTTTATAGACCTCATTTTCAAGAAAGTGAAAGATTGTCAATAATCTTTCTTTATCCATACAGACTAAATGATAGCAAAAAAGACCAACATCAAAGTACCTGATTAATAAAATTGACACAGTTGAGAAACACAGCCAATGAAAACACAGCAGGTCCAAACAACGCTCCTGCTTTTTCCAAGGTGTTAAGAGACAAGCATGGTGATTTTTGTGATCTTTCTTCAAGGAACACTCTCCTTCCTCCCATCCCTACCTCCAGTTCAGATATAAAAAGAATTGCAATGATGGAAGAAAACAACTATTTGCCCATAGAACTCCTTCACAATCTCCAGATTAAACATGCTGTCAGAAGCTGGCTGAAAGTACCTGCATCTTCACTGAGAGGTCCTGCAGATTGCAAGGAAGATTATTTTTAATTTGGCTAACAAAGAACAGTTATTCAGGCAAATAGATGCTGACAGATCTTCTTCCACCCTAAGCATTTACAACCTGACGTTGATTGAATGCATACACTCTTTTCACTTTGTGTATTTACATACTGACAGCTAAACATGCATGTCCTTCTGGTGGTTCATGGAAGGTCAGGATATCTTTGCAACTGCAGCAAAAAGCTTCCTTATCTTTTTTTTCTTTTTCTTATTATTTTCTTTTTCTTTCTCTTTTTCTTTCTTCTTCACTTTTTCTTTATTTTGTTGGTGATAGAACCTCAGAAAGTCCACCATATGTTATGCCTGTTATAAGTGCATATTCTGTGTCTGAAACTGAACAAAGGTGATTAGTATTGATTGTAGAGAAAACTACAAACTACTGGTGCTGAGTTTTCCTGTGTTTACTTACTGTAACTGATATATAACTCCAAGAAAAAACTAATGGACTGGAGTAGGAATAAGCATGAAGTAAGACACTATTTCTTCCAATTGTAAACAGACACATTCGAATTTTGTCTGTGCTTGTGCTCCTGAAAGCAGACATAGATTTATTTTTTCTTTAAAGTCATAAGGATATGGCCCAAGGCAAATCATGAATGACAGTGGCTATACAGAAATGGGTTCAAAGCAAGTGGAAAAACATTAAAGATGTGAATAAGCAAGGGCTTTACACCAGTGAAATGTGCGGAATGGAAGAGCCTTCCAGGAAAAAAGCAACCGTGCTATGGCTTGAACCTTGATGGACTGCATGGCATTTTCATTATCACATTAGTTCTTTCACTGCCATTCCGCTCCTGCTTCCGGGCCATTACAACTGTGATAGACTTTAAACCTGAAAGAAGAAAACTCAGGAAACAGTGAAATATGAAAAAATGCTCCACAGCTTGGCATGCTGTAACATACTTGCTGATCTGGAACTGCTATCAGAGAACGATGATCTAACTGGCATTTTTGCAAAATGGAAGTGGGAGCACTGAACAAAATGATACGGGATTCTGGGGGAACTCAACCCACAAACAGCAGAATAGAAAGCTTACAGAAAATCTCAGCTGCAGGATAGAAAAGGACTTTACTCCTCTTGTTGCTTAGGATTTTACAACCTGTAGTCTAAAACACACTTTAAACTTCATAGATCTTGTGAGTATACTCAAAAGCTGAAGATCCTCATGAGACCTTAATACCTCCCACCCCCAAACATTAGGTTAAAAGATTGGTTTACCGCCTACAGAAATAAAATACTGAGCACTTGACTGAAATTGCATGCTGTATCAGTGACAGAGTTAAGAAGAAAACATAGTTTATCTGTCCTGGTTTTGGCTGGGATAGAGTTAATTTTCTTCCTAGTAGCTGGTATAGTGCTGTTTTGGATTTAACATGAGAATAAAGTGATAACACACTTATGTTTTAGTTGTTGCTAAGCAGCTTTTATACTAAGTCAAGGACTTTTCAGCTTCCCATACTTTGCCAGCAAGGAGGTGCACAAGAACCTGGGAGGGAGCATAGCCAGGACAGCTGATCCAAACTGGCCAAAGGGATATTCCATACCACATGATATCATCCTCAATATATGAACTGGGGGGAGTCGGCTGGGGGGAGCAGCAATTGCTGCTCAGTGACTGGCTGGGCATCAGTTGGCGGGTGGTGAGCAGTTGCATCACTTGTTTTTCCTGGGTTTTGTTCCTCTCTCTCTCTTATTGTTTTCCTTTTCATTACTACTACTACTACTACTACTACTACTACTACTACTACTACTACTTCAATTATTAAACTGTTCTTATCTCAGCCCACGAGTTTTCTTACTTTTGATCTTCAGATTCTCTCCCCCATCCCACCAGGGGTGGGGGAGGGGGAGCAAGTGGCTGTGTGGTGCTTGGTTGCCAACAGGGGTTAAACCACCACATTATCAAATTCTAGATGCCAAGAAAAAGAAATGTCTCCAAACGAGACATAATATATAGGACAGGTCTGCACTGAAGACTGGTATTCCCCCAAACCAGCTCTGTGATAATGATGCCTGAAAAAAATCTTAAGCTGTGTATATGAAGTATACTGAGGCCTGAAAAATCTGCATGAGAAGTCAGATAAATTATTTCACAGAGCACTTGATATTCTCCAAACCAGACTGCTAGCAAGACCCTTGCTTAAAGTTATGAGGATTCCTAAACTACTCTTGATCTGTTTGATGGGCAAGTTTCATTTTAGATGAAGAGAAAACCAAAAATCCTCAACCACCCTCAAAAATCTTGTTGGAGCTTCTAAGCCTTCTGCATATCCTTTTATGCTGCATTAAAAAAAAAAAAAGTTCATGCAAAAACTGGCCAAGAGATACAGCTCAGCTGATGGACATCTTTAAGCTCCTACAAGGAGCAGCACTGGCAAAACTCCTAGGCCTGCAAGGGACCACGTTACCATGTGTCATCCTCTGGATCGTGGTAAACTGGTTTTACTCTGGAGTGCTGGAGAAGCCTCATGTGCCAGCTTAGCCTAAGGGCTGCGATGCTTGAAAGAGGGCAAGAAAAAAAATCAACTACATAAAGAGGCCCGCTACAGGTTTGGAGAACTTAGAAGCATAATTTTGGTTATAACTAACCCACATTGAAAGATTTTCTTAATCTTAAAAAGTTTTTTGTTCAGGAGTTTGTGTTCTGCAGAAGCCTGTTTCAGATGTGGAAAACCTAGCTGGGGCAAAAAGTGATTCTGGCTTAAAGACATCTTTCCATCTTCAGAAGACTAGGTACCTACAGCTTGAAAATGATGCAGGAGTTCACATTAACCTGCGTAAATTAGAGTTCACCGTGAAAAAAAGGCATGCTCTAAATTCTGCATTCTCTTTTAATACTACTAATTTATTCTGAGTACAAGGGTTTGGTTGAAGCTATGACAGTTTATAAATAGGCATTACAATTTCCTCAAGGGTTAAATTAAAAACAAGCATGAGTGTGTATTTATGATACATATGTGTTCTTAGTAATAGGTATCTCTATACTTACATTCCTGAGTCTTCTTTGTTCTTGTCCCTTTGTTTGTTCTTCATCCTTCCAAACTATCTTCTGGGAAGCTGAAAAGATTTTTTTTGAATGAAAATCATAGAGATCTTTAACAATATATTTGTACCCTCAAAAAATTCCATACTTGCCAAGGTTTCACCGACTAACATTGAAAATTTACATCTTATGCTTTAGAGTTGCAGCTATCTTGACTGAATTTTTCACACTGTGCACACAGAAAACATATATATTTTTTATTTAATAAATTTGGTTTTAAAAGTGTTCCAAAAGATATTGTTGTCATACCACAATATACTTTAGCAGGATAATAAAGGATCCTACCAAAATTTTTTTTATTTATCAAGATCTGACAACATCACAAAAGCTGTGAGTACAGTATTTCTACATGGAGAAAAATAAGTGGGCCAACTTGACCTAAGACAATGCCAGTTATTTTAATTACATAAATTCCAATGTTACTTCTGTTTATATATATATATATATACACACACACATATATAAAAAAATATATATAGGAATAAAATACAGTCCAAAATAACTATTTATTTATTTATAACTATTTAGATATTCATCTCGATATGGCTTCACCTGCATGCTGTGATTCTTGTTGGCGAGAAGATAATTTACTAGACTTTATCTCCAGCTGTATTGTTGAAAACCTCCTAGATTTGCAAAACTGAATTTGAAATCTTGCAAGAAAAGGCTCCCTTGCAACACTGCATCACTTTCATTTTGGATATAGCTGAAAAAGCCAAGAAAAGCCAACTATGGTCCTGGCAAGAAAATGGCTGCCCAGATCCCTTTATGAACCAGTTAACCCAGCGCTCACTATCACTTGACTAGGAAAACTAGGTCAACTTTTCCTTCATTCACATTGACTATCCCTTGCCCTTTCTTGCCACAGGCACAGCAAGACTCCACTGAACTTGGCTTTTGTTCTGTGCTGTTGCATTTACCCAACAAAGGCATCACAGCCATTGTATTAGCTGAGTCATTGCTTGGCTTGATATTAGCACGGACATGTCTCCTTAAGCAGGTGCTGACAGACCTGAACTCATTCTGCCTGCCTTCCTCGCTGCCTGGGTGAAAGCCAGGTCCAGTCCACAAAGCATATTATATCACTAATTTTTTCTATAGATAATAGGCATTACCTGCAGGTTTTGGCAGTAACAGTTGTTATCATAAGGGCAAAACATTCTCCAAACAGTGGACAAAAACAGTTATCATACAGATAAGTCTTCTTCTGAGCTTAAACTACTAACACACGCAGAGGTGCTTTCAATGCCAGGAATTCCTGACAACCAGTCTGATGCTCCACAGTTCTTGCAGTTTCTCTCAGCTTGTGTAAAACATAAACTATAGTGAAAATCTCATTAGGTTAAGCTTTCTTCAAAGCTATGTGATATCAAAAAGTGGTTTTGAAGTTCTAATAGATAGTCTCTCTTTCTTGTCACATCCCACCTACCCAAAACAAAGTAGGCATCCTCACAGGGCAGTCTAGTTTTCTCTTAAAAAGCCACAACAAGCCCAATGCAAAATAATAACAACAACAACAACAACAACAATAATAATAATAACAACAATAATAATATCTGGAGAAAACTCTCTCTCTCACATATTTTGGGTTCCCGCTTCCTGCTGAAAACACTTTCCCCTTCTCATTTTGTGTAGCTGGTTTCCCTGCCTCTGTGCCTGTTGCATCTTGGGTTCTTCCCTTGGTTCCCACCACACTGTCACAACCAGCCACGTTAGCTCTGCCTTGTGGAGATACTTGTGAGAAGTGTATCTTGTTTTGAAGATGGCACATATGCTATTATAAAAACAAACCCAAATGTTTGTGGTCTGTAGGTGTAAAGAAAAGCCATTAGATGGGGTGGAAGTGGATCATAAGAGAGTCCTTGGCTGATGTGCTGGCTGTCTCCTGAGCCAGCTGGAGAGGCAGTGAGGGGAAGCAGTGCAGGGGCATATAGTTGCTAAAGCTGAGCCCCAGTGACAGTCTTATCTTTTATTTAGTTGTTTTCTCTCTTATTTATTTAGTTGTTTTCTCTCTTATTTATTTAGTTGTTTTCTCTTTCTGTCCCACTGGAAAATAGTATAAAATGCAAACCAGAAGGAAAATAGCTTGTTCCTTTATTTGAATAACTACAGCATACATTCAATTTTGAATTAAATGAGTACTTTTTGTTATGTCCAAAAGTAAGTGGAAAAGCCAATAGTTTTTAACCACCTTGAGATGAAGGTGACAGTTATCTCTGACTCCAGGAATTCCACTTTTTGAAAACATTTAAAAATATTATCTACTTATACTGCAATATCTCTAAGACGTCTTGGATTATGCCCCTTCTACAGCTTGTACATTGAGTAGTTCCATACATGACAGCTATGCGGCAGAAATTATGCATCTCCAAGTCTATTTAAACCTGCTGGCCTGTTGCTGTCACACAATGCCTACGCATGCTACAGAGGAAAAAACCCCAAAACGTGTACATTTATGTAAAATTCAATCATTATGGTGAGGTGCACGTTGTGTAAAGCAATACAGCTTAATTCACATATGCATGAGATGAAATACAGATCTCTTTCATCAACCCTTCATTACTTGAGGTAAGGAAGGAGTGTTAGAGACACCAAGTTTTTTCTTAACCCAAAATAAGGCAGGTATTTCACTATTCAGTACAGGATAAAATCTTCCTCTCTGCCTTGACTCTGTTTTGGTCCAGTTATGTTTATCAGCAGCAGTTCAGCTGGAGATGATTCTGCAATACGTATTTCCCAGAGGAGATTTATGACCTCAAGTGTGGAGCATTATTAGAAATGGGCACATGCAAACACTCTGTCCTATACCAAACAAGCGTCGTAAGAAATTCACAGGGCCTTGAGGCCAAGAATGCACATTGAGTCAGTTAAGGTCTGTGCTGGAGCTAATGAGCTCACCTGGACCTGAGCTGCAGAGTTAGCTCAGAGTTTTTAGCAAACTAGGTGCATGAAAAATTGCTGCCTTCCCTTTTTGTCTGCACCGAGGGTGGTGTCTTCCCTGTGTGGGAGGTAGGGCCTCCTGGCCAATGCTGGCTTTCAAAAGAGGCTCCATTTTCACTCTGCAGACCCCTGCTTTGAGGTATCCCAAGATTTGACCCTGGCTGGCCTGGTCCTTGTGTTCTGCATACTGGTTTGTGTGCTGCTGAGCTGCCTCCACGAGGAACCACTGGGGTAATTTTGCAAGGCTCTCTGGACCACTTCTATTCTGTGTGGAGCCAATAGGGTTCCAGCAAGGTTTATTAGTTCTGGCTCTGTCCCATGGGAAAGCAGCCACATAATTTCCAAAAATGCAGATAACTCCAAAAAGGAGACAGCAGCACTAGTGTGGTGCTGAACCTTTAGCAAACGTCCCTCCTGGACCCAGCCTTCCTCAATTTCTCTGACAAAAATCCACAGCTTGACAAGCAATCACTGATAGTGAAGGGCTGACTGAAATATTCATGCTATCCTTCTACATATAGCTGTTTACAGGGTTTCAGAGAAAAGGAAATTAAACCCCAGAATGTCCATCCAGAATACAGCTATCCAGTCAAGTACAATTGTACTTGAGTACCTCAAGTAAGTGGATAGAGCTCTTAAGCATCTGATATTTCACTCCACTGCTTGTCAAACAGAAAAGTGGTGTGAGTTAAGCTGGTTTGAACTTCTATCAAAAATCAGGAGGAGGGAGGCAGACTCTATAACTCAGATGGACCAAGGACATACTAGAAGGTAAGCCCAAGTCTCCTGCAATGTATAAGTGCCCTCCCTACCTCTGCAAATAAAAAATTACCTTGCTTGCTTATTCTCTGGCCTGCTTATTATGCATTTATAGAAACAGAAGAGCTTCAGCAGGAGAGGTGGTGGAAGCTGGGCCTCAGGCAAACCCATAATGCTAGTAACCATGATTTTTTGCTTGGGCTGCATTAATGACAGGTATTCAAGCATATCTGAACATAGATTCTCTCAGATGCACACTCAATATGTAGTTATCTGTCTCCTGTTGGCCACTGTGACTGGGAAAGTGACTATCTCATCTGTCTCCCTTGTTTAAACGTGGACAGTTTTGGTTTGAATACACTGCAAAAGAGAAAAATACGGTTAGATCTGAAATATTTTCAGAAAGAAGTATCTTTTCTATCTCAGCTGTAATTAGTTTTTCCTTTTTTCCATACATACAATGGAAAGTAAAGAAAGAGAGAGGATTGTTGAAGTCTTTAATTTTAAATCTGGAAGGGACCATCACAAGTGCCCAATATGACCTATGGGACAGTTTCTCCTGCACAAGCTGTCTCCAACCTTCCATAAGAAAAAAGACTCTAGGTGTTGATGAAGTTCACTCCTCTAGAAAGCTATTCCAGTGTTTGTTTAAATAGTATATAATCAGTTTGTTTCCTTAAAACATGTTTTCAGTGTCTATTTATTTATTACTTCCATGTTTTTAATGATCTCATGTAAAGATAAATTTCTCATGAATAAGTGATTGTCAGAGATTTAAGAGGCTAGCTACATTTTTATGCTGAAGGCACATAATAAATCACCCAGGTTTTCTAAGATGTCAGGCAGGAACATCATCCTGTTTTCACTGTAGCAGCCTACTTTCATGAAAGGGCTTAGGAAGAGTTCTCTTGTGCAAGGCACTTTGATGTTACCTGCACAACGCCCTATGGTTTGTATGCTTTGAACGCTTTGATTATGAGTCCCTGGGCATGGTGCCAGTGCTACAAGTGATGCTTGGATGGGTCTAGTCCATTTCCCGTGCTCTTACATTCACCTCACATTACTGGGGCCATGCAGTGTCACAAAAACAAAAGCACAAGTCACAGAAATTACACTTCCAAGATGAAGGTAAAGGCCAAGCTCTCTAAATGTGTAACTGTTTTTTGTGTAAACATTCTTTTGCTAGGATATTCTTTAGGTTTGGAGTTGTTGCAACTCATTGAGTTGTTTTTCTCATTAGATAGCTTCTTTAAAGCTCAGTGTGAGGCAGTACCATGCTTGTAGTGTGCACTGATGTAAGCAAGTAGAGACTTTGTACCCTATTTTCACCTATATTTAGAAAAGACCTTGCCTTTTACAGGAATGGCCAGATGCATGTAATAAGTGAAGTTCCAGAAATGGTCTACAGTCATATCACTGAACACTTTGTATTATAATAAAATAGCTTGTGTAAACATAATTAAATGCTCCCATATCATATGCTGTCACTGATTAACACACTTAATGATCTGATTATTGTAAAATTTTTGCTTTTGTTGTTGATTATTTTAACAGATGTTAACCCATAAGGGTAACTGCAGAACTGTGCTTCCTTCCCAGTTATTTCAGGATCCTACCTCAGTATCTCATTTAAATAAAAGCCTTGTGGTTCATGTTTCAGATACTGCTCACCAATAACTGCATATTGTATGCATATTGTATGTTGTGCCTTAGGACAAGCTTTGAAGAAATATCCTTAGAAATAATCTTCCCTTAAAGTCTTAAGTGAGCATCTCTCAGCTCACAATAAACCAGATTTTTAAAAAAAAACTGTTTTAAAAAACAGTATATGACAAAACAGGGCAGAAGCCACCCCTCTCAGAGGAGCTGTCCTGCTGTCAGGAAAGCCACACTTAGCAGCAGCTGATAGTCAGGAGTGGTAACTCATCAAGGAGGCAAAGTGCTCTTTTGGGAAGGCACTGGCCCTGGGGAGGAAGAAGGCTTGCCTCCCAAGCTCCTGCATCCTTGCCCACATGGTACCCTTGGTTTTGCTGATCTTTGGGAGCCCTTCTCACAGAAGCAAAGCACTATCAGCTGGCCGGTGTGCATTTCTGGTGCCAATGCAGGATTGTCCATGGCCATGAGGCTAAAGGGAGCCGCTTGTTTTCCTGGTGAAGCAGATACCAGTATGCACAGCTCCCTGTTTGGACAGCACCACCTTCAGGGGGACAATCCCTGCAAGGACCCTGACTAGAGGAAGGCAGGTGATAATGCACGACACTTCCTTGCGGAGTCCAGCAGAGCTTGCCCTCCAAGGAGGTAATGGGGCACGCTGATGAAAAATTACTTCCTCCAGACCTCACCGTGCCAGCAGTGAGCCAGGATGCTCGTTCCCAGGCTGGTGCCTGCTCCACGCTGCCGCAATACTCCTTGTCTGAATGCAGCCCCACTCTGCTCTGACACTTGGTGCCATGGCCCCTGTTTGCACAGGTTATTCCTCTTCAGATCAAGAATGTGTCAGAGAGAACTGACTTTCCCATCAATGGGTGAAGCTCTTAGTCACCAACCCAAACAAAAGGAAAGGCAGCAAACTGACATTTTAAGAGAAAACAGCAGGGTTAATCTTCAGGTTGGAGAGATGCCCTTTTACCAAAATGTTAATTTTGTTTAGGTTCTGTACCTTGATTTGCTGTTGTTGCCTCATACTCTTTCTTCCCCACTCTTAAGAAGAGATGGTGTGTGCTATTATGTTCAGCTCGATAAATTAAAACAGCATGAGGACTAGCACTTGGCTACCTCCACAGTATTAGCCTTAGGAAAGAATGACTAAAGTCTGGCTTTGTTCCAAAAGCTTAAAGTGCTCTTACTGCCTCAGAGATACTGGCTTTTACCTGTTACATGCCTACAGCACAGTCTGTCTAACTGCTGCTTTCTGTGCTGTAAAATGCCACACAGTGGGCATTTAACCCATTGTGGATTAAATTAAGACTTTGCAGGATCTGCCAGAAATGGTAATTTTCAAGTAATACAAAACAAATAATAAAAAAAAAAAACAACCCAAACCCAGAGGGATTAAGATGTTAAAAATGTTTCTAGTACCTCAGTCTGTGTGGAGGGGCTAGACTCTTCATCAGAAAGGGCTGAGGGCATGTCAGGGTGGCCTGGATGACATTCTGTCTCTAACCTCACTAATTTGTTCTGAGCCCTCTCCAGATCAGAGGCTGCCATGTGCCCACTTACTGTGATAACATAAACACACCTGATAAGAATTCAGACCATCAACAGGTATTGACTAGCAGAGTTCAAGTGAAGTCACTGATCCTTTAAGGATCCTTTCTTGTAAACTCAGTTGTAGTTGTCCCTTTCTCTCCAAGCTGTCCCTAAGCCCAAAAAGTCACATCCATGACCTCTACTTCCTTTCTTCTTCCCTTCTCTTCTGAATATCCCCCTCCACACAGGCTGCTGCACTTCTGTTCCTTTCCATGCAAAGTTCAAATCTCTTTTTCAACTGTGAGCAAGGGCTGTCACAAAATGCTTTCTCCTTCTTTCATATTGACTTGCAGGTTATGTTTACGTGCACTCAATTCAGGCTCAGACAGTGATGTATCAGAGAAAGCTTTGCTAAATAAGAAATCCAGCCGATGTGGTCAGGGCTGCCTACTTATAGAGCAGCAGCAGCATTCATTTAGGTTGTGGAAAAACTGTCCCTCCAAGTTTTTCTCTATGGTGGTAGTCTGGAGACAGAAAAAATCGTTAAGCCAAAGAACAGATAAACCAGGTGTTCACAGCAAGGCTTAAAAACAATCTGAGGTCCTCAGGGGGAGAGTGCAGGGAGGCTTACGAGGAATGTAAAATGTAAACACAAGCACAAAAGGGAGCAGAGAAAAAACTTTCATAACTGAGGGCTCCAGTTTAAAAAAAAAAAAAAAAAGATGTCTCCAGACAGGGGAGAGAGAGAAAGCTATTTGCCACAGAAACCATCTTCAGCTACCCTCATTTCAGAAGGTCACCATCTGAACCCCAAAAGACAATGTGAACAGGAAACAGGTACAGAAAAAAGGTGTGTAAATGTTGTGTCAGTTTACTCAACCCCGTATTTCTTCTGTTGGTGGAATTAATGTGCAACTATATTGAGAAACCTTTTAAAGCCATGTGTTTTGACAGTTTGTTCCATATTACACAGTAAACTCACAAAGCGAAAGCTCTAGAAAATGGGTATGAGGGCACCACTACCAGCATGGAGCAAGGAGACTGTGTATCTCATGAAGAAGTGATGTGAAGATGGCATTTCCTAGAAAAAGCACACTGGAGTGGCAGGAAGGTGAGACAACAGCTTTGTTAAATTAGAAGGTAAAAACACACATCTGTGCTTTCAAGTTATGTTGTTTGATCCAGGGGAGGTTTCTTCCACAGAGCTGGACTGTCAGCTGCCAGCCTCATACATCCTATGTTCAAGCTGAGGCTGTGACCCTCAAACCTGATCTAGGGAGTTCACCCACATTTGTGAGGACCTCAGCGGGGACAGACGCTGCTTGTTCAGAGGAGGCCCCAGCAATCACAGGGGTGTGCAAGCCTGACTGCAGGGTCCAATGGCAGAAGTGG